>NW_006238978.1:1248150-1325613 GCF_000226075.1 Solanum tuberosum | reverse complement strand
GGTGTGTGGGGGGGGGGGGGGGGGGGGGGTACCAAATGATCAATCCACTTGTTGGAAAGTGTACCTACACAAGTATGTCCCCTACTCTCAACTACTAGTAAAGTAAACTTTATTACAAGACACAAATATATACCCACTCCCTAGCATTTCTTTAACTTTTGGTGGTCCATATATATTAAGGTGACATAAATTTCACAGCAACCACGTGATTTGCGCGTGCCAATCCACCTAACAAACCATTCCCTATATTTATATTTTTGCTGTACACACAAAAGTTGCTCATCTGTCCAAACACAAACAAAAATTCTTACAACCTTTACATTGCCCAATGTCACACCTCGTCTCTTCAAACTCCCATTTTGTGTTGGTTATCGACTAATGTTTGATATTCATATTGAGGCCTAATTCACACTACAAAATCCCATGAGAGGTAAAACAAATTCAAGACTCAAAATCAAGACCTCTATCTCAATTAATATTAAAGAAGTACGTACTACTCCATCACAATCATTGTCGGTTCAAACTCCCATTTTTAGTACCAAAACACTCCACACCATGTCTAATCTAAGCTGACTCAACTTTCCTCAAAACCACAAAACATACCTTGGTCTGATTCACATTACAAAATCTCATGTGAGAGGGAAGACCCTCTCTAGTAAAGACGTTTCCATACCAAGACTTGAAATCAACACCAAAACTTCAATTTAGAATAAAGAAATACATACAACTTCAAAATACCATTTTAATACTTCAAATCTTAAATATCCAAGTCTTGGTTGACTATATATTCATCAAAAACACATAAAACATACATTGCTAATAAAACATAATCTTCCACTATCTTCATAATAATAATACAAACTACTTAAATAAGGAGAATTATACAACAATATATAGAATTGTAGCAAGTAGCTAGAAAATACATATTAAACATCATATATCTTCTGATGTTAATTAGAACAAGATTTTGAGGACCTAAAATACTCCTCATCCTCAGACCATTACTTCAATTCCCACATTACAAAATACACACTAAAAACCAACTCACATAATACTACAACTACTAGGATTCTCATCACTAAACATATGAGTATTAGTGGCAGATTGATCAGCATTAGCAGCAGCAGAAGTGTAATAGTAAGGATCAGCATAAGTAGTGTAAGGGACTTGGCCATAATTATTGTTGGTATTGTTATAGTAATAACCAGTGGCTGGAGGAACGAGAGGTGAACGATTGTACATCATCTGAGGTTGTTGTTGTTGATGTTGCATAGCATGCCTGTTTTGAAAATTCATTAGCATTTGTGATGGATTGAACTGTTGTTGTTGTTGGCCTCCATTGTTCATGTTCATTAGCATTGAGGCAGATGATGGATGATGATGACCACCAGTTGATAAAGATCCCGGTATAGCATTGTTTTGATGACCTTGAAATCCATTCGCATTCAAGAATGCAGCAACGTTGTTGTTGTTGTTATTCGTAGTAGTAGTACCATTGTTGTTATTCCCATTAAAACCAGCAAGATTCATCATTGCGTTTAAGTCCTTTGCTCCGACCATTCCCATTTTCGCAGCCTCGTTGAGGTTGACATTTGGACCTAATTGAGCAGCAGAAGCAGCATTGTTCATGTTCATTTTCATAGCATTTATTGTCCTTGGGTCAATGCCACCACATCCGGGATTTGCCTTCATTGGCATATTCTGAATAGGGCCAGTTTTCTTGCCATGAGCAGCAACATTGTTGTTGTTAACTTTCCCATTAGCAATAGCAGCCGCCATAGCTTTCTTGTTATTTGCTTCTGCTTGTTGTTGTCTAAGAATAGCCATTTGTCTTGCTCCATCTCTCACAAACCTCATCTCTTCCTCAGGAAAACCATCGTCGTCCTCATCATCATCATCTTCATCGAGATAATCAATTTCCTCCGGCACAAGATTGAACTTTTGCTGGTGCTGATTCTTGATTATACCTTGTTGCTTTTGATTTTGCTTGTTCTTGTTGTTATCTTTGATGCAGTTGGGATTTTGTTGTTTCTGAGCTGGATTAGTGTTATTCAGAGACCAGAGCTCCGCATGCTTACGAGCCTTGACTAATCTTTTAATCAAAGTCCCAGAATCAACACTACCATAAACAGTCACTTTTTGATGCTCAAAGTCAATGTTTACTTGGTAAACACCTATGACAATTAAACAACAACCTTCAAAATTAAACATACAACAAAAGGAACTAATGAAGCAAGAATCACTTAATGAATTACTCATACACTCTACAAGGCAAGGAAAAGCAGTTAGTAAACACCAATAAAAAAACATAACACATGATCAAACATTCAAGGAAGGAGTTGAGAAAAAGCTATAATCTTTACAACCCCATATGGCTAAGTGAAGTAAGAAATCATCAAAAACACCAAAATCTAGTCTTTTCATGATTCACTCAATTAATTTATTATATCATCTCAAAATGCAAAAATAAGAAGTTAGTGAACACTTGACAAACAAAAATCTGAGAAAGGGTACAATCTTTACAACTATCTTCAAATAGTGATAAAAGTTATGACAAAAGACAAGCATGCTTAACAATAATTAAACACCAAAACCCCAAGGAGAGTAGAAAAATATCATCAAACAATATCAATTTCTAGTCTTTTCATGACATAAATTCTTAATGAAACACTAATCACTCAATTAACAACTAATTCATCCCAAAATGCAAGAAAATTTAGTTAATCAACTTTCAAGAATGAAACTAAGAAAAAGCTAGAATCTTTACAACAATCTCAGAAAAAAAAACCATTTCATCCTAAAATGCAAGAAAAAGTTGTTAGTGAACTTTTAAGAATAAAACTAAGAAAAAGCTCAAATATTATAATAATCTCAAAAAAGCAAGGCACCTTCAATTCTCTGAAGGAGCTTCTTGACTTTCTGCTTGCAACCATCACAATGTATGTTCACTCTGAGCTCACAAGTCTAAAAAAACCAAGAAAAAATGCTTAAATAATTATTAGCCTAAACCAAAAAGTGGGTACAAACAAGCAAATAACTTTTCAAGAAAACAGAAAAAAAACACAACTTTTTACGAAGGGGAACAAATACCTGAATCTTGAGTAGCTTAAAGTCTTCATCTTTAGTCATATCTTCAAAAGTTCTACAAAAGGAAACAGTAAAATATAAACACAAAACTACAAACACATATTAAAATAGGCAAATGTGGGAGGTTAAAAAGACTATTTGTGTTTCAAGATTCTATCTTTTTCAACTCTTTTTCCCTCTTTTCTTTAGTTTAACTCATTAAAAACAAAGAAAAGCAAATGGGATGTTTCAAGATTCCATTTTTCCCCACTAATTTTCCCTCTTTTCTTCACTTGAACTCAATAAAAAACAAAGAAAAGCATATGGGGTGTCTTTAAAAAAGGGAAGAGAGACATTTTAACAAACAAAACAAATGCAAACACACAAAAGATTGAAAAATAGAAAAAAGTTGAAGACTTTTAACTTACAGAGAAAAGGGAGAAGTGTAGAATGAAGCAAAGCTGTATAGTGAATTAGCTTTAACTCTGAATTGAGAGATGATGTGATTTAATGTTAAATACTGTGAAAAAAACAAAAGATAAAAAAATATAATTTTTATTTAATTTGAAATGAAGAACAGTGACTTGACAAGCTGATTCTATCCCTGTCCTCTTTGTCACATGCTATATCTATCAACTCTATGATATACAACGAGTGTCGGAGTAGAGTGGTAAGTACTCTTTTTTATTTAATTGGAGATTTTGGATTTGAGTCCTTATAGGTATAAAGTTACCTTTGTTAGTAAGCAATTTATCCTTGATATAAATTTTTTGGCACAATTTACATTTAATCGGTACATATAATACAAATAATACATAAACGTATTTTTTAACTTTGATTTTATCTGATATTTATGGTTTTTATTTTGAACATACATTCGAAGAGCTCGGATCGAATCGGTATATATTACTTGTTGTACATCTTGTATTCCTAAGATACTTAGAACAAAATTTTGAAGAACTTGGTAAGACACAATAAAGTTTAAGAACATTTTTCACAACTAGAAAATTAAAACTATTAGAGAAACTAGAATCAGAAACAAATTAGAAAAAATATACGAAATATTTTTTCTTAAAGAAGAATTGTTGTCAATCTGTGTTTAAAGAATCTTACTGATTCTAACAAACTTTGCAGAAACACGAAGTTACCAAAGTTTAATGAACCAGTGAAGAACAAAAGAACATAAAGTAATTCACAAATCTAAAGTCTGTAACACATGCCAGAATCTGGAAAAACAGAAAGACGATCAAGCCCACTGAATGCACAGTGTCCCCTTAAGGAAATTATTTCACTCTAGTATCCGAGGTTTGATTTGGATTATGTCCTCCCAGGATAGAATGATCTCAATCACCAGTGTATTCATACCCAAAACACTGGTGTCAGCGAGTCACTCAACGTCAATAAAATACACTTAAAATACTAGATTTAGTAGTAGAAGAAGAAGTCCATAAATTGGTTCTTTTAAAATGTGAGGAAATCCCTCAATTTATAAAAAACAAAGGGTAGTGTGAAAATGTTCTTATTGTGCCTTACCGGAAAGGTCACCACTTTTCATAAAAGTCACAACTCTTCATAATAGTCGCAATTTTTCATCAAAGTCACAACTCTCTATAAAAGTCGCAACTCTTCATTTTCCATTCACACCTTTTAAAACTCAACATTACTCTCTCCGTTTAAAAAAGAATGACCTCCTTTCCTTTTTAGTCTGTTTCAAAAAGAATGACCTCTTTCATTTTTTTGTAACATTTTAATTTCAGTTTTCCACGTGGCATGTATAAAGCCACAAAATTGAAGGGCAATTTAGTACATTTGACACAACTTTAATTTAGGACCTCAAAATTCAAAAGTCTTCTTTATTTTCTAAAACTCCGTGTCAAGTCAAATCAGATCACTCCTTTTGAAACGAAGGGAGTAATAACTAAGTAGACACACATATCCTACATGACAACTCGCATCTTACACGAAATCATATATAACGTCTTATGCATATCATGTCACATAGAATTAATGAATCTGCTTGTTCAATCTTATACAAATTTAACTGTCTATTTATTTACACTCAAAATTGAAAAATCATACTATATATTAGCTAAAATAAAATAAATAAATTAAAATTGAGGAAATAATACACATTTTCCTAATACCTCTATGTTTTCTTGAATTTGTGTGAGTTTTGTGATATTTTCTGTGCACAACGGCTCTTTGTATTTGAGTGTGTGAATGTTGCAAAATTTGCAAAACTCCAAATTTCAAAGGGATTTGTTTTTGTTCTTCTTTTGGCTCTTTCCCCTTCACTTTCTATTTCACAAAAGTTCCTTCGATTCTTCTTTTCACTTGCGTTCGATATTTATATTCCCTCGGTCCCTAATTACTTATTCACTTTTTCTTTTATAGTTGTCCCTAATTACTTATCAATTTTGATAAATCAAGAAATGACAAAAAAATTTTACCTATTATACCCTCAATTAAATAATTAATTACTTTGAAAAATATAGAACTTTTCATCCACTTCATAATTAATAGGGATAAAATGATAAACTTATTATGTCATTAATTATTTTCTTAATAAGTGTGTCAATTTAAAAGTGGACAAGTAATTAAAGACAGAGGGAGTATTAAAATTTACTGGCCAAAAGGATAGTATCTAAGTATCATTATAGAGTGCGATGAATCCGAATTCGTATGGTACATTCACTATTAAAGATGCATTTCTTTTTTGAAATCAAATCTTAAAATCGTTTATTAAAAATATAAGAATACTAATTAATTCCCACAATATTTGATGAAGTTTGAATATTTAATACTTACTCTAGAGAAAATAAAAAATGACACATTAGAAGCTAATTGAATTCAATGAATTCAAATTTAGACCGATTAGTCAAGGCTAAGATGACTAGATATGAATGATGAAACGAGATGTCTCCCTTATCTTAGTCATACTAGCATGAAGATTATCTGAGGAATTAGAAAGATGGAGAAAGGGCTATGGCTTTTGTAGGCATAACTTCTTCGAGACCAATTCAAATAATATCGAGATAGGAATTAAATTCTTATTATACCCCGACTCCTTTCTTGATCTCCAAAATGAACCAAATTTTTATTTCAGATTAAAATTTAGGTTAGATAATTTACTTTCAACTCGTGAAAACAATCTTAAGCAAAAATTCAAAATAAGACTATGCATAACCCAATTTTTTCTTGAATTTGCACATAATATAGGAGTTTAAAGCATGAGATTCGATTTGATTTGGTTCGATGAATTCGGTTAATTTTCAAAGATCCAATTAGCAAAGGTTACAACATATTCTTGTATTAAGTACACTAAAATGATTTTTAAAACTAAAAAGTACTCCATAAAATAATTTAATCAGAGATATGGTCAGTAAAGAGTAAAATCTTTTACAGAAAAAATGTTGCATCACAAAATTCTGCAGGCAGGAGGAAGGACACTGAAATGATGGATCGTCTTTTCTCTTTTTTGTTAATTCAGACTTATATTATATTAAATTATAATATTCTTTTCATTTTTTATAACTTTTACTAAAATTTAAAATACTTTATTCTGTTTCACAAATAGAAATAAAAGAAATTCCTTTCGCTTATTCTTCTTTCACTCTATTAAAAAATCGATTCATTCTTTTTAATAGTATGATCCTTTTCAAAATTTTTTTTTTTTTTTTTTCATTTAAAAAAAAAAGGAAGTTCATATGAGTTTTTTTTAAGTTGTCAGTACATGTAATTTAGATATTATTGAATTCCTAAACATATAAATTAGTTGTGTACGTTCTCATGTATTAATTACGTAATTAGTTAACCATTTAAATATGTCGCCTCCATTTATATACACATTATTTCAATAAATCGTTAAACCTCATTTTTTACCCAATAGTAAAAACCTCCTTTAGTATACATATTTAACTTCACAATACTTAATTTCTTTTTCAAAATTTAAATCGAAAATATATAATACAAATACTTAATAATGATCCTCAATAGGATTTAATAAACCATCTACTTTACTCTGATCATCTCTTTTCTTTAATCCATGTTCTTATCACCTGCTTTTTTAACCACACCCTGGAATACACAGTTCTTTCGGTTCCCTGACTATGGCAGACTTCTAATTTCCTTAGGTATTTACAGGTTAATCCATCGGGGTTACTAAGAAGGTAAGGAACTAACCATTTACTAAGAATAATTTAAACAGTATATGAACATCTTAGCAATATAAACATCATATTATACAGTCATCATAACATTACATAATATAGGGAGAAACTTACTATAATGAAAATGTACAACCCAAATATGCACGTTCTAAGGTACAAACACACATTAGCTTCCACAAATGACTTTTATATATATAAAAAATATATATATCCCAATCAATAAGCACTTGATTTTTCATAATACCAAAACGAATGAGTAGTGAACAAAATATAACCTTGAAAGAATGTTTGTTCATGTGTATCTTTATTCTTCAATAATTGCATATACTATAAATTATGAATCAATTTCATTATCCAACTGTCACCACAATAATTACCTAAAGAAGCCAAAAATTGCAGCTATGTATTCTCTATTCCTTAAAAGATACCTCTCCCGTTTCAAATTATTTATCGTATTTTTTTATTATAAGTCTACTAATAGAAAAATAGTAATTAAGAGATATTATCTACTATTTTTGACCTGATTTATACTATTGTAAATTCTCAAATGATCTGTCATATTTTTTTTATTATTATCTTCATTAATTAGGAGATATTATCTACTATTTTTTTCCTTTATTTATCTGTCGTATTTTATTGTTATATGTTCATTAAAAAGAATATATTAATTAAGATATATTGTCTACTATTTTTGCCCAGATTTATACTACTAAAATAAACTAAGAAAAAATAATTAATTTTATCTTAACAACAACGTACCTGAGCTGAGGGTCTTCCGGAAACAGCCTCTCTACCTCGCACGAGGTAGTGGCAAGGTCTGCGTACACTCTACCCTCCCCAGACTCCACCTAGTGGGATTTCACTGGGTATGTTGTTGTTGTTGTTGTATCTTAACAACAACAATAACATATCTTGTATAATCTCACAAATAAAATCTGAAAGTGTAGAATATACACAGTTTTTATACAAATTGCGAAATGGAAAAAAAAATTATTTTTAGAAATTACAATAAATAATTTAAAATTAGGAGAGTATTTGTTTATTAAATTTTAAATTGTTGAAAAAGGGAGGTATAATATGTGGTGTTTTTTTTTTATTAATTACTAATATTTAATATAATAAAGTAAGAAATTGAGGTTGTCAGTGAAACATTTGTCTTGGCTTTGGAAAAAAAAGGTTGAATTCCTTTTTGACCTTTATTTTTTAATTTACTTCTCGTAACTTTAAATCCATTTTGTTCTTTTCTTTCGTCAGAACAGTTTTTTGTTCAGTCCATCACGTGAAATTTATTGTGCTACAGTGTCTCTAATAAATATCTTTATTTTTTCGTTCGATGTTCGATATCCACACTAAATATATTCACACTAAAGTTCAACTAATCTAAATTATACTTAGATAAAGCCTATTCAGGATTGTGGTACTTCCTACTAAAGATTTCTCAATATCATAATTCGAGATTTAGACTTTTGATTGAGAAAATACTTATCAGCTTCAATTTGATTGTCAAAATTTTAGATTTCACGTTTCTTAAAAAAATCGGCAAAATTATTATTGTACATTTATTTATTGTTCTCTTTAAAGTAAGTTTTCAATAAATGAGAATTAGTTAATTCGATCAATGAATATAACTTAGTTTTTCTATATTGAACAAATACATATGTCATTTTCAAGATTAATATAACTCTCAAAGGTAAAATAAGAAGAATAGTGTTGTTTCTATATTAGTTTGTAAAATGACAAAATATCAAGGAACATTTATATTTAAGTAGGACGATATGTAAATAGAAACAGTGACTTGACATTAAATATCTTGGTTCAGTCACTTTACAATAATATTTCTAAAAATAAATAAATAAATTAGTCCATTATTTAATTTTTAAATTTAAAAAAATTGGTTTTACTATAATTGTTTCACTTTTTTTTCCAACTGAAATTCATGTTTAAATACCTCCTCCACCTTCAAATATTTCAATAAACAAGTTGGAAATACTTGAAAAGTTGTGTCAAATAAAAAGTTCACTTTCAATTTTCATCTTTCAACTTTAGGTATTTAATAATGAAAATTTAAAAGTTGATCAGAACATGAGTGAATTAAGGGAAGGGCTTAATGGCCAGAAAATTTTGTCAGAATTTGATCAGAAAAATAAAAAAATTATAACATTTTTTTTATTTTAAAATAAATTAATCTTTTTTCCACTTTTAGTTAAAATGTATTAAAGTTAAAAGGGTAAAAATATTTTAAAATGTAAAATAACATAGAAAAAAAATCATTCTGATCAAATTTTCTAGCCAAAAATATTTTTCCGTCAATTAATTAGTACCAACATGTTACTGGTTATTTGTATTTATATTTAAATACATATAGAAGATAAAGATTAAAAGTATCATACCATATTAAAGAGTAATTTTAAATTATTTTAACGGAATAATTTATATGTGAGTCAATGATTCAACAAAACGATATTAAGATAATGTTATAGCGCGTGGGGTTAATTTAGTGTCTTTGCTAATTTATCTCGATTGATAATCATAAATTCTCAATTGATATGCATGACACATTGCTAATCGCATTTGATTTCATAATGTAATGATCGATTCATGTCCAATTTAGTTTAAGGGCGAGATATTATTTGATATTTCAGTAAAATTTTCACATTAATAACTGAAAAGAAAAAACATATAGTATATACTATAAATAAATCTTATTAAAGAAAATCGTACCAATTATTTCAAAACGAACAATATCATATTATATCATACTCCATATAATATCCCATCAAAAGTATTTTATATTCCAATTACATTGGATGTTAAAAAATGACTGAACAAGCATGAATTTTTTTACTTTATGAAACCAACTTTTAAGACAAAAAGTAGGAAATATTATTCTCTTTTGTTGACCCTTTTTTGTTGGGGGTTGAGAAAAAATAAGAATCTTCAATACAATATTAACAACTAACTATATAGTATTTTTTTTTTTTTTAGTAACAGTATGGTCAAAAGATATACTAACAGAAATGACTTTTATATAAATTTATTACTTATTTATTTATACCCATACCTAGTACTGTACTCTACATGTGTTACTTTATTTAAATGCATTTATACCTTCTAAATATAAGAAAAAATAATTCAAGTACTTAAAGTTGACTGAAAGAAGAGAGTCCCAAAGAAGAAATAATCTTCTATTGATAATTGACTCAAAATAGTAGTAAAAATAAAGAAACTCTAAAAAGCAAAGTTCATATTTTAACCTTTTTGGGTTCATAGTCCTAAACACACTTTTTTTATAATTTAAAAACATAATACATAATCGTAATTTTTAATGTGACATTTGACATAATAATTTGCATTCTACGTATATTATGTCACATAACACATATCTGTCTATTTGTTTAATTTTATGTAAGTTGAAATACATAGTTGTGCACGTTCAAAATTAGAGAATATAGATGTCAGCTGCAATCAAATACAAAACATATAATTATATATTATCATAACTAGCTTCTTTTTTAATTACATGATTGAGTTTCAAGTTCAGAATATAAAGTTCTTCATCCAAGTAGGTTCTATGTAATGCAAAATTTTAGTTTTTTGAATTTCATTATAGATATCGAATAATAAATAAAGAACCCAAAAAATCAAAAGTAAATAACAAAAAGATATAAATTATAAATATTTTTAGATCATATGATTATACAAAAGTTATTTATATCATGATGGATAATTTTTATTATTTTTAATATATATATATTTTAGAGGTAGTGTGCTTAGGAAGATGAGAAATATGACTGACTTGTGAATAAAGCTACATTGGCTCTCTATCCAAAGAGTTTGTTTTTGTGTCTGTCAAATAGACTTTAAAACAAGACATTTTTGGAGGCAGCAACCAGTCTAAGACATAACACATAGCCTGCACGAAAATTCACAAAAATTAAAAAAAGTAAGTGTGCTAGTGTACTGATTTTTTATATTCGTATTAAAATCTCGATTAATTTAAAATTACATCTATAATATCATTTGGATCTTTGGTATAATTGTGATCAGTGATTGAATTTAAAATCTCTAATTAAAAATAAAAAAATTGTGATAGTGTTATTATAATTTTGTCGGTGATGATCTATCATTAGTTCATTACTATTTGGCCCCTATCTTGATAGTATGAATCTCACCACATAAAATAGGACGAAAGGAATAAGCGTACAAACAACTTTTACTTATCAATGTAAGGCATTTATTGATATTGTTTGCATACTCAAGACTAGACATTTATGACATGTACAACTTAACATAAAAGCTCAACATCCTACTCCCTCCGTCCCTATTTACTTGTCCATATTTCCTTTTTTGGTTGTCCCTATTTAGTTGTCCATTTTGACAAATCAAGAAAGGACAACAAATTTTTTCCTATTATACCCTTATTTACACTTCTTGAAAATTGTAAAAGTGTATGTTGTTTCCCTCCAATTTATTTCACTTGAATTCAAATAAGTGGTTGTAATTTTGAAGTGAAAAGTTGTCATAAGGGTAAAATTGTAACTTCACTGTGCTAATCATTGTTGCCTTAATCTGTGTGCCATTTCTAAAGTGGACAACTAAAAAGGGACGGAGGGAGTATAAATTAAGAATCGATATATTAGGTCAAATTTTAATATCTTATGAATTTATGAATTTTGAATATAACTCAATTCAACAGCGACCTCATTAGGTGCAAATTGTCTAAGATTGGAGAAACTAACATCTCATTCTCAACAAATGTGAAATAATTAGTAGATATTTTTCTACATTTTCAACTTTATCATCATCTTTTCTTAGGTTTCTATCGGATGTTCGATACCTGCATTAAAATAGAACAAAAGGAATAAGTATGCAACAATACATTTACTCATCAATGTAAGACATTTATCAATATTGTTTGCATGCTAAAGACTATCATATAAATTATAAATTAAGAATCAATATATTAGGTCAGACTCTTATGTCATGAATTTTGCGTTTAACTCAACTCAAAAACTACTTCATTAGGTGAAAATTGTCCAACATTCGAGAAACTAACATCACATCTCATTCTCAAAAACATGTGAAACAATTAGCATATAATTTTTTACATCTTCTACTTCATCATCTTTTTATACTGGGTACCCATCAGATGTTTGGTGACATTAAAGCCCAACTAATTCAAATTCACATTGTTTAAGATTAATTTGAAAAAAGCACTTCATACCAAAGGTTTTTTCATATTCAAGACTCGAAGCAGACCTTTGGTCAACTTCATCATCATTTCAAAGACAAAGAAAGCAAAATCAACAAATACATAATATATATAGCTATGTATTAATCAAAAAATTCAAAATATGAAGTGAGAAGTTTAGTAAAGGGACAAAAACATATTGGGTACATAATTTTACAGGCCCAAGTGGCCCAAATTTGATTTGCTTTGGATATTGTTAAAACATTAGTACTATAAAGGTGGGGGAAGGTTAAGGAAATGACTAATCAATTGTCAGTACTTCAACAAATAACTTCATATTTGAATGGAGGAAATTAAGTCAATAAGTCAATTAAAAATATTCTTTGTGCACCAAAACAAAAAGAATAATCCAAATCATATTTTCAGTCCAAAATTGATTGATAATTCATCACAAGGGTATGTTCACATATTTTTTTGAATATTGAAATTTTAAAAGTTAAGTTTTAAACTTGATGAAATTTATCGCGTTTCAATGATTAACCAAATTGTTACATGAAAAGTAGAATGTTGTAATCTTAGATATATCAACTTTAGAATTTATCGCGCTTCAATGATTAACCAAATTGTTAAATCAGAAGTAAAATGTTGTAATCTTATAGATATCTACTTTAGAAGAACCAAATCCGATAGTGAAATCATGAATTTTGTTAAGCGTACTTTAAATTTATAATATATATTAGTATATTTTTTCGTCGAACATGTTCAACTAACCATACTATAGCTCCACTTGGGATATCAAACAACTTTAATATCATATTACGCGCAACTTCTATTACAATCTTTTTCTTTTCTTTCAAATGCAACATAAGGAGAAGCGAAGCTAGAGGTTAGAGTTCTAGTTATGTATCAGAATTTAGTAACTTTAGTTAAAATTTTGTATGTGTGAAGAAATCTGTTGAATATACGTACATGATTTATCTAAAATTAAGTAAATTATCTTTTTAAATAATTCAGAACCTATAAACTTAAAATTTTAGATCCGACCCTCCGAAAGAGTGAGGATATATAAAAGAGTAGGTCGGGTGAAAAAAATATATATAAAAGAGTAGGTTCTCTAGTTGTTGATAGACAACTCAATTTTTTGTTTTTTTGCCTGAGTACTAAAGTCCTCATGTATGGAGACTTAGTATATATACCCTACATACAAGAGACACAGTTATAGTTGTTACATAATGTCCCTCTAATGGAGAGCAATGTTTTTTTTTGACATTCAATTGTCCTATTTTGCAATAGTAAATTACAAGAGGAACAAACAAATAGAGCAAATGGCACCAACATAGATTGTGGTGCAGTAATGAGACCGTTTCACTCTTAATTAAATGTTTTAGGTAGGGATGGCAATGAGGCGGGGTGGATGCGGGGTGAGGTGGGTTTAAGGCAATATGGTGCGGGGTGGGTTTAAGGTTGTGTGGGGCGAATTGGATGTGGAGCGGGGAGGGTATATGTGATTTTATGTGGGTTCAAACTTAATTTTAAATTTTACATGTTATAAGAGTGATATAACATCATTTATTAAGATAATTTCATTAAAGCTACTAAAATATTCAAGATAATAAATGAAAATAGTTCAATAAAAAATAATACAATTTCTTACATGTTTCCTAATTGACCTCTAAAAAATAAATTTAAGTCACTATCCTATTAAATTAATACAACTTAATGAAAAAATTAATTTATTTTTATGAATTTTATTTTTAGTATCAAACCTAACTAGAAAAAGAAAATATTAAAAAAATTATGCGGGGTAGGTTCATGCAAGGCGGGGTTGGGCGGATTGAAAATGAAAAGAGTTGTTATGCGGGGCAGGGCGGATTAAAATTTTTGCGGGTTAAGCTCAACCCGCCCCGCCCCCGCCCCATTGCCATCCCTAGTTTTAGGTTCGAGTCCAAGGTATGGTAGGAATTCTGTTAGAAGTGTCACCTCTGAATGGACTCTGCAATTCGTGATTCAGATTTCGTCAGAGCTCCAATATGAGCTTTAGACACCGAATGAAAAATCAAAAATAAAATAAAGTAGAGCAAATGGCCATGTAAAAATACATAATTTAATTACTAAAGATGTTTCTAAAGTACATACTTAAGTTGAATATATACATTGAATAAGTAAAGATAAAACTACAATATTGCTATGTCAAAATTGTTGGCATCTCAGTCTTAAATCAGTCAATTTTCAACAGACGTTCTATCAGAAATATTTTCGATAGATTTTTCAATGAACATGTTCATGATGAAAAATTGACTGATTTCTAGTAGTGCGTTATCGACCCATTTCAATGGTGACTGTAAGCTGATTGTTGGAGACACCATCAGACTTAGCATTAGAAGAAGAAGATGTGTCATTATTACCACATTTTCTTGTCATAAAAGCTGGTTGATTTGGTCTTGGAAGTGAAATAATATTGGAATTTTCACTACCAAGCATCATTATTATATTTGATGTATTGGGCCTATCTTTTGGATCTTCTTGTACACATAAAAGCCCAATATTTATCAATTTAATTGCTTCCTCTTTGTTGCATGATTTATGTAGTGATTGATCCACTAAGTCCATTGACTTATCTTCTGTCCACAATCTCCATGCCTAAATTATAGTTCACATATTTATGTTAACATAAAGTTTTGTAATAAATAGCGCGGACTAGTCACTTTTCAGTCATGTAATTGAAAAATAAATGTCATGGAGATCGATTCAAATTTCATAGGTGAAATTCCATGGCAATGTACTGGAGTTTAACCTATGAAGTTTGAAACTCCGTGACAGTGTTGCAAAAAAAAAGCAAGAATTTAAGTAATTATTCACTCACAAGGCCTAAGAGATTTGACGCTTCTTCTTGATTAAAAAATCCAGTATTTCTTCTTCCACTGATGATCTCGAGTATAACTATTCCAAAACTAAATACATCTGATTTAATTGAGAATAATCCGTCTATTGCATACTCCGGAGCCATATAACCACTGCATTAATAGTATCAACAAAAACATATTAATGAACAAGAAAATCAACACAATTGGCAAATTATTTTAAAAAGGACAGTCTGAACTCGGATGCACAAAACATCCTACATTAGCAGATTCTGGAGAAGGGTCACATCACAATAGGGAGTTATGAGTACTTACTAGGTTCCAACCACTTTATTTGTATTTGCTTGTGTAATTTTCCCTTCAACAACTCTTGCTAATCCAAAATCTGATATTTTTGGATTCAATTCTTCATCTAATAATATGTTACTTGTTTTGAGATCTCTATGAATGATCCTTAATCTTGAATCATGATGTAGATAAAGAAGTCCTTTAGCAATTCCCTCTATAATCTCAAATCTTTTTCTCCAATCCAATAATACGCTTCGTTTTCGATCTTATGCAAGAAAAACAATCAAATAAATTTAACTTATATACATCGACAGTATAAAGATATTAGTTAAAAAATAAAAATACTAACCAAATATGAAGGTGTCTAAACTTTTGTTTGCCATATACTCATAGAGTAAAATCTTTTCACTTGATTGAATGCAATAACCCAAAAGTCTAACAAGATTTCTATGTTGAAGCCTTGCAATCAACATTACTTCATTCTTGAATTCATTTATGCCTTGTCCAGAATGACTTGATAACCTTTTTAATGCAATTTCTCTTCCTCCAGAAAATATTCCCTACAAAAAAATTATTTATTTTTAAAAATAAATACTGTGATACAATATATTTATTTAAAAAGTGATTATGTTGGTTAGGTGCACGTCACAGGTTCGGCCACCACAGCAAAAACAATATAATACTACTAACATATTCAGTAGTGTAATTTCATAAGTGGAGTATAGAGAGGGTAGATGGTACATAGACCTTACTCCTACCTCATGGAAATAGAGAAATTGTTTCTGATAGACGCTCAGACTCAAGAAAAGCATTTCAAAGTAGTTTGAAAAAGGGAAATGTGGCAGTAAAAAAGACATGACAACTAATAAGAAAAGTAGTACATGCCGCAAACTAGAATTTTGAGTGTATAGATTTCAGATTTTTGAAAAGAGAGCTTATTGGGATCTGGATAAAATATTTATACTAATTCATCGATCTTTTAAACAAAAATATAAGGTCTGAACCAAAATTATTGGGTTCTGTCAAACCTGTTTGTACCTCTATCCCTATACAAATCGAATTTCAAACTGTGCGCCACATATAAAAATAAATTACAAAATGATATTTGCATAAATACCTTGTAAACAGGACCAAATCCCCCTTGACCAAGCTTATTTTGTTCAGAGAAGTCATCTGTTGCTACTAATATACTTTCAAAACTAAAGAATGGAACCTCAATATCATCATCTTGAATATCTATCAATTCTAGTCCTTCTCCTTTTGTATTCTGTCTGTGAAATTTTGTAGTACTCTCTATATTTAAAAATTAAAAAAATGTATGAGTTTAGAGTCTTGATAATACTAAATTTTGTATATTTTTATTAATAAAAAGGAGAAAAATGTCATTAAAAAAAAGAGACATTTGTTGTTACCTTTGACTTTTGAGTTTCTTCTTTTTCTATAGTATATGTAGGTAAAGCATGATAGAATAAGAAGTGCAGCAATTACACCAATAGGAATTGCAATTTTCAGCTTTGTTGAAGTTTGCTTTTGATCTGTTAATGAAGAGAGCAAAGAACACATTATTACCAAGTAAAATGAAAAGATTAATGACAAGTTCATAAATAGACAAATAACAAAAGAGAGAAAGAAAAAAAATGTTATGTTTTAATGTGTCACTAATTGTGAGGGGATGGCCTCCATTTTTAACCAGACGTCTCGAATTCAATAATGAATTAATAGAAAGAGATTTAACACCTTAATTAGGCTTACCCCGATGTAAATCTAAATTAATCAAGCCAGTAAATTTCAGATACTGGATCGTTAAACAAAGAAAATATGTGTTTTTGGTTTTCATTTTCTTGATAATAGAGAAAAAAAAGAGGAGAAGTAATTAATGAAATTCAAATTTGGACTCAAAAGAAACTTTATAAACTAGGTAAATCCACTCTACCTACAAAGGTAACAATTTGAAGTATATATATATGTATAAAGGTTGTGGTGGAATGGTAACTGTAGATATGTATTACTAAAGGTTGTGGTGGAGTGGTAACTGTTAAGTATTCATCTATCCTCAACTAGATGTCTCTAGTCTCTAGTTCAAGTTTTGAGATTGAAGTCGTTTTCGGTAGGAAAAGCTTCCCCTTCCCCCACCCCATCCCTAAAAGTGGTGCGAATACATCTTAGTCAGATCCCAAAACAGATATCAGACACCTAACGAGAACCAAAAAAACAAAATAAAGTACATCATGCATCTAAAATTCAAAAAAATAGGAGAAATTGCAAGTCATTACCTTGGTTACTTGAAAACTCAGAAGCTGCAAGCCTAACATAAATTGTGCTTCCATTAACATTATCTTGAGAAAGTTGTTGCAAATTCAACATCTCCCTTTTCCATACCAAACACCCAATATTTCCACTACCATAAGCATAACCAACACAATCACAATCCTCCAAACAACCACTTTCACACTCAACTTCATTTCCAACTCCCAAACTCTCATTATTTGTAGGTAATCTCATATTCTTATACATCCAAAACCTATCCTTTTCACCAAAATCACCACAATTCAAACTTGTTTTCCTCATACATCCACTTGAAAAACTACTCAATTTCCAATCTTTCTCAAACTTAGGCTTAAAACCATTCAAACAATCACATGTTGAAGTAGAGTTTACCTCATTACAAATACCAAAACCTCCACAATAAGAATAAACATCACAAACTTGTTTTGGATCAGTGTAAAACACATTCCAATCATTAGTACTATCCATCCATAATACTTGTTTTGTTTGTCCATTAACATCCATAATAAAATTTGATATTAATGAAGGGTTAAAGAAATTATACATATAATAAACCTCATCATCATTATTAACATATGTATAATTAAACATAGGATTTGGTTGATATGGTACCCCTGTAAAATTGTTACCTGTCCATGGTCCACTATTCCAATAAACAACACTATGGTTCCACATATTAACACCTTGTCCAATATACTTATTTTCCATGTAAACTTCATGTGTAAAGGGTCCTGGTGATGGATCGTTCACGTTTTTCCATGAAGTAAGTACCTGTTTAAATCTTGTATGTTTGTTGTAACCGAATTTTGAACCAGGCATGAACGTATGAGAGGGATGATCAAAACTTGTCCATAGATAATTCGTCGAATTGGTAATATCCTGATTACTTAATACTAGATTGCCATCATCAAATAGTGTTGCTACAACTTGTGAATTGTTGAAATTTGTTGTAAAATTGATATTTGTGGACCAAATTATGTGTTTAGTACCATTTATGAGTACTAAATTACCATTATCAATCTTGAATTGTGCAAAATCCATTTCATATATGGAAATTGGTGTTTCTCTATTTGCAACCCAAATTATAGTTTGTTTACTTATTTTTTTATACCATATACCTATGTAATAATTGGAATTGTTACCTGGTTTGAAGAATCCCATTTCAAAATTACCACTTGAAGAAACTATTGTTGAGGCAATTGAAATCCATTTGTTTCCACCAATTGTGTTACCAATAATTGAACTATTTTGGCTTGTGAAATTGTTAGCTTTTGCTAAATTTTTTAGAGAGAAAAAAGAGAGTACAAAGAGAAAAACAAAGAGAGGAGACATTTTTTGTAATTTTGATTTTTTGTGCATTAGAAATGATTTATGAAGGGATATGATGACAAAGAATGTTGACTAAAAATCTACCTGCTCTAGATGTGTGCATTAATGGTTACTCCCTCCGTCCTATTTTAAGAATTTTAAAAAAAAATTGTGATTTGAAATAAGTCTTTATATATTTGTATGACTATAAATCATTTAATTAAGGAGAAAATAGATATGTTAAAGTAAAACTGTTACTAAATATATAGAAATTTGTGAATACTTTTAGGACCGACTAAAAGAGAAAGTGATTCATATACAGTGAGACAGAGCGAGTAATATATAGTTTTTCCGTCTCATTTTAACCGTCTCTATAGTTCTTTTCACGTTCATTAAAATAAAAATATAAGGTGTAATTTATTAAATTATTCTTATTTAGAAGTAGATTTTTCTTTGAGAATTATGTTAGGGGTACTATTGAAAACAAATGTCAACTTTAGTTTTAAATCATTTCATTAGGGAGAAAATAGATATTTTATTCTATTAAGATGTTTGTAGGCTTAAAAAAAAACTTACCTCTAAAAGTAAAATAAAAAAATAATTAATCAATTTAATCTTTTAACTTCTAAAACGATATATTAGAAGTATTCAAAGAACAAATTAAAGTTGCCTACCTAATAAATTCTGACTAAAATTAAATGAGTGTCAAAGTCAAGTCCATATGTTACTATATTATATTTTCTGTGGAAGGTTCCACCAAGTCAAAAATTGGACGCTATGTTTACCTTATTGGACCAAACTAATTTTCTCCCTCATAATACGTAACTAACTATTTTTTCGATGAATTTTCTATCAGAAATTTCATATTTTCGATATCATGATAATAGGATATTCATCGAATTTTTTTGATAGTAACTCTTATTCTTAGAATTTGTCAAAAGAATAATTATTTTTTATCGTCAATTGATAAAAGAGTTATGAAATGAAATAAACAATACAAAACAAGTTGAAATCAATTATATAATCTTCAAATAACATATTTAAATTCATCTCAAGTCAATATTATTATTATTAATAATAATAAAGAAAATTATTATAAGTTCTCTTGGAAATGAAATGAATAAAGGAAAAAATAAATATTTCATTTTGTTACTCATGATTTTCTAACTCATGTCATTTTCACTTGGAAATTGATATCTACTGATTAGTCTATTTGTGATTAATTAGTCTACTGATTAGCTTAATTATCAAGCCATTAAAAACAGGAGGTTTCTTAGAAAATACTTTTTTCTTTTCTTTTTGTGTTAAAAGATTTTTATAAAATTATGAAAGGGAAAGGCATTATTTTACTTTTACTAAAAAAATAAAATTTGTTGAAGAGTCAAATGACTACTGCTTTTTGGGTTTATTATTATTACTATCTTTTTAACATTTAAAAATTGTACGTATAATATATTAAAATGTTTAAATTCTTTATATTCTGAAATCTGGATTTCACCTAAAAAAAATGTGGTGCAATTGTTGGGATTGCTCTTCCTTTAATCGGATTATTTAATTTCAAGTCTTGGATAGGTAAGGAGTGTTTCTCCCGAATAAATCATATACGTCAAGCAAATTCAAATTTATCAAGCTCCAATACAGATATTAAATATTGATAGAAAATCAAAAATATTTTACGAAAGGCATGAGTTCAACTTTTTTTTTCTTTTCTCATTTGTTACTTCAGCGGTCAATTTAGAGACACTATAGTCAATGCAAATTACTTATGTTTCAACGGCGTATTCTACGCGCGGTTGAAAATTCCAAATGAATATAACTGTTTATATTCATCGAACAGGTATTGAAAATATCTTTAAATTTAACATGAATTATAATTAATTTCGTTTTCAAATTATTGATAGCTTTAAATATACCCTTCTATTTAACTAACTGAACTTAAATAATAAATACACTCATAATCTGCCACATGACATAGCAAGTGGACTCAAACTTTGGTAGGAACACGAGACTCTTAATAAGAAGTCGAGATAAGTGTTGAAAACACCCCATAAACTTGACAAGAATGTAGGAATGTATTTTACTCATGTACAAGATTAGAGTTGTATTTAAGTTCAGTTCGTCAAGTATAGAGATATTTTTAAGGGTGTCAATAGTTCAGGGACAAAATAAATAATTCGGGTCAAGTCTAAGAGTGTTTTTAATACTCTCCTCTACGTAAATTCAAAAAATAAATCTCCAACTTTTAACAAGCATTATGAAATATGAATTTGAATTAATTAATTTCGAAGCATATACTGAATATCGAACAAAAAGAACAATCTTCAACCACAAAATGTTACACCATCTACGCAAGAAACCACCAATTTGACTAGCATAATATCATATTCTAACTTTCACCAAAAACATTATATTATATACATATGTATCAAGACGATGAGTGTCTTTATTTAATTTTTCTTTCTTGACTCTATGCTTGGTTAAAGAAAATTTATTCTATATAGAACAAAAAGAAAGTATAGTTATTTCTAGAAACCTTGAATAATCCTTAATTATCTACCACTATATAGTTTTATATTGACACGCAAATATATATTTGCTTTCCCCTAGTGTCGTAAGATGTGATCTAACTCTAAAGAAATTTCATGTTCGATTAGTTAAAATTTTAGAAAATATTTTTTTTAGTGAGAGCAGAGAAAACTAATTCCACAAATAATATTTTATATTGATCGTATCGTCAACACTCTCCAACACATTTCATATTCATCCTAACCCTATAGTATTATAGATTATATACAAATACTTTTAAGAGAATAGTTTTTTTACCTACATACCAAACACAATAAATAAATAAAAAACTTATCAAATAATTATTTTCCTCCCTACCAAACACACCCTAAATGTCAAATGTTTGTTTTCAAAAATCAAAAACATGCCCCATATCAAGAAATTGAGAAATCCACCGTTAAAATAATGCATGCCTCCAAAATAGACATGTCACAATTTGGTTATTAGTTGTAGCTACTTTCTATAGTAGAATCAAATAAGCACTTATCTTTTTAATATTAAAAAATATATATATACTTTCTATATATGTCTAGAAAGTTATATAAAATTTTAAGGTGTTTCAAAAATAAGAAAGATCGGATTTATGATGGTCAAATTTAAACTGTTAGCATATGCGTAATGGTGAAGAGATGATAATTGCGAATGAACAATAACATATTAAATGTAATTTCACCGCTGAAATTTAATTTTTTGATGATTTAAATTGTTAATCATGATATGAATTTTTTTTTACGATAATTTGAAGGTGTTTAAACGAGGCCACCATGCTAGCAGTATTTTTGGACAATTTTTAGTAGGGGTGTGAAAACCGATTTAACCAATAAACCGAATCGAAAAAAACACTATTGGTTTATTAATATTGGGTTATTGGGCTAGTGATTTTTAAACGATTTTGTAATTTTTTTATTGGGTTATTGGTTCGGTTTTCGATTTTATGATTTTTGTTAATGGTTAAACCGATAACCCAATAAGACTATACTAAATTTACTATTTTATCCCTAGACTAGTAAACCCTAATTATATAACATTTTACAAACCCTATTGCTTTAATCTCAGTATTACTTAAAACCCTAATTATTGTTTCATTCTGTAATTGCAAGCACACTTCTAACTTGAATGTGCCAATTGCCTAGACTTGCTAAAAAATGATTGTTACTTTCACAATTTTTCCTTTGAATGTGTCTAAACTTGCAAGAAAAAATGATTGTTACTTTTATGATTATTACTTTCATGCCAAATGCTGGAAAAATCATAGGTATTTGTATGAAAATTTTCTTATCGTGTATATTAATATATATGAGTATTTTCTTATTGGTTAAACCGAAAACCGAACCGTTAAGTACCATAAACCGATTAACCAAAAACCGATAAGAAATATGTTATTGGTTTGGTTATCGGTTTGATGTATTTACAAATCAAAAGCCGATAAACCAAACCAATAACACATAAAACCGAATCGAATCGACTGATGCGCACCCCTAATTTTTAGTGTTTAAGATGCATTTTAAAGGCCCAATTACTTGTATGAATCTCTAGTGGGCCTACAACATTAATAATGTTAGCACTTTTTGGTTGACACAAAATCTAAGAAATAAAGAAAATATTTTTAAATTTTGTAGCAAAAAAAAAGGTCTTAGACATGTGTTGTGTTCATCATTCCTTCAAATGATTTCTATGTTTTTACTTACCTATATTTTACATATATTCATCTATGTATAGGCTTAAATATATAGGTTCATCAGAATTGAATAGTTCTTGCCGAAGTCATGTATATGTACTTTAAAATGCACTAAATATATACAAAAACTAAATTCAAAACTTAGTTACTAGCACATAAGGTCATTGTACTAAAATCGAGAACAATAAATTAAAGTTCAAATCCTAGATCCATCTCAGTTGATAAAATATGCTAATTGAACTCACTTCTTTTTGTTAACAAACCATTTTTCTCCTTTTTGTTAGCCTCGATGCATTGCAACTGAAATGTGGTTCAAACTTGAGAGTAGTTTTTATTTCTATTTAATATTAGTAGAAGTTAATAATTGGATGAATAAACTTCATACTACATTGTATATTTTTTAGGTGAATAACTATGTTTTTGAAAGATTATGATACATTTGAGCAAATAAAATGATAGATGATGATTGATCTGCTATAACTATAGTTAGATCAATGATAAAGTGTAGCGGTAACATGACCAAGAGGTCACAGGTTTAAGTCGTGGAAACAACCTCTTGCACAATTCAGTTCTTTCTTGGATTCTGCCCTAGCGGGATCTTTAGTGCACCGGCCAAAGTTGAGGTAAGTATAGTTGTTTGTAAGAATCATAAGAGCCAAAATTCACTAATCAAAGCACCTTCATCAATACTCAAGCACTATTTTGTGGTTGCTACTGTTTCCGTATTAGTTTATATATTTTTCTTCACTGTCATTGCTTTATTTCATACTTATTTTGATTTGTTATACTCAAACATAGAATCTTCCAGAAACAACCTTTTTACTTCCACGAGGTAGTGGTAAGGTCTGCGTAAACTCTACCCTTCCCAAATTACAATTGTGGGATTTCACTACGTATATTGTTGTTATGGAACTTTCCAGCGTAAATTTAAATTTATCATACTGAAATATCAATTTCGAAAACTAGGAGAAAAATCAAATAAATAAAACGATTGGTGTTTGAAAGAATTATGACATACTTTATAAAAATTTCTTTGATAAATCTGAATTTCCCTTCATTGAATTTTTATTTCTGTCGTCTATCAATAGCATTTCAATGTAATTCTACAAAAGTGGAATACGAAGAACGTATAGAGCTATACACATATCTTATTACTATTTTGGGAGGTAGAGTATAGAGATGTTGTTTTCGAGAAAATATACTCCCATCACTTTGTAATTCTCAAAACTAAAGGGTTTAACTGTACAATTCTACAAACTTATAACTAATTTTGATTCCATAAAATAACCGCCAATAGCTAAAACCCCTACACAAACCTCACAAACTCCATAACAATGGCGAAAAGCTCAACAACAATGGCGTCCTTCAAACCATTCTTCTTCTTCTTCAGTTCTCTTCTCTATTTTTCCACTGCCCAATCTCCGCCTCCACCACCACCTCCCCAATCTCTAATTAACGCCGCGGAGACTCTGTCTAACTCCGGCTATATTTCAATGTCACTCACACTTGAGCTCATTGCTGATACAGTTATCTCACGGGCTGCTAAAAATTCACTTACTGGTTCTGCTCTCACCATTTTCTCACCACCCGATTCGTCTTTCTCCGATTTCGGTCAGCCTTCACTTTCTCATATCCTTCTACATTTCTCCCCTGTTTCTATTTCACTCTCTTCACTTCAATCCCTTCCGTTTTCTTCCAAAATCCCTTCGTTGTCACCTTCCAGTTCACTTTATGTTACCAGTGTCGGTTCTGATTCGCGAGTTTCTATCAACAATGTTGAAATCGTTGGTTCGCCGATTTATGATGATGGGTATGTAATCGTTTTCGGAATTGAAGATTTCTTCACCCAGAATTTCACTCAACCGGAAACAAATCGGAACCCGAATTTCAAATCGAGCCCTCAATGTATCAGGTTGGATCCATTTTCTCGGTTTTACGAGGTGTCGTTGATGTTGAAATCGAAGGGGTATTTGATTATATCTTCGTTTTTGGAGTTACAATTGATTGGGTTTTTGAAGAATACGGAGCTGAAATTGACAGTGTTTGCTCCGATGGACGATGCAATTGTCGGGTTTTCCGGGGATTTCCCTGTGTATCAGCAGCTGTTTTTGAGGCATTTGGTTCCTTGTGTACTGTACTGGACTGATTTGAATGAAATGGTAAATGGAACTGAGTTTAAGAACTATGTTAATGGGTTGAGTTTGACGATAACGAAGGTGAATGATGTGAGCTTTGTTAATGGAGTCGAAATCACTTACCCGGATTTGTATTACAATGATTGGGTTGTTGTTCATGGATTACAGAGTTTGATTCCATTACCTGATGAGATTGATGGTGAAATGCATGACGATCCTGTTAAACCCGAGGTTGATGTTTCTATCGCCCCTGATCGTAGTGAATTCTGAGGTATCTCTAAGTTCATTTCGAGCATCGTGTTTGATTGATTGTGTCTCTGTGTGTGTGTGTGATACTGGAAATTGCTGTTTCTGGGAAAAGTTTACTTCATAGTTTTCGAGTTGAAATAACACTTCTGTAGATTTTCGTGTTTTTGAATACGATCAAATTGCTTGAATAGAATCCAATATAAACTGTGTTTGATCTTGAGAATGTTGATTTTCTGCAATGTAACCATGTTGATCTTGATCATGCTCGAGTTTTAGATTCGAGGATCAAGAACTTGCTTGATATGAGTTTTGGACCAACTAGAGACGATGTAACGTGCTTAGGGAAGTGTAGAATAACAATATGAACGAAGAAACATTAAAGGTAATAACTACGTCTCAGTCTCAAACAAGTTAGGATCGACTATATGAATTTTGAATGGCGGGGACAAGAAAGAAAGTGGACATAATAAAGCATATGAATGTTATAACAAAATTCAATAGTCAAAATGATTCCATCTTAAGCTAACAATATTAACGAAGAAACATAGAAAACAACAACTACGTCTCAATCTCAAACAAGTTGAGGTCGACTATACGAATCCCTAATGACCATGTTTCTTCATCTTAGGAAGGAACATAGAAATCCATAATACTACTCCTACTTTAAGCTTGTCTTTATCCAACTAAAGAACTTTTCCTTAGTTTCTCAAGTTTCCTCCACAAAGCTTTAACAGTATCCTCTTTTCCCTCGTCAAGAAGTGCACGTTTTAGGTTATCGAACAATGGAATTGGAGGTCTCATGCCCATATCAAGCATTTCTTGAAAGTATCTGCAGGCATCATCCAATTTATTCTCACGACAAAAGCTGTTAATCAACGTGGAAAACGAATGCATTCCAGGAAGAACTCCGTTAGCTTTCATCTTATCCCAGACCCTTAGAGCCATATCTGTCCGGTCCTCGTTGCAGAACATCCTTACCATTATCTCGTATGTGCTCACAGTCGGTTCACAGCCAGGATCATTGCTCATTTTCTGAAACATTGTATAAGCTTCACTCATTCTTCTTGCCTTTATAAGATGGTGAAGAATGATATCATAAGTTCGGGTATTTGGACCAATCTTGCATCTCCTCATCTCATCAACTAACCTATACGCATCGTCCATACACAAAGACCAGCAATAAGCTCCCACCATCGCGTTATACGTGAACACCTCAAGATCAAAACCACTACCCTTATACAACTCGAAATACTTAAGAGCTAGAACCAACCTTTTCTCAGACCCCAAACCATTTATCAACGTACAATAAACATGAGGCGTCACCTTAATCTTCTTCCTCTCCATTTCGTGTAACAACTCAATCGCCTCATCATACTTCTTAACCTTGCAATGAGCATGAATCATGATCCCATAGCTAACAACATCAGGCTCAATACCATCAGCCATCATCTCGCGATAAACTTCATTTAACCTCAACAAATTCTTTTCTTGACCCCATCCTTCTAACAAAATCGTATACGACTTAATATTAGGCGTAAACTTCCTATTCTTCCATTTATCAAACACCTCTTGTGCATTCCCAACATGCCTAGACTTACTCAATGTATCAAACAATCTATTAAAATCTTGCAATTCGTGTATCAATCCATACTTCTCCATCTTCTCAAACGCCTCAATAGCTTCTTTTACCTTCCTTGCACGAGCAAATCTCCGTGAAACGAGTGCAAATGCTTCTTTACACAATAACCCTTTGTTTTTCAATTCATTGACCAAAATCCAAACCATCTTAAATTGCTTAATTTTTCCTAAAGCTTCAATCAAACCATGATAACTCTCAGCAGTATGAACAAACCCGTTCTGCTTCTCAGCCCAACGGAAGAAAGATAAAGCTAAAATCCCAGAATTGCTGAGCTTCTTTATAACTTCGATAACTAATAAAGGACTCACATTTACTGAAGCGGAACTCAAAGCATCAGCAACATCGGTGTTTTTCAGTAAGATTTTGCAAATTCTTTCAGCTTCCTGGATAATTTCTGGGTTTTGGGGATTGGGATTGGAATTGAGATGGGTGTTCTTCACTGAATCGTAATGAATTGATCTGTTTAAGGGTAAAGAAGTAGTATTACTGCTATTACCAGTAGAAATTCGAAAAAAGGAGATTAATTTGTGGATTTGGGGTCCATTTTTTATGGGTTTTTTGGAGCTGTGAAGTGAAGGGATTAGGGTTTTAGAGGTTTTAGGAATGCGGCTGAGGAATCCACGGAAAGCCATTTCTCTGATTTACTGTTTGGGTTTTTGAAAACTGAGAAAATGGCGGACGGAGTGGAGAATTAGGGAAGATAAAGCAAATGAGAGAAGAAAAACAATTGTTTCTTTTTATTATTTTAAGAAAAAAATGAATTTTTTTTTATCATATATTGATTAATTTGGTGAAAAGGGCAGTTCTGGAGTAATGATACAATTAATTATCTTGTATGACTTTACGAGTTCAAGCGGTAAAAGCAACCACTCATGTTTGTGTCACACCTTTTAAAAAGTAAGGAAAAATTGTACATAATGGCAAACTATTAATTCAAATTAAATGGTATAATCACATTTTGATTTAATTGTGTCCTGTAGCAAACTGTTTGCCAGCGCCTCTCTCCCTCAAACTCTCGCTCGCCACTCTCCTCTCTCGCTCACTCTCTCTGTGCTCGCCTCTCTCGCTTTATACACAGAAGTGTATAAATTGCGTTTCTGTTTGTATAAAGCGCGAGAAAATTGTATATACACATGCAAATACATATATATTCGTCCTATACACTTATAATTATACAATAAAAATATTCCCCTGCCCAGTTCTCTTTTGTCTTTCTCTCTTTCTCGTTTTATACAACAGAATTGTATAAATTGCGTTTCTGTTTGTATAAAGCGCGAGAAAATTGTATATACACATGCAAATACATATATATTCGTCCTATACACTTATAATTATACAATAAAAATATTCCCCTGCCCAGTTCTCTTTTGTCTTTCTCTCTTTCTCGTTTTATACAACAGAATTGTATAAATTGCGTTTCTGTTTGTATAAAGCGCGAGAAAATTGTATATACACATGCAAATACATATATATTCGTCCTATACACTTATAATTATACAATAAAAATATTCCCCTGCCCAGTTCTCTTTTGTCTTTCTCTCTTTCTCGTTTTATACAACAGAATTGTATAAATTGCGTTTCTGTTTGTATAAAGCGCGAGAAAATTGTATATACACATGCAAATACATATATATTCGTCCTATACACTTATAATTATACAATAAAAATATTCCCCTGCCCAGTTCTCTTTTGTCTTTCTCTCTTTCTCGTTTTATACAACAGAATTGTATAAATTGCGTTTTTGTTTGTATAAAGCGCGAGAAAATTGTATATACACATGCAAATACATATATATTCGTCCTATACACTTATAATTATACAATAAAAATATTCCCCTGCCCAGTTCTCTTTTGATACAATTCTGAAGAGGAACCAACGAATTATACAATTGCTTCTTTTTGTATATATGTATAGCGAATTATACATATATATGTTTGCTATGAAGCGCAATTATGCAAACTTTGTTATAGCATACAAATATGATTTTTTTGTTTGCTATATGTGAAAGTTTCTCTTTAAAGTATGGTCTTTCTTCGAATCATACTTACACGAAATACTTTGTATACTGAATTGTCGATCTATTCATTAATTTGGTATAACTATTGTGTGTCACAAAAAGAAAGAGACTCATAAAATGATAGAAACAAATTGAGCTTTTGTACATTTTAATTAATCCATAAAGTCCTCGTGATGAACAAGGAATATTAGTCTTCTCGTAAAATATTTTGACTAGTTAGTGTACACCTCGATTTTTTTTTAGAAGCATAATTAATTATCACTGTTTTTATATTACTTCGTGTCCTTTTCATGCTCTTGCGTGCATATAATTGATTAATCATAACTCGCTCCACTACAATATCTTGTTTTTTGTCTGCAGCAAATCGTGATATGCATCGAGTCTACACAATATTGTGCTCTTACCATTAGACCAAAGCCCCAAGGCCAAAGTTAGACTTGTGATGAGGGAAAACATACAAGTGCATGGTTTTTTTAAACCATATTTAGACTTTTTTGGCTTGTCATACTATGAAAATTCATAATTGTTACGGTTGTTAAAAGATCCTAGCTACTTTTCCAGCAAGATATCAACACTATGTTCTTGATCATGAATGAAACACTCAATTCAATTCAAAATGAAAATCGTGGTGTCTACACCAACATGCATGTACCTCAACTATGTTCACGAGATACCTGCTACCTCTCACCAACTAACGTACTGTGCAACTCTACTACCTTCGAGAGGCAGGCAGAGAAAGGGTATCAACTTGTAGTTCAATCTATTGTTGATACTCTTGTTGATATGTCTAGTCACTATTAAAACGCGTATAAAAGGAGATACAACAATAGTAGCTACATTTACAACCAACATAAACGCTCGAAGATCCAAAAGTAGTAACTTGGATAGCATTTGTACCTGACTTCTAAAGTATAGCATAGATACCAAAGCTGAAAAACAAAGTTCACAGAGAACTCAATAATCGATCTATTTAAACTGCGTGTAACACAATGTCCAGTGATGATAAAACTTAAAAAGGCATACATGTACGAGATGTGAAGACATTAATAACTTACAATCAAAAAAATATAGATGTGGTACAGTGGAGAGATTCCTCTTATTGTTGAGAGACAGTATATATGGTGGCTCTACGATTATGTTGTACGAAGGCCACAGCCCAATCCAAAACTTGGAAAGAGCCTGCCGATGCTTCTTCCAACTTGCAATCTCAAAATGAACACTGAAGAAGCGGATAACGAAGAACATATCTCCCAATAAAGAATTGTGGACCAAAAATGCATCTAAGCTGAAAGTACACAAACCTGGTCGTCAACTCAGGGCCAGTAGAAATACCAGACATTCAAATCGTACTTTGCTCGTCATCTGCATTGATTTGATTCTGAACTCAAATCTTGAAGCAGTCTTTGTACAGAATCCCCTAAAATTTTCACTTGAGGTCCAGGTTTCAACATGTTGACATCACCCCATCGGGAACAAGGATCCATCCACCAATTCTTGCCACCGATGCACCATGCACCTGGCGTCACTCTGTTCTGGCTCCGCTTAAGGATATTCTGATCGATCATGTCAAGTACTGCCTCATCTTTATTAAACTGTCTAGCAAAAGCAGCTCCACTTTGCGCCATCAGATCGTAATCAGAAGTGTTAAGGAAGAGGGGCTCCATCTTAGGGGGGTTATCCCAAACCATATATCTCATGTCACTATTAACTGTCGTATTCTTAAACTCCGGTGAATTGCAAACAACAGAATGGAAATAAACTTCTTCTGACAAAACTGCATTAGTAAAATACATTAAAAGGGTTCTAGGAAGGTTGTCCCATCCAAAAACACAGAACTCAAGAAATGGTCGGCTCAAGACAACCCAAGGAGAACCTGCATTTGAAATTTTAAGTACCTCGGTCAGTCATCAATTTTCGAAAAAAAAATGTGTAATCAGTTAACTTAATCACAATGCAGTATGAATAAGAACTCTACCAGTAAAAACATTGAAAGCCTCAGGCATTGGCCGCTTTTCGGTGGCATAAAAAATTTGTGTCTTTCGTGCTAGGTATAGCCCTGGATCAACTACGATGGGTTTTACACGTTGACCCCTACAATTCCATTAGACAACAATTATTCAAGATTTTGGACATACAAATGTATGTGTTAATAATAACCAAAAAATTGAAAACAAAATTTTGCCTACTCTTTCCATCCAAGGTCGCTGGTGTGGTCGATAAAATTTACATCTCTACTAACAGATAAGAGGACATGAGATAAGTCTGAAAGCAGAGTAGAAACCATGTCAGAGTCCGAAAAATGAGCAACAGAGTCAATCCACATATACTATGTAGTAGTAATATTATAAAGGCAAGCAGAACCTAGTATCAACATAACAAGGCAAATCTCCGAGTAAACACGCAACTGGATGTCTCATGCACACGATGGTTCAACATTCATCAAGGAAACTCCTGGATGATTCAATATGCAAGGCCTATCCTTATCATTCGGCATATCAGCAGACTATAATGGTCATATAAATTAAGAGAAGTCGCCTGTCCATTCTTCAAAAAGAACCCTGTCCTAAAACCTGTTTTGACAGATGATTTCTAACTTATCATACACCTTATTGTTTCTGGCACTTCGATTATTGTATTATTTTTGTGGTAGCAACTATTTCGTTTTTAGTATGCTTTGTTTAACATTTTGTCTTGGCTTCTTCACTCCCGTTGTTTCTTTTTCCGAACTTCTTTGTAATGCTTTTACTTGAGCGGAGGATCTATCGAAAACAATATCTCTACCTTGTTGGGGTAAGGCTTGTGTACACACTACCCTCCCCAGACCTCACTAGAGGGGTTATATTGGGTATGTTATGGTTGTTTCATAGACCCTATTATCCTCCGCACCCTTCCCCTCCCATCAAAAATGAGGAGAAACTATCATTTTATCCCCCTCTCATCTAAATAGTTTAGGAAAATAGAGGAATACTCATTTGATTCCCAGCTCTTTCAACCAATCCGTCAATCAACTAAAACAAATTCCTGAACATAGTTGGTGCTTTTCATCTTATCGTTTAGGATAGCTCCACCAAAATATCAACGGAAATTATTCTCCATCTCTTACTCCTATACTCATTAGGTCGTTATTGGCAAGATAATTACTGTAAATAAATATCAAATATTCAATAGATATCCCACTACATGATTCAAATTTGAACCCTACATTCATCACGATGTTAATTGCAAGCGAACTTTCCTTCCTTTCTTTTACAGTTCATTAAGCAATAACTGATAAAGCTAAAGTTATATTTCTTCGAGAAAAGTTGTTGGGATCTTTTCCTGTTTACAAAAGTTATGATTTTTTTCCAATTCTATAAAGAAAGCAATAGTCATAACCAACCCAACTAGTCTTATGTACTAGGCAGGTCTTTGACCGAGAATTATGATAATAAAACTAAAGCTACTTCAAGAACATATCTAATAATTACTTGGAAAATTCCTTTTCAGCACATGACTTCTACAATTGAGTGCATTCCATATTTAAATTGATATAACTAAAAAAAGAATCTCCATCACATGGAATAGATCTACCACCAAATTTTAGCAAATAAGCAGGACATGAAACTTTTACATCCTTCGTGCCCCCCAAGTGTTACGAAAAGAAAATGAATCACCCTCTAGCATAGTTAAGATAGCTCTAATATAAAGATAATAGTCGGCAAAAATTAGTTGGCCAACCATCTGCAGATTGGGAGGCTAGATGTACGCATAGTTGGATCAGATAAACTCAAGCAGAATCATTGTTTCAAGGGGTAAAGATGGTGTCATAAACGGTACATTAAACTGTTGCCGCAAATGAACTGGTCTTCTGAAAAGCTATTCAATTATAGGTCAATCAATTAGTGTTTCATCTTATTTTGACTGAACACGAAATGTCAACATCTCTTTAGAGGAGCAGAACTACAAGCAGATACATATCGACAAACAACATTAAACTATCACATATCATAAGAATGAGAACTTCCACGTAATTACCCCGACAAGAAATAATAGTCATATCTTTCCGACTTCATTCACCAATCATATACCATTAAAACACAATGTTCCATGTAAAATGAGCGTTATCTAGAATCACACACCTAAAATACACTAGGCGACAAATTGCTAAACTGATACACTAATCCAGCAGGCAATACAGTATTAGTCAATAGTACAATGACATGAGATCCAACAACATACCTAGTGTAATCCTACAAGTGGGATCTGGGGAAGGTAGAGTATACGCAGACCTTAACCCTACCTTGTACACAGTGAAATGAGATCCAAAAATCAAAATTTCGATTCTCACATACAGCTCATATCCAAAACTTAAACTCATCCAGAGGAGAAAAAATCGAAACTTTAAGCAAAACTAACTCCCAAAATTCAAAACTCATGAATCTTTTTACCAATTATGAGCTTCTACCTTATCAATTAGTCGATTGGAAGCTATTTTATCCAAACAAATAAACTCAATTATGAACAAAACCAACAAAACAAATAACCAATTCAGCTAAAGCAAAAACTTACCATCTTGTGTAATTAAAGGATAATCAGAGGCACTTAGATTAACAAACCAATCCCATCCACCATCCACCTTCAACAAAATTGATACCGCCCTTAGCATTGCCGCTATATTAGTTGAACCCATATAAGTAACTGGATCAGGCTTTCCAACCACATCCACATTCCCAAAAGCCTGAATTACTGGCACAGATTTCACTAACATCCCAAGCTTCCATCTTTCTTCTTCACTCCCATCAGTACCAATGTGCAACAAATACCTATTCCTAGGATGATACACAGCTAACAAAAGTCTAAAAATCCTATCACTATCTCCCCCTCCACCTGAAATGTAGTATGCAAAAGCAGGTGGATGTCCCGGCCCGTGATTCACAGGCGTGGCAAATCTTCTCTGTAATGAAAATGCATAGTATGATGAGCTAAAACCAGAAATGGAAGACAAGAATATCAAAAATGATACAAAAGCTGCACAAAAAAGTGCATATAACCATTTCTTTTCAGCTCCCATCTTTAAACTACTCTCAACATAGAAAAAATAAAAATTCAATCTTTTTCAGAATTTTCCAAAATTCTGATCTGGGGTTGTGAAAAAAATGATTTTGGTAACAATGGGTTTAAGAATCTTTAACTAAAAATGGGTTCTTTCAAGATCTTTCAATTCACTGAAACACAATTCTCATTAACTTCATCAAAATTAAGAACCTTTTTTTTTTCTTCTCAAAAATAGGATTTTTGAGATCTTCCAAACAGTGAAAAAAAATACCCTTCTCAACAAATACTAAATCAAGAAAACACCCTTTTCATAATAGTAAATCATTTAACTTTCTGATATTTTTATTTCTAATTATAACAAAAAAATTGTGGAAATCTGAATTTAGGGCTAGGGTTTGAAAGAGGTGTGTGTATATAATAAGTTAAAAAGAAGATGAAAAATTAAGCAAAGAAGATTCAGAAATGGAAGCAAAGTTTTTTTTTTTTTAAATAATTTGTTTTTATTTTTTTGATGAAATTGATATGGAAATCATCACTATTTTTGATCTATTAGCTAAGCAAATAAATAAAAATAGTACTATTTGTAAAAGGAAGATTTGTTGTATTACTCGCGGATAGAGAGCGTGGGAACACGATAGGGGCTATTGACAGGAGATGTGTTTATTACGTGCTTATATTGAGAGTGGGACTGATAAATCACAGGTGAATTTACTCAAATCTACTTTTGTTGGAACTTTGGGAGTTGGGAGAGCTAAAAATTAAAACTTTTTTTCTCGTTCGATGTTTGATATCTTCGAATACGAGAGCTATGATTAAAGATTTTACCATATTATTGTTAACTAATTTGGAATTTAAGAAATATACTTTTCAGTGATATTCATGTTTGATTAGACACAAAGTTTATAAAAAAATTGAACTTCTTTTAAGATATAACGCGTATTCATATATGTCCTCTGAGTTTCCTACTATAAAAAAAAATAGCAACTGAATAACTCATAATTAATTCTATTTAGCGATAGATTATTAAAAGAAATTGTAGCTACAATAATTTAGTGGCGGAGTTCATAATCAATTTCAACTTTTTTTTTAGTCAAATATAGTGATTCTTGTCCCCTCATGTTAGTTCTACGTGTCTTTTATCTATTCTCATTGAACGACGATAAGGAAGAGCAAAACTAACTAAAAAAAGACTCACATTGAATTTATGGATAGTCAAACTCAACTTGAAATGGTGACTCTCTATTGTTGAGTTGTATCTCTTATGGTGACACTTTAACGTTGAGTTGTATCTCTTTTCTACCTAAATAAAAGATATAATTAACTAATCCTAAGTCAAAGAATTGAAAAAGTAGCTAAGTGTCATTATTCTTGAACACCTTGAAAACTAACATTCTTTTCTCGCTATTATAAATTACGGAAATAATGCCCAAAGTTTGATTTAATTATAAGTTGCTCGCCCATCGAAAATAGAATTGACTACCACTCTCCAAGAAATTGAGAGTTTGTAACTCGCAGATTTAAACATGTCATAATATTTATGTGACTAAAAACATGTTATTAAGTTGTTTAAAATTAAATTCTTATAAATATAAGAAAATATGTCATTTTTTAAAATCCCCCACCCCCTTTTTGTCCCCTTTTGGTGTATGCCTATTATTAAAAAGAGAATTATGAGAAATTTGAAATTTCTTTTTAGAAAAAAATAAGAGTGATTAGATATCTTAACAATTTTAGAGAATAATGTATGTACCCTTTTGTTGAATGTTGTTTGCTTTAATTTTGTTTCATTCTCTTTGTTGCTGCTTGTAATTAAGATTCATTCAGAATTTTGCTAATTACAACTTTTCTTTGAATTTGTCTTAATCAGTATAGTTTATGAGTTTGAAACTTTGATTAATTGCTTTGATGCTAAAGTTTTAACCTAAATGGTATCACCTAATTAACATGAATTATCTAAACTAATGTATATGATGTGCATGTGAGTATGCCATTTGTTATTGTTCACTCTCTTTCGTCATCCCTTTTATCAAAATCATAAAAAGAGTCATCAGCTTGTTTCTTATTTCATATTCTATTATTCGATATTTAATATTTATAATGAGGTCAAATTAAATTTAAATTGAGTATTATAGAATCTATTTTCGAATATGGTACTTCCAACAGAAAACAAATTTATTTCCAGAGAATGCATCTACTCGTTGTTGTGTAGTTAGTAAAAGAAATTAGATCAGGTCATTCATACATTCACATGGTCTATCCAAACTCGTATTAAAGAGACAAAAAAAATAATATAATATATATATATATATATATATATTAAGCCTTTAAAATCCTTTAATTTTTTAAGTAATTTCATATCTAATATTCAAACTCAACACTTCTAAAGACAAAGCCTAACATGATTATTAACTAATTAAATAATTAATCTTTCTTAGGTAACCATACCCCCTACCCAACCTATTTATTTTTATTTTTTATAAACTTTAAGTTAGGTTTATGAAAACGACGGTATTTATGTTCGTGGCAATTGTACAAATCTTCAATATTCTATATGATTTTATATTAAACAAAGCAAGAATATATTTTAGAGTTTGTAAAGTTTAAGAAATGTGGAGACTCCCTATACATTTTTACTCGATATCTGTATAGGACTCAATTAAATTTAGATTCACTCATTATAAGATTTATTTATGGGATTACGCTTCCACTAGAATCTTTTCTATTTTAATTTCTTCGAATTTAAGACTTTTGATGAAGGGTGAGAAATCCTTGTTAATTAATCCAGCAATTCTTTATTTGAAAATAGAGTTCCCAATGAACTAATTTTTTTTTGTTTGTTTTGGTGAAAAAAAATAAAATTATCTAAGATTTTCAAAATAAATAGTTTTTGGCTGAAGTAAAGTTAGGCAATCCGCCTTTGCCATATTTTGAAAAAGTTAAACAAAAAATGTAAGGCTTTGACCAATAAAAGGTCGTCATAGATTACATTACAATTTAGAAATAATTGAATTTGTCACGATTCATGAACCATATTGTCAAAAAGAAAAAAAGAAAGAAAAAGAATGAAGAATAATTATAAAGAGGTCATTAGGGGTCATTTGATTAATAGTTTAAAGGGATACGACTCAAATATTTCATCGAACTTTGAGAAAAAAATTATATATACCATCCGTTAAAAGTTTGGCTTATCTATGCTATTTTTGTTTGAGAAAAGACTCATCCATGTCACTATTGGTTAACTGAAATGACATAGATGAGTCAAAATTTTAACATTTTTCTCAAAGTTCAATAGTATATTTGAACTTTTTTCCTTTAAAAAAATGATATAATTAATGTCGTGGCCGAATCATAATTGACCAGATGTAAAAATGCTTTTGCAAAACCAAAATTATTTTCAGTTAACAAATAATTACATTAATGAGCCTTTTCTCAAACGAAAATGACATAAATGAATCAAACTTTAAATAGATGTCACAGATGAGCCTTTTCTCAAAGTTCGATAACATATTTGAGTCTTTTCCCTTTAAATATTTAATCAGTATATATTGTTAACCACAATTATTGATCATCACTCCACCATTAGTTATTACTATATCCATCATATTATCAATCATCACCACCAAATGCATTATGCATGTACTATCAACCAACAATATAAATCAACACCAATCACCATCCCACATACTATTAGTCTATCACCTCGACACCTACTTACATGTGTAAAACATAGAATTTAAATACTATGATATATGTTCATTTCTTAGCTCTTAGGTCACAACTTAGATGAGAAGATAACAAGCATGATTTTTACGAAAAAAATTCTTTCTTCTCTTATGATTTATCAAGTTATAAAGTAAGACTAAGAGAGCAGATTAATTATTTCTGCTAGCATTACACTCTTTTATACGAAGAGAACTTCTTATACCTAAATGTAGCCCATGAATAATTGAACAAATTAGAGATTATGATGAAGGGGTCAAAAATTACACTATCTAATTTTGGCTTCATATTCTTATTTTTGAATAGAAAGAATAACTTGTATTTTAAATATTTTTTATATTTATTAGTTTTAAATAAATACAAATACTTTTATATATTCAAATGTTGAGAAAAATAAATAATTTTTAATCATTTAATATTTAAATTTTAATATATATACTTTTATTTTCAAATCTTTTAATTTAACACATATCTTAATATTCACTATTTTAAAACCATTGTTATTTTGATTTCGATTTTAAACACACTTTGTGGAAAAATTATCAAAATACTAGGAGTTAAGATTAATTAAAAATTAAATTGGCAATTTACAAGTTAGTAGCAAAATTACTATCATAACCTTCATACCTTATCTCCTCCTGAAGGACACGTGTTCGTTCACAACAAACTTTTGTCTTACTCAAAATCCACAAACCGACGTCGTTTTTCCCTCTATTTGATTAGTAATTTTTTTTCTTCTTAAAACTGAACCACTGTAGTTCTGAGTGTGAGAAGAAGACGAACTAAAACGTGAACGGAGAAAATGTTGCCGATTACCGGCAAAGGCAGCGGAGTTGGCCAGTTACTGGCGGCTGTAGCGGCGGCGCTACTGCTCCGACTTTTCTCCTCTCCTGGTCCGGCGATTTTACCGGATAATGAAGACGTTCCTGATGATGACGGTGAGAGAGGAAGTGAAAATGACGAAGCTACGGTTACTGGAAAAGTACTTCCGGTTACTATTAGATGGACTAATATCACTTGCTCGCTTTCTGATAAATCCGCAAATACGGTGAGTGAGTCCATTGCATTTTTTCGAATATAGATTGAATTTTCGAAGTAGCGTTTGGAGAAGTCAAGTGAACCAAAAAGCATGTGAGCTTATGTTGATAAAATGTTCCAGTAGATTACTTGGTGAACTTATGAATAGTTCTTCTATTTGGCTACTTTATTCAAAATTGTGTGTAATTAAGCTGAAATTGATGATAGAACTCAGAGCTTGTTGCCAAATGTGTGTAGAAGTTCGATTCATGTTTCCCTTTTTGATTATTTTGCAGAGGTTAAGATTCTAGTATTTCCTCCTATATGTGTAGTAGAAATGTAGAATAACATATGACATTTAGCCAGATGATGAACTTCTCTGTAGTCGATTTCATCAGTTTGCCGTTATCGATGAGGCTTATATATTTTCTTTAATTTGTGTATATTAGATATAGATACTTCTAGTAAACTATAATAGATATTGTCCTGTTAAGTCACAGGGAATGAACAGTTATACCGGGGTTTGTTGGAGGAAACAACTGAGAAATTTCAGGTGTGTTAGCAATAGCAGATATACATATATTGCTTATCTCGTTTTATCAGAAGAAAAAAGAAAGAAAGAAGGAAATACATGTACTGCTAGAACTCTATAAGACTATAACCAATGAATATGAATATTCTCAATGACTATGAAAAGAACACCCATACTTTCACCTCTTTCCTTCTTAGTAGCCAAACAGATATTGTTACTTCAAACTTCAAAGTGACTTCACAGTTTAAGTGTTTGAACTTTGATGGTATCTTCACAATCTAGTCTATTTCCTCAAATTTATGACCAACTATGTGGCTTGGCCTTTTCATTTTGAGAAGGTAAGTAACACAATTATGTGTATTGACCTTATAAGTAACTGTGGCTTCCCCTTAATTTTAATTCTCACCTACATATTCTTTTATTTTCCCTTTAATTTTTGCTCATTTTACTTTTTGAGATAACTAATTTCTGGTTTTAGTGATTTAAGCAACATGCAAGTTTCTCATGATTGGAATTGTGTAGTTATTCTGAGGGCCAGATTCAAATGATATTGACGTTGACATTCAAAATCTTTCTGTATCTTTTCTTCCCCGAACTCTAGGTGCGGTTTTTGCTAAAAAATGTGACAGGAGAAGCTAAACCTGGTCGGTTGCTAGCAATAATGGGTCCATCAGGATCAGGAAAGACTACTCTTCTCAATGTTCTGGCAGGTCAAACAAAAGCATCACCTAAGTTAAATTTGTCTGGTCTTTTGGACATCAATGGGGTGCCATTTTCAAACAAAATATACAAGTACGTCCACTGTCAGTTAGACTGATAACTTTTCTCTTGAGAGAAATTCTTAACAACATGATGGAATTTTTTGCTCCTACAGGTTTGCCTATGTTAGACAAGAAGATCTTTTCTTTTCCCAGTTGACTGTTCGAGAAACTCTCTCTCTTGCAGCTGAACTGCAGCTACAGGACATATCTTCAATAGAAGAGAGAGATGAATATGTGAACAATCTATTGTTTAAAATAGGTTTGGTAAGGTTTCCCTTTGTCTTATCGTGGTACTTAATGTTTTAAATAGTACATCTCACATCCAACTTTTAATATGATGAACTAAACATCCGATACTAAACAAAATATTTTTTTGATTAATATCCATTGTATTACAATTTTGCACTATAATCTCTGAATAATTTGTCCATGAACAAATAATCCCTTATCCATGTTAATTTCCTTTTCATTCTTCAATGTGTTTGCTGCTCTATCTTCAGTTTCTGCTTCTTGAAAAATCTGGAATCTGTTAGTGTTACTTCTGCATTTAGTGGAGAAATCTCTCTACTTTGTCCTCAGTAGTGTTGGTTTCATGTCTCTTTAAAAGGTCAGTTGTGCTGATTCACGCATTGGTGATGCAAAAGTTCGTGGAATTAGTGGAGGTGAAAAGAAGCGCCTGTCACTTGCATGTGAGCTTATTGCCAGTCCATCTGTAGTTTTTGCTGATGAACCTACCACTGGTAAGTTATGCTATTGCTTTTTCTAGTCCACGTTTGCTGGCATTATGCTTTGATCATGATGGTATCATCCAATTTTTCTGCCTTTATTCAACTCAGTTGACCAGTGACTATTTTTGTCTGGTTGACATTATTATATGCTTTAATTTTTCACCAATGACTAGTCATTACAACATTTCTAGAAGCACATACAAACCAAGGAGAGTCTTTATAAAATCAAAGGTTTTAAAGTAGGATAGCTATAGATTTCTTGCCACTATGCTTCCCTGTAGAGTGTAGTCTTCTCTATGAAGTTAAAATAGCAGGGACTCCCAATATTCACTTTTATCTCTTCTTTCACTTATAATGGTGCTTACTCCTGGCCACAACCATTATTCAGTTGAGCTGACTCCTTAGTTACATGACTCTGTCAAATTTTCATGTAGTGGAAGTCAGAATAATTATCGGATGAGATGCATAAAAAGATTGTTGAGTTTGCATAGGCATCCAAATCCTGTGATTATATGGTTCTAGAGAAGTCTAAAAAATGGATCTGAATATTTTTTCTATCCTTGTAGAGGCTTAATTAGTTCTTCTACTTGCCCAGACAATATGCTGAACTCAATAATGTCCAAAAACAAATGTTTGCTTATGGTGCTATTAAGGACTTCAAAACCATTATCTCGGATTCTGTATTCCTTGTGCTATTGTACTGTCTGGAATGTGTATGCTTGATTCTCTTTATGTCAAGGAAATCTTGTGGGGTCTTATTTAGATATATGGTACCAATTTCGAAGTACTTTTGTATGTAAAACAGTGCATTTGGTTTTAGAAGCTTCTACGTGTAGAGGGGGAAGGAATAAACATATAAAATGAAAGCTAACAAGATGAGCTTCTGGTGGAAAAACATTCAAACTGGAGCTAAACCAATATCATACATTTAGTTAATGACTTGATGAATATATCTCCCTTTTTCATATAGAATTCATTTGCATCCTAGTTTTGTCTAGCTTATTCTCTTGTATATTAGTGGTGTTCTTTTTTGCAAGGATCTTCTATGTTAATGTCATGCCTTTTTTGTTAATGGTTTCGGTGTCTGGATTCCGTTTTAGCCTCCTACAATGGAGGTTCAGCTTGAAAGCTAGTTGTACTATGTTTAACATACTTTGAATCATTCACATATTAATAATAGAAAGTTTTCCACCCAAACTTCTAAAAAATATGAACTATCAACTTCCCTCGGTGGCAGTTGAAGAAACTTGCTAGATGGAAGGCACAATACCTATCCCTAGGGGGTAGATTGATCCTCATAAACTCTGTTCTGGACTCTTTACCAACCTATGTGATGTCCTTGTTTCCAATCCCAGCAAAGGTGGTGAAAAAACTAGACAAGCTTAGAAGGAACTTCCTATGGAAAAGCAATAAGGAGGGAAAGGGTTATAACTTAGTCAACTTGAAGAATGTTCTTCTTAGCAAAGAAAGAGGGGGTTTAGGGATAAATTTGAGGCTGCAAAATGAAAGCCTCTTGATGAAATGGCTATGGAGATACACTGAGGAAGATGCAGCTCTCTGGAAGGAGGTTATAGTAGCAAAAATATGGAGAACTAAATCCCTGGTGCACAAAAATCACCTCTGAACCATATGGGGTGGGGGTATGGAGGACAATCAGGAACCTATGGCCACAAATGGAAGGAAATATGTATATTAAGGTGGGTAATGGAAACAAAACTAAATTTTGGAAAGATGGTTGGATAGACCAAACCTCTCTTAGAGAACTTTTTCCAGATTTGTTTCTAATCTGTGAGAACCCTGATGCTAGAGTGAGTGATTGTTGGACAGAACAGGGATGGGACATATCTTTAAGAAGACTACTTAATGACTGGGAGGTGGAGAGGGTGGCAGCGCTACTGGAAAAACTAGCTGGAATGACTATAACTACAACAACAGACTAGATCCTGTGGAAACATAGCAAGGATGGAGTCTTCTCAGTCAACAATGCCTACAAAAGAGGACTAATGGGGATGACAGGGGCCCCAAAATATAATTGGAACTACTTTTGGAAGAGTGACATTCCTACAAAAGTAAAGTGTTTCACCTGGTTAGTGATATTTAACAGAAGAAGTTCTACAAAAGAAAGGCAGACAACTGGTTCCTAGGTGTTTTTTGTGCAACTTGACAGGGGAAACAAATAACCATCTCTTCCTGCATTGTAAGTAAACCATCATGTGTATGGTGGTCAGTCTGGAAAGAAATGGAAGATGTTTTGAAGATAGATCCAATTCCATCTACAAAGTTAAATGAAATTGTATAGTATCTTTACTTTTTTGGTGTAAACAGCTTTGTATAGATGATATAGACCAGATTATAGATTTGATAGGAAATCTGTAATTATCCCTTTTTGGAGGTAGCCAGCATACCCTTAATGCTGAAGAATTCAATCTTACCAGTTTCAAAAAAAAAAAAAATTACTAGCTCTTTAAATCTAAAATGAAGTACGTTTATAATTTAGGAAAATTTTGATTTTGAGTAGAAATAATTGAATATATTATTGAAGTCATAATACTAATGCGAAGACAAGGTTTTACTTCAATGGTTGCTTGTTCACCTTTTTACTCGTTCCCCACAAAACCCTGCTTTCAGGACTTGATGCTTTTCAAGCAGAGCGAGTGATGGAAACCTTAAGACAACTTGCACAAGATGGACATACTGTTATATGTTCTATACACCAGCCTAGAGGGTCTGTGTATGCAAAATTCGATGACATTGTTCTGTTGGCAGGGGGCTCGCTCATTTATGCTGGTCCTGCACGTGATGAAGTACTAGCATACTTCTCGAAATTCGGGTTTGTTATATGATCTACTCCCAAAATTACTTGTATAATTTATAACCTTATAGTATTGTGCTTTGGTTCTCAATCAGGCATTGTATTCCTGGAACTGTAACTTATTTGTGCGGTTTGTGGTCTGACAACATATATGTCTACATGGTGCCTGTTAATTGAAACATGTATTCTTTCAAGTAGAGCTAAATGTCCCTTTGATAAACTTGATGGTGATTTTAGTGTCACATTTTATTCTTAAACACATAGATATCAAGTTAGAATGTGGTAAGGCGAAAATCATAGATGCTATATCTATCTATAAGGAGAAGAAATCATGTAAAGAAGGGGATTCTTATATGTAGAATAGGTACTTCGATCTTGGAATGAGCATGAAGTAGCATGATAAGGAAATACCCTATATGAATTTAGGGTGCGAGTTGCAACACTTTATGATGTAACATATACTCCTGGTTTTTTCTTTCTGGTTATTTTTGTGTGGGAGGGTGTGGGGAGAGGGATGTGTATATATGTGTGTGCGTGCACACATGTTTGCTTGTGTAAATTTATGCATTTAAGTTAAGCCATTGCCATATGGATATGGAGCCAGCTTAATTTCCTATGATTCACGTGAAGTGAAAACTGCAATGTATTAATCAAGTATTGATGGTGGTTACTAAATGACAGGTACATTTGTCCAGATCATGTAAATCCTGCTGAATTTTTGGCTGATCTAATATCTATAGACTATAGTTCGCGAGAGAGTGTATATTCTTCTCAAAAGAGAATAAATGGTCTAGTTGAGTCATTCTCAGAAAAGATACCAGAGGTTTTATATGCAACTTCACTTGTAAGGGATAGTTCGAAGACCCATGTAAACTTCCAAAAGAAATCTATTTCACGTAAAGGTGGTTGGTGGAGGCAGTTCAGGTTACTTCTCAAACGTGCATGGATGCAAGTGAGTCCCATCTATCTAATTCTCATCCGATGTCATTAATCTGTTTTAACAGGAATTGGAAGTAGTTACCATACTGATTATAAATAGTGCTGGAACTATAAATCATATAAATAGCAATGATCACTGATAAGGAGGAGTTCCTTCATTTATCTGGAAAATTTAACAGATGTAAAATGGAGAATTTTAGCCTGTTGTGTGCTATAGGTCATTTGTTTGAGTCTTACTGCATTACCATGCTATGTAGCTAGTTAGAGCTTACCCTATCTCCAATAGATATGATTTATTTATTTTCTTGCAAATTGAGGACTTCCTTCTAATCCGTTTCTTACGCAAAAAAAGAAGAAGAAAAAGAAAGTGATACTAGAGCAATTTTGCATTAATTTAGATCAATTAAATTGATGAATAGGCTTCTCGTGATGGACCAACAAACAAAGTTCGGGCAAGGATGTCAATTGCTTCAGCTTTGATATTTGGTTCTATATTCTGGAGGATGGGCAGATCACAAACGTCAATACAAGACAGGATGGGATTACTTCAGGTGAGAAATGGCAGTATATTTTATCAGGTCCTGTTAATAAGATTAATGTAGCGTCAACATGTACTCTTGATTGTGCATGAATAGGAAGAGAGTAACTGTTCTTTTCCTCGAGTTTTCTGTGCTCAAAAGCAATATTTTCTTATTCTTTAAAGTTTAACCAATTGCCCAGCTAATAATCTGTGGGAAAGTAACCAAAATTGGGTGAAAATGTCATACTTCCAGCGATTAAAAAACGTCATACTTGAAAGTACAAGTGCCAAATTGATGAGGCGATGGGGTTCTTAACCAATATCCTTCCCATTTTCATGTGTTCATGCGTAGGTTGCTGCAATAAACACTGCTATGGCTGCTCTCACAAAAACAGTTGGTGTCTTTCCCAAGGAACGAGCAATTGTTGATAGAGAGCGTGCAAAAGGGTTTTATGCTCTGGGACCATATTTGCTTTCCAAATTGATTGCTGAGATTCCTGTTGGAGCAGCATTTCCGTTACTCTTTGGTGGCATCCTATACCCAATGGCTCGACTTCATCCTACCATTTCTAGGTGAGTTTACCACTGTTTAGGGGTGGCAATTTGAGCCCATATTAATAAATGAGTCCATTTTGCCCATATTTAATGACTTGGATCACTCATATTTTAATTGGTTAAATATGGGCTTCAAGCTATTTTAAGAGTCCCTACAAATATGGTCAAAATGGGTTAAATATGGGTATCCATATTGACCCATAATAGATCACTTAGTTTTCACTTCCACTCAAAATTCTTAATTATGCTAAAAAATAAAACAATTAATATTAATTTTCAAACTTAACTGAAAAAACAGATTTTTTTTTTGTTTTTGGAAAACAAAAAATTTAGGGGTCGGTTGGTGGAAGGTAGGGGGGTTGGGGGTAAATTTTTTTTTTCTTTCTGAAAAAACAGATTTTTTTTTGTTTTCGGAAAACAAAAAAAATTTAGGGGTAGGTTGGTGGAAGGTGGGGGGTGCCAGGGGGAGGAGGTAGTTTTTTTTTTTGAAAAACAGATTTTTTTAAATGGGTTAGAACCATTTTACCCAAACCATATTTGACCAAATCCATATTTACCCATATTCTATTTGAGTGGATTGTAATCCAAACCATTTTTGCTCAATCCATATTCAATCCATCCAAATCCGATCCAATCCAACCATTTGCCACCCCTACCACCGTTTGAGAGTTGTTTACATATATGTGTTGCTGATTAGGGTGAAGCTATTAAGGCTATATCATGTGATCTCCCCGAATTCAAGCATGTTTTTCTCAAGGACAGAGGTCTCCTTGCTTTAAGAAATTCTTCTTTTGATAACCGAGAAATTCCCAGGGCCAGTGATGCAAGATTTAGAACTTGGTGGATCATGGGCGCTCTAAGTAATTACAAAACAGATCCTACGAATGAAAATATCTAAGTTACTAGCTGATCTCTGAGGCTGCTGAGTAAAGTATGGAGAAACTGCTGTGACTAATACTTAGGAGAAGATAGAGAAGGCCTTAAGCTACAATACCTCAATAAATACATCAACTGAAGCTCAATTAAACTTGGCATTCAGAAAGACATCTTTTAATATCTTTATTAGAAAATCCACATTCAAGTAATTTTTCTAGGTTGAATAGCAGCAAAGGATATAATCATCTCAGTCATAATCAGTTCATCTATTTTTATTACGAAAAAAGGGCTGTGGTTAATGTTTTATGGATAGTCAAAATCTTTCTTGAACAAAGCAATTGAAATGGGAACACATGTATGCATAGATTCCTTCTTTCGTTAACTTCTGAGCATCAAATTAATGACTTCATAACCATCAGTAAAGATGTCATATAAGCTTCTTCACCAATCACCTTGCTGAGCTCATATTTGCCAGGTTCAACAAAGGTATTTACTCTGAAGTCTTACTGTGCCTTTATTGAGAAAAGGGTCTTTGTAGTCAATTTTTTGCACTATGGCGTTCATTCGTTGTTTCTTGCATTCACTTTCCGAATTTTAGTGGTCCCGTGACTTTTCCCCCCTCCAGTGACAGATGCTATCTGTAGCTTTTGGTAAATGGTATTTCAATAAAATGAGACACAAGGTTGGAAATTAGAATACACTCCACATTGAGTGCTGAAACCGTTCTGCTTTGGTTTGTAGATTTGGGAAGTTCTGTGGAATTGTGACGGTGGAGTCTTTTGCTGCATCTGCTATGGGCTTGACTGTGGGAGCTATGGTTCCAACGACTGAAGCTGCATTAGCATTAGGTCCCTCTCTTATGACAGTTTTTATTGTCTTTGGAGGCTCCTATGTCAATTCAGACAACACACCAATTATTTTTCGGTGGATTCCTCGAGTTTCGCTTATAAGATGGTACTAAATGTCCCTTCATATGCCAGAGTACTTGGCCATTCCTTGAGTCTACTAGTCTTTCTATCCAAGGGCTTCAATAGTTGGCAAATTTCTTGTTACTTTCAGGGCGTTTCAGGGGCTTAGCATCAATGAATTTAGTGGCCTTCAATTTGAGCATCAAAACACATTTGACGTACAGTCTGGTGAACAGGTGAGTGAAGACAGAGGACTCCTTTTTACTTCATAAGATTCTCCTTTGAATTGCTCTACTATCTTTTGTAGAAATTTTTATGTATGGACATCAATTGTTAGATCATTGAACTAAAACTTCCAATTAGATGGCAAAAGCTTCTCTAATTTACCCAGAAAATCATGTTGGTGTATTGAAACCTTAGGAGGCTCTGGTGCAGAGAGAACTAAGGTTAGCTCTAGATGGCTCGTGAACCTTTTACGTCTGAGTATTAGCATGACCATTTAAGGACTACTGTATGACTGATAGGCACAAATACTAAGGTTAACATGATGAACACATTGTTTATAAATAGCAATACTGCAGCCATGGTTTTGTTTTTTCCATTTTTTTTCTTTACTCAGAAACGTATTGTTTTGGTTGTTTTCTTCCTTTTGTTGTTCTTCAGCGTCATGCATCAGTTTGACACCTGGTCAACTAGCTTCTATGTTCAATTTAGAGTTATTATTTTAGATTAATGCTAAACCAAGGTGATAATAAACATAGATAACTGGCAACCTGGAGAGTTGAAGTCAATACATACCTAAAATCTGTAGTAGACAACACTAAAAGAGCTTCACATTTCAAAAAGTGGAATACTGCTCCCTCTTGGATCTTCGGGAGGTGGTTCCATTGCAAGAATATTTTTTTCTCACTGTCCGAACTTCAAGATTGAATTCACCATATCCTCTCTCCCTTCATTTTATGCTTGCTGATCAAAATCCAAGCATTGGCAGTGAATCAAATTGTTTTCATCCTTGTATGGCAACATCTTGAATTTCGCTTCTATAGGTACTCGAGCGGCAATCATTTGGAGGCAGCCGAATAGGTGATACCATTACTGCTCAAAGTAGAATACTCATGTTTTGGTATTACACAACGTATCTTCTCCTGGAGAAAAATAAGCCCAAGTATCAACGGCTTGAACCTCCACCACGTCTCAAAGATATCGAAGAAGAGCCAGAGGAAGAAGCAAAGCTTCAGCCCATAAAGGATGATGATTTGCCTGAACCAACTCAACAAGTTGAATCTCCGCCCTCAGATGAAGGTAAACCCGACGAGCAGCAGGAATCTTCTCCTGCTGATCCACTTGATCTGTTTACCCTTGACGGCTTGTAAATTGCTTGGGAAAAATGGATGATGTTGATAACAAAGATATGCGACTTTTTTATTGATTTATCTCCTACAGGTGCTAATCAAAAGGAGATGCTTGTGCAGTAAAGGGAGGTCTTTCTTATGTGAGCTATTGAGCTAATTCTACTAATATGCAGTAAATTTCATCTCCTTCCTGTTATCTTTAGGGGTCAAAAGCATTAGAAACTCCATGAAGATCGTCTCGACTCCCGAATAATCGTGAAGTGTGGTAACTATGATCTGAACTCTAATGTAAAGTTTGAACTTTTTGGCCTATTTTCATAACCAAAAAAAAAAAACTCACTGTTGATTGGATCATTGGAATCAAATAATTTCTATGACGTGTTTAGTAGGTCGTGTCAAATGGCATTTTCATCCTTGAAATGTATGGTTTTAATCGTTACTAGACTCCACCCGTGGGATTACACCAGGTATGGTTGGTATAATATGTCTTTCCATATCCTCTTTGTTGATTCAGAAAAGGTTATTTAGGATTGTCGTTGCACCCAAAATTATGATCTAGTTGTCAATAAAGAGAATTTTAGAGTTGTAGTAGTTTGTGTTTGGTTACATTATTATAATCAGTTTGTTATAATAACATCAGAAATAATAATAATAAAGAAAAACAGAAACAAGAATGATAAATTGCAGATATCAAAACTGAATACATTTAACGTTGACCAGAATCATATTCGAATTTGTACTTTAAAATGAATTCTATTAATTAATTCATTGACAAAAGTTGGTCATCTTCTTCTAGGTTTGGGTTAAGCACGTCTTAAAACTGAAATAATTATTGCAGGATTTCTATAGTCAACTATAACATGGAGTTCAACATCAATTACGATAGGTCGATAAGAAAATAAATTTTGAACTTAATTTCATTCAAAAAATTAGCTCATGAGACGTAAATTGTTCAGTTCAAGTAGAGATTGGTGTAATTCAATTAAACCTTTTGTTCCTTGGATAAGTATAGCTAGGCCGTGAATAGCCAACTATCGTATTATAAAAATTGGATAGGTTCGATTTATAGTCATTTTCTTTTGGATTAGTATATTTTTAGAGTTATTTCCATCTCAGTTTTGCGTCAGCCAATAAAATAATAATACTATATAGTATGGAGATTAAACACCCTGGTGATCTGGTCTTTCCAACTACTTTCTGATTTCATTTTCAAAAATAAACAAATGAATAGTTTTTCAATTTATTGTTTAATAGATGTTTTACATTAAAACGTCCAACCCTACCTGGAAAATAAAATGGGAAGATGCAGAGAACTAAATATTAAAAAAAGAACCGACCTGCACAAAAGTCAAACCGTATTACCTGAATGACTAGTTGAATTTATGCACTAAAATTTGTTTAACATTGAAATTTATAGTACTTTTTCCACCGTAAATTTAGACATATAATCTTAAGAGTTTTGAAAAATAATTTACATATTCAGAAACTACATGAAAAGTACGGTAAATAACACGAATTAACAATTTTGAAAAAGCAAAAAATATCATATATATTAGGATAAGAAATGTTAAAAATATCATGTACGAGTAACGTCGTAGAATTGAAAATTTAAAATTGAATCGTTTTCATATATAAAAGGAGACACTTTTTATGAAGCAAATAAATAGATAGAAGTAGTAAGTATATTTTTTAAATATATTTTGAATTCTTTTAGCGAAAATACTCGGCCCGCTGCCAATTAATATTCATTATATTTGCAAGTTGCAAGTTGCAAGTTGCAAGACTAAATCATATATTGACCATGTCTACTTGACAAATGATATAATCTAAACTATTTTTCTATTAATTATCGGTGATGACAGTTAATATAACACGGTTTTCCTTAATCATTTTTTGGCTTAATACTTTTAAATTAATACATTAATTAACATTATTCTATGTCTCCAACATCTATAAATACAAACACCCAAAGCCTATTATAACCCAAATCTCATTTTTCAATATTTATACAATTCTCAAAATTAATCACTCTAAATAATGGCAACAACAACTTCTTTTCTTTCATCTTCTCCATTTTCATCAAGACGAAAATCATCATCATCATCACCACGAAATTCGAGGACAATGACGTTGGCAATGGGGAGAGAAGCTCAAGATCGAAACTATTACAATGGTCGTAATGTAGATGAGAACTTAATTATTTTACGTAAGAGAATTCATGAGATGAAAATGATCGAAAGAAATTACGAGCCTCCATCTGATTGGATGGATTGGGAAAAGAGTATATACGCTAATTACGATGCAAATATTTGTCAAGCATTGGGATTGTTGCAATCTCAATTAATGGATACAAGACCTAGTTTGGTTTTGGGCATGGCTGCACTTATTGGATTAAGTGTACCCATTTCAACTATTGTGATCTTGTTTCATTTGATTGAGTTAACCAAGGGAATTTTAGCTTGATAATATATTTTTTTAAAGATATTTCTGTAACGGCTAAAGTATTGTCTGCTTGATTTGATTCAATAGCTAGGACTAGCTTTACGATTTTATTCTCAAAAACATTTCTATCGATCCCACTTATATATGGGATTGACCCTAACTTTTCTTGTTGCATATCTTTTAGTCATTCGTAGAATAATATTTTAAAGATTTTTTTTTGGTATGTACAATATTATATATTTATAACACAAGAATAAATACAAAGTTTTTATTCTTTTCATTCTTTGTTCAATAGTGTCTGGATTTATGCATATTGGTTCTTTGTTGTTTTTTCTAAAAAAAAATCGTTCAATGTTTGATATTTATATTGGAATGTGATGAAGTTAGATTCGTTTAGAAAAGTTTCATATTAGGAAATAAATCGTTCCCAAATAAATTAAAGCTTAATACCTATCGGAGTAGACAAGTGGGGAGCAGGGAGTCCATTCGAATCCTTTTCGGTAAAAAAAATCATTGTATTGTATGTATATATAAGATTAAAATTATTTTATATGTATGTATAGAAGATATTGAATCCTTTTGTTTTTTTAAAAAATTATTTTTCGTGTGTTTACTTCTTTATATTTTGAACTCGGTTCCACTATTTCGTGCCCCACCTAATCCTCTTTCCCAAGGAAAAGACAATATAGTACTTATTTGCAATCATAAAAATAGAAAATTTTCAGAGTTACATGTTTTTCAAATATTGCCCTAGCCATTGATATCCAATAAAGTAAAACTTGCATAAATCAAGAGTCCCCAGCCATGGATTCAGGATTTGTACTTTTTTTTAAAATTTTCTTTTATGATTTTTAGTTTTATTTCTTTTTATTCTTTTAAATTTTGAACTTAGCCTCTCTTTTTTTACTGTCAATCATGGATAAATAAGGGTAGATATTACAGGAGTAACATATATCTACCTTTTGTTAAAAGTAAAAAACGTGTAACTATCTCATTTAAAAATTTAAACTTACGAATATTTAATTCAAAAGAGAGAAGGGGAGCTCGGAGGAAGAGAGACATATAGATCGAGCATATATCCATCTCTATATTTATTAAATTGCGGATTTTGAAATGAAAATAAATGGGGTAGGGGATAACCACTAAATAAAATTTAATTAATTAATTTAGAATATTTTTTTACTACGATTAAAAACGTAGGTTTCAAGAAATAAGATAATAAGATATTCCATTCCATAAAGCAGAACATTAGTAACATTAATTAACCACATAATTACAAGAATAATTAATAAGATCATAACTATCCATCTCATACATTTCAAGAACAATTAATCATGTAGAGAATTCATCCACCTTTCTCCATAAACCCTACTTGTGCCATATACCAAATTCAACAACTTTTTTAGTTCTCACACGATGTTCAGTATTTGATTTGGGGCCAATCGACTAATTTGAATTTGTATCAAGCCAGAAAGTGGCATTGGAAGTAAAAGGACATGCAAATCAATTCGACTTTTCACTTTGCCAAAGATAGTTTGTCCTGAGTTAGGATATGGAAGAAAATGTCTATATATCAATTCATCTTCATCAAAGGCCAAGATAATCTCCAATTCATAAATTATATTATTTTGCCTCTCTTTGCTTCTGAGGCCGTCTCTTGCTATGCGTCATTCTTGATAATCCGTAGCTAAATAGCTCCCAACTACATAGATTTTCTTATAATCCATCGCTAATCTATAGCTAAATAAAATTAGGATGAGATTTTCTTATTTAACTATGAAATTTTGTCCATGGCTGTACACAACCTACAGCAAAAAAGGAATATATATGAAAATATATATTAAACGCAAAGTAAATAAAATCAAGAAATTGGCTCAGAAATATATGAAAATATCACATAGAGAAAAAAAAACTACTATAAGGTAAGTTTAAGGTTTGCTTCTTTCAATCTATAAGGAAAATCAAATGTAAGTTATATATACTGACAATATATAATATTCTTAATTACATAGTCAAATTAAGCAACCTTTAATATAATGACACTTAAATGTTTAATTATAACACACATAATTTATTATAACATGTTAAATTATATAAATAGCTTACATAAATTCAAACTATTGACACATCATGTTGCTATATGCATGAAAAATTAAGGGGTAGTGGATATATAATAGGGAGCTCCCTTCAGTCCAAGACGTGACAACTCTAGCTAAACATAGCTCACGCATCGTTGAATCTCAAACACGTCAATTTCTAAAAATGTTTGTTGACGTGCTTGAGAATCAACGAGTCGTCAGCTGTGTTTTTAACCTTCGACTGCCTCGGACTGGACCGGAGAGAGCTCCTTATTTTCTCCATATGCCCTAAATAGAAGAAGAAAATTTTAATTAGATGCAAAGAAAATAAAAAAAATAATATCATGAAGTCATACTTTGAACTACAAAAAGAAGAAGAAGAAAACATGCATGGGACATAAAATAACACTAGAAAAATTAAATTTTAAATTTTGCTATATTATATATACTTTAATTTATGAGTGAAGTGTGTGTGAGAATGGCAAGTTAAAAGAAAGAGAGAAATATATAAAGAGGGAAATTGGGAACATGAAAAATCTAAGTATAGATTTAGAGCAGTGTACGAAGCCATACAAATAAATTATAAACTCTCTAGGGTTTAACTTTTGTACACTTGCGCTATAAAAATATATATTTATACAATCAAGTTATGTATAAAATAATTAGAGGTGATTTTTTTTTATAAATAATCATAAAAAGTATAGGTTAACTTGTACTGACTAATGATAGTATGTCTTTTCTACATTCTCTATATATAATATCATAGTATTCTTATCGTTCTATTTTATGTGGCAAAATGGCGAATACCAAGATCAATGTAAAAATTCATACCTATGTACTTTAAATATTTTTTTTCCAAAAAACTAATTACACAATCAAAAATTGTATAAAAGTACAATAGTCATAATAACTGATAATTCAAAATATTTCTAAAAGAGCATAATTAAATTATTTTTTTTACTCACAAAATACAATTGGTATACTTAACTATGTCTGATACGACATTACATTTATCAATATTGTACAAGTTGACAATTTATATATGCGAGAACAGTCAAAAAAACAAAAGATCTCGTACACTCGTTATACATTAAATCAAACACCTGTGTGGTAAAAAAAAGTAATTTTGGGCACAACAATATATATTTGGGATGAGGTGGGAGTGGTTTTGATGAATGACAAGATACAAAAAAAATATTAAGATAGTTTGAACATGTAAAAAGAAATGTACAAATGCTTCAACGTACAGTTGTAAGAGGTTGGTTATGAATGATTTTAGGAAACTGAAGAAGTATCGGAGAAATGTGATTAGGCAGGACATGGTGTAGTTTCAGCTTATCGAGGGTATGCCATTAGATAAGAGACTATATATGAAGGTTACATATTCGGATAGATGAGTATTGTCTCACTTATACTTTCATACTAGTACTCATAACAATACTCTTATCTTAATCGTCAATTTTTGTTACTATATGTTATTGATTGTACTTTCATTATAATAATATTTATATTGTTGTAGTTATTGTTTTTTTTTAAAAAAATATTTGTCATGTTACTTTAGTATTTTTTCATGACTTTTCTTTAAAAAAAAATCCGAACTACTTTGATATAGTTTTTTTTAGTAGAATATCTGTCGAAAATAGTTACTAAGAAACAAAAGAAGTCATCACTAGGGATAAAATATGTGTACCACTTGTGAAATTACTCTAAATATATAAATTAAAGGGTAAAATATAAAATTGGTTTACCAAAAATAATTGAGAGAAAATAGGACAGATCTTTGTGTGTAGACTGTACTTCCATAGGAATAAAAAAGCAAAAATGGTAAAAATATCCTATTTAGCTTTTCTCCCCAACCACATGATGCAATTCAAAATAAGTATCCTATTTAGCTTTTCTCCCCAACCACATGATGCAATTCAAAATAAGTATCCTATTTAGCTTTTCTCCCCAACCACATGATGCAATTCAAAATAAAGTATCCTATTTAGCTTTTCTTCCCCAACCACATGATGCAATTCAAAATAAGTATCCATTTAGCTTTTCTCCCCAACCACATGATGCAATTCAAAATAAGTATCCTAATTTAGCTTTTCTCCCCAACCACATGATGCAATTCAAAATAAAGTATCCTATTTAGCTTTTCTTCCCCAACCACATGATGCAATTCAAAATAAAGTATCCTATTTAGCTTTTCTTCCCCAACCACATGATGCAATTCAAAATAAGTATCCATTTAGCTTTTCTCCCCAACCACATGATGCAATTCAAAATAAGTATCCTATTTAGCTTTTCTCCCCAACCACATGATGCAATTCAAAATAAGTATCCTATTTAGCTTTTCTCCCCAACCACATGATGCAATTCAAAATAAGTATCCTATTTAGCTTTTCTCCCCAACCACATGATGCAATTCAAAATAAGTACATATTTTTTCTCTGTTTTTTTAAAATAATCATTTAGTATTTGGAGTTTTCTGATCCGATTAATTTGAATTTATGTCGGACATACCCCATTAAGATGATGCTCTTGATAAATTCTCAATTTTCGGAGTTAAAATTCAAAATTCTTGATTATGAACGGAGATATTCAATACATCTAAAAATAACTTTATTTTAACGTAAACTTCAAGAAATTAAAAAGAAGTACAAATTTGCTGAAATTTGTTGTCAAATTATAGGTATAAGTGGTTGTGATGACTTCCTTCTATTTCTAATTACTCGATGTTTGGTATTATATTGGGGATATATCTAATTTAAATTCATGTTGTATAAGGTTAATTAAAAGAGTGAGTTCTTCCTATCAAAAAAAATTTCACACGTAAGGATCAAACTTGAAATCTATAACTCGTATCTCTTCATGACTTCAATCGTTGGGCTATGCCATGATCAAACTCAAAAATGTATGTAGCATATAAATTTGTGTTATGCCTTATATATAGTAATATAATTTTTTCGATATGAGATTAATTTAAAGTGTTACATAAACCCTTTTTAAAAAATTTATCAATCAAGAAGTTTGTCAATTTTTTCTTGACCCACCTTTATGAGCCCGCCCTCAAATATCACAATATTCATAATTTCATATCATAAACTTAGAGACGAGGACATATAATATAAAATCAAATTAGTCACAATTTATAGTATAGTACAGTAATTAATGTCTTGGTCACAACTCACAAAGTGAAAGTTGATTTTCTTTTCTTCCTTCAGAGGAAATTTCTTTTTTCTATTTGATATTCGGTATTAGTATTGAAATTCGAGTAAATTTTGATTTACGCATTGTAGGAACCATTTTTAAAAGTGATACTCTCAATAAGAGTTTTTTTTCATTTCCAGTGGCTCATACCTGATTTAAAGTAGGGAACTATGTTAAAAAAAATGAACAACTGGGACCATGTTATTGTATAATATAGTACAGTAACAATACGTGACATCTTAGCTTAAGATTAGAAGTCTCACATCAGTAAAACACAGGAGAGATGTTGAGAGTATAATTAAGTAGGTCTTACATACTAATGATATGTTTTGAAGTCGTGTGGGTCTAGACAGAAAGCGGACATTATCACTAGCGGTCTTAGATGTTACAAATGATATCAGAGTCACTCTTGTGTCAGTTTTGTTGATGTGGGTCATGCGGTGGGGCAAAACTCATCGAGAACACTGAGTCCATAAGAGAGGGTGTATATGATACCCTAGCTTAAGATAAGAAGTTCTACATCGACAAAACATGATTGAGATATTGGATATATAAATAAGCAACCTTACACACTACGTAAGGTGACGTGTTTTAAAGTCGTGCTGACCTATACTCAGAGTGGACAATATCACTAATAAATTGAACTGTTACACAATACATTTAGTATAATTTCACAAGTTAAATATAAAAAGGAAAGTGTAGGGTATGCAATCTTGCTCTGTCTTGTAAACATATATAAAGAATCTATTTACAAAATCATGTTGAAACTACCCTACTAAGGTTAATAGAGGAACTCCAAAAGAAAAGATCAAATGAAGACACAAGTTTCAATGGGGAAAAAAACAACATATGATCCATCAACTATATAGGAAGTTTATGATGAGTAATATAAGAATGCATTTTTCACCTTAAAAAAGGGATCAAAGAAGAAAATAAAGAGATGGAAATTATGTGAAGTTATGGTGCAAAATGGATGAGTTGACAGATTGAAATGACAAGTCATACTGCCTATTGTGTTTGAAAGGGGTACTTTCTTGTCCCACACATCAGGGGAATCCTAAGAAAAATACAACAACCTTTGAGTCATCTAACATCAAAATTACTTTTGAAAAAAAAAAAAAGCCTTACAATATCTATCATCAAAAATATAAATATCTTGGGATACTATAATGTATTTTTCCTGGAAAAAAAAGGACAAATTTTAGTTGCTTTTGGAGTTTGAGATAGATGCGTGGTCAGAGAAGAATTATATAGTTCTCAACTATCTAGTTAGTTCCTAACTAGTTCAAACTACTCCTTCCATTCGTTCCAAAAAGAATATCATCCTTTAAGATCAAATATTCGAAAGTCTTTTTTCAAAAACAAAATTCTACGTCTAATCAAATAGTATCACATAAATTAGAATGAATAGAGTGATATACAATGACTTTATAAAATAATTTTTTTCAAGAATCAAGTCGTCTAAATGATAACTACATGCTAAATATAAATAGTGTATATTAATTATATATCCGTTTGAGGATTGAGGAAGACTTTACTAACATTTGAGTTTAACTTATATATATCGACGAATTTGAAAAAAGTGCTTACATTATCAAGCCACAGATTTTTTTTATAAATAACCCTTAATAAAGATCTAAATTTATAATCGTAAAAATAAGACAGGTTACCAGACATCTTAGGTTCATTCGCGCAGTTGGTAATATGTTTAAAGTTGGGCTTACTTGATATAACCCACAAGGTTCAAGTTTGGGCTTATTGGCATCTGTTCTTCTTAAATCAATTGGGCCATTAAAATGGGCCGCAAATTTGACTTGGGTTAGATATGGCAAACTATGGGTCCAAAGTGCACAAATACTCAATTTTGGGATACTAATATTTAAGTCATATTCGTAGTGCATAAAAAAATGTCAGTCTACCAATTTAGGAATAACTTTAGATATGCGTTGTTGTTTGAAATTAGATTTTATACGGCCGAAATTCAAAATGGTTGAAGTTCAACCATTTTTATATGATTGCATCCATGTGATTGAATTAAGTTATTTTTTTCTAAATCTCAGACATTTTTCTCTAAAATTAGACCTTGTCAAAATAACGTTCAAACATCTCATATCTGAAGTTACTCCGAAATGGATAGAGATTTGCAAAACTATATTAAGAAAATGAATACATATCAAATAGCAATAACTATATAAGATACTCCATGAAAATTTCACATGAAAAGTGGAGTTGAATGCAACTTTGGATGAGATGTATCGACATATAATACAACTAAAAAATATTATTCGGGAGAAAAGAAGTGATTTTCATATATATTTTTTGTGTTTAGTAGATGCATAGAAAAATTACACTTTTTTGGGGTAAATTTATCACTAGATAGAGCGTCTAGCGGCTTTTTATTAGATCATAGAAAAATTACACTTATTTTAATAAGAATAATTTTTTTTTTTCTCACACTTTCGAGTCCTATGTGATAACTGATAAGGGATAACAATATTTGGCAACTTTTTACGTATGCATAAACTAATATAAATAAACTTTTTTATGTGATTTCTCAGATTTCATATTACTATTTTAATTGATCTTATGATAATGATTATAGTTTACCCTGTTTCTTGGTGATTTATTTTCATTAATATTCCATAAAATATGCTATAAACATGACACTTCCAAATATTTATTAGTCTTGATATTGTATTATGTTTTACTAATACCAAATTGTTGAATTTGATATTGGTAATATAGTCTTGTAAACTATGTTGCTTAAGACACTTTGTTGACGTGTGCATCGAATGTGTCAATATTTTTTAAAGAGTCCGAACAACCTGTGAAAACAAGTTGCTTTAAGTTTATCAAAGTTTATAGTTGTTCTTGATTCCAACAACCTCAATAATATTGGAAAATTCACTTTTTGACTAATCTGAATTTGTGTCGTGTAGGGTCCACTAAAGAGAAAAGCACTCTCTACCAAAGAAGAAATCAAAATTTATAGCTTTTCTTGATTCCAACAAGCTCAATAATATTGGGAAATTCACTTTCTAACTAATCTGAATTCGTGTCGTATAGGGCCTTCTAATTAGGAAAGCACTCTCTACCGAGAAGAAAAAGATGTTTAGATTATTGAGTGAGGTAGTTAATAACAACACTATACTCCCATTGCTTAAATTTCTTTCACTAGCAATTTTTTGATTAGTTCTTGCTCACAAAAAAACATTAAATTGTCCCAAAAGAAACTTTCAAACTTCTTAGCAAACTTAGGACTGTGATTGGAATATCGATAGCTAGACTTTTCGTGCTTCCTCTGTTGGGGATTGGAGTCGTTATGTTGGCTGATTGGATGAATTTTCTTCTCGAGGGTGATCATATGTATACGTTCGTGCTGTTGTTGCAGTATACAACGCCGAGTGCAGTGTTGTTGGGAGCCATTGCTAGCTTGAGAGGCTATGCAGTAAGTGAAGCCTCAACACTTTTTTCACTGTCATTGTACATTGTTGTTTACTTTAAGCTGTTCACTTTTCTCTGAGATTAATTTCATGCATAACTGTATATTGCTCGGACTCTCCAAAAATACTGTCACATCTGTATCGAATCTTCCAAAAATGCATATTGAAGTATCTGACACACTTGATCTTGATGTTGATTAATGTAAGTTTACTACATTTCTTATTTCCAATACATTCATATCTTTTTTAACTTCTTTTTGCTTCTCTATGTTGCATAGAAGACATTATATATTTTTTTCCAGAAATCAATTGGCTGACTAATCTGAATTCGTGTCATGTAGCAGGAGGAAGCTATATGTATGTCGAAGAGTGGTCAGTTGAACACTATGTATGTAGGTCAAATGCTATTTTTCATACATATATACCATGACCTTTAAAAGTAATTTTAAACACCCTTAAGGTCAAAATTTCTGACTTCGCCTAGGGTACACTAAATGTCAAAGCTAAGAACTTATATAGAACTTATTGTAGACGTATTTCACACGCGATACACATATATGTTTCTATTTCTCTGTCGGGAAAATTGAAATACTTCTTTTTGAACATAACCAAGATCCTGGAACTAATAATTCATTTAGCACAATAACCTTTGGCACATAGAATAGTGTTATATTCATTTTGAAGACAAATAATTTGATCAATATGTCTAGTAATAACATCGTCAGTGAGGATTCATATAGCCTACCTCTAACTGGGACTAAGGTGCGGACTCGTTGTTGTTGATCACTTCTTCTTTTTTTAATTGTAAGGAAATATGAAACGAATAATTACGAAGAAATTGATGAAAAATAATGTGCTATTATTTCAAGTAGCCTATTGGGCCTGTCTGGGTATGATTAGTGATAACCCAATGGGCCTTAGTGTATCAATATTTCATTGGGCTTTGAGTGGATCCAATTGCTGGGCTATGACTTCAGACTAAAGTTGCAAAATTCACATTTGAAGTTTGAATTTCTAACATACGCGTTAAAAGATTGGCTTGTCAAGACCAAACTTTCGATATACATGTTTGAAGTTTGATTTATCGAGGACGGACTTCAAATATGTCTTCCTGAAGTTTGAAATATCAATGTCTTAAAACTAACATAATGTTTTATGAAGTTTGAACTACCCATTTTCGTTCCTACCATTGTTTTTGAGTTTTTTCAACAACATTCACTTGATTAAACTCACTTTCATAGTATAAAAAGGTCCAAATTTGACCTCCGTTAATAATTTAGTTCATATGTATCCTTGTCGTTAACGGAAATGATTCAGATTTTCCCACTCTCACTTTCTCACAATAAATAATTAATAAATCACTCCCCCGTCTTTATGATAAAATAGTTGAAATGTGTATAAGTGATAACCGCTTAAAGAAAAATATGAAGTATATACTAAGAAAATAAGATTACAAATAATTTGATTTGCTCTTACAAGACATACATTTGGGTAGTTGGGCAATAAATATTCTTCTCTAATCTTCCAAATCCTATATTTAAACATGTGAAAAAGGTGTATTTGACTAAGAGGGGTAAAAGTGCATTTGACGGAAGTTTGGGGGTGTAAAATGACAACTCAAGGTCCATTTTATCAACTGGACATTGGGTTCTTTGGACCAAGAACTAAACTTTTACTAAAATTTAGAGGACTTGAATTGAAACTTATCCAAATCAAAAGTTAGAAAATGATTTTTCTTCTTTTAAAGAAAACAAATAAATGGAAATAGAGAAGACCATTTGACTAGGCAAATAAGACTTTGAATTATATTGGAATGGTCAAACACTCTATTTTAATTCAAGATGGCATTTGAGTTCTTGTCCAAATACAAAGATTTTACCTAGAACAAGAAAGTATGTTTGACTTCGAAGATATTTATTTTACAGTTTGATTAGTTAATTCATATGGTGAACTTTGACATCTGAATTAAAGATAGAAAAACACGTTTACTTCACCACTTTCAAAGTTTGACACATTTCTCTTCATAAGAAAACACATGAAAATTATGAAAAGTATGTGGACTACATGAATTTCATTTCCATGTTTAATGTATAAAATATTATTTTTAAGCTAAAAAAGTTGGAATGAATCACTTGCGCCTCTCCATGAATTATGGAGAGAATTAATTTAGAGTCAAATAATGACACTAATCTCATTACAAAATGGATTAGAATATCCATAGAATAATCCCTTCAATGTCCAAAAGCAAAACTAGACTTCCCACATATTGTTGCTAGTAATTGCTACCCATAAAACAACAAACTACCTTTCTTTCAGATTATTTTGAATTTGTGTTAGCTTCATATCGAAGAATTTTTTTATTTTTAAAGCTTAAACTTTATACTTCAAATTAAAATTAAAAAAATCAAAATTACTAGTTTGATCTTGAACTTACACTAGATAGGTTCATTAATTAAGGGAAGTACTAAACACTTTCTACCAAAAAAAAATTTATTTCTGAAATCAAATTCGAAATTTTTGATGAAGAGTCGAGAAATCTTAATTATTTCATTATAGATATTTTTGGTACATATGCGGAGAATTGAACGAAAAGCAAGATGCATGCCTTGTTTCCTGCACCTACTATAAGTACTAAGTATTATTAATATATTTAATATTAGAGCTAATTAATCTCTATATTATGGATTCTTTTCACATGGCCCCATTAAATAGGAAAAAAAGACATTTGCTATATGATTATAAAATAAAATTTGTACGATTATAATAGTTTGGTGTATAAAGCATCAAATATTAGCAGCTTACACAGAAACATTGCTCTTATTGTAGATATAATGTATCTTAATATAAGTATTAATAATTGTTTCTATATTTATTGTGGCTCAAATTTGTAACGTATTAACTATATAAAGATAATTTTATCATTGCTTCGAAAATTTTTATAACTATGCTAAAGATAATTGTCCCCACTTTAGAATCAAATCTGCTTCTATAGTCAATTTCAACGATTTTGTATCAATATATTATACGCAAATTTTTTGAGTGTGTTGATAACTTTTATCAGCAATTTTTTTTTTTATTGGTTACTTTTTTTCAGGTTCCTCGTTATTTATATTTAAAGCAACACTTTTTATTAGTTTGATTTTATAATCAAATAAATTCTAAAATAAAATAAAATAATAACATATAAATAAATTTTTAAGTTGTTTTTTTCACGGACATTTGATACCAAAAAAGAAAACTTTGTTTAAGCTGATATATATACATGTTTTGCTTATGATACTAAAGATAATCACTACAATAATTTATAAGATAGGATAATAAATTAGTGAAACAGAGAATGAAAGGCAAAATAAAATATAGGAAACTAACACAAATTAGTTAATGAGCAAGTGATTTTTCAAATACGAGATATTAAATTCGAAAATAATATATATAAAATCTCTATCACACCATGTGAAAGTAGAAAATTCTCATTTCAAACCAGAGGCCAATATCAAAAGTAAAGGCATAGCATATATATATATATATATACACGAACTGGATTATTTCTTTATTTGTATGGGATATAAAATGCTCAGAGATAAGATGCTTTTAATAATCTTATATTAATTAGCATATTTCTTGATGTGTAGGTTTGATCATTTTATTAAGCAAATACGTAAAAGTATTTTTATAGACATATGACGGTGGCACTCGAAACTAGTATCATAAATTAATATTTCCTCTAGTCCATATTAGGTGAATCATTGAAAAAAATTATGATCCGAAATAAATAAATAGTTTAAAGTTCAAGAAAATTATTGTTATTTTTTTTTTCCATATACACATTTTATATAAAAAAAAATTGAACTTGCTCTCCAAAGTCACTTCCAATTACGGTTAGTAATAGCAATAGTTTTTCGTATACAAAATCAATCGTATTTTACTTTTCTTTTCTTCCTTTTTTAGATTCATATAAATTGCGTTCATTATCATGACTTTTCACGAAACAAGTTTATTATAAAATGATAATATAAATTTACAGATATAGATCATATTTTTTTTAAATCAAATAATTTTTCCAAAATGACGAAATACATGGTGAAACTTCAGCTAAAACTTATCAATTGTCAAAATTATTAAAAATTTATAGCCAAACACTACTTTAATTAAACGTCTTAGATTTAAACCCTAAATATAAATTTTATATTAATTTTAAAATCGAGTCATGTTAGCGTTGCCCCGAAACGAGCCGCACAAAATATAGTGGAGAGTTGGAGATCAAGATAATAAGAAAGACCAAAGAAAAAAATCAGTGAATGGTTGCTAGTTGTTTATTGATTCAAGGATTCTGTCACACCTCTTTCTCCCCACGAATCCTTCACTTTCCTTCCTTTCCTCTCAATTTCCCTATAAATTCTCCATAAACCCTAATAAACCAAACGCCAAATAACATTATCTTCTCCCCCTCCACAAATTCCAATCTTGATAATAATTTTTTTTTCAAAATAAAGAAAACCCCTTTATTCAGATTCCTCCATTTCTTGATTTTTCATCTATATATATACTCTAATGGTTTCATTCTTCATTATACTCCAACCCCTTTAACAATTTTATGCTAAAGATTCAATCTTTATCTTGAATTCTTGATTTTTCCTCAATCTTTGTGTTGTTTTTAGCAATGGCTGTTGCATACCCTCAATTTTTTGGTACAAAAAAAGTTGACACTTCATTGATGGTGTCATCATCTTCCTCTGTTTCCCCTGTTATTCTATCTCAAGATGAGTTGAAAAAGGTAGCTGCTTATAAAGCTGTGGAGTTTGTGGAGTCTGGTATGGTTGTTGGTCTAGGTACAGGTTCTACAGCAAAGCATGCTGTTGACAAAATAGCTGAGCTTTTACATAGTGGTAAGTTAAAGAACATTGTAGGGATTCCCACTTCAAAGATTACTCATGAACAAGCTGTTTCACTTGGTATCCCTTTATCAGATCTGAATAAACACCCTATTGTTGATTTAGCAATTGATGGGGCTGATGAAGTTGACCCTCAAATGAATTTGGTTAAAGGGAGAGGAGGGTCATTGCTTAGGGAGAAAATGGTTGAGGCAGCTACTAAGAAGTTTATTGTTATTGTTGATGAGTCAAAATTGGTGAATTATATAGGTGGTAGTGGACTTGCTATGCCTGTTGAGATTGTGCCCTTTTGTTGGGAGTTTACATTGAAGAGGCTTGAGATGTTGTTTATTGAAGCTGGATGTGTTGGGAAGTTGAGAACAGCAGGTGGAAGTGGAGGTGAAGAGCCTTATGTTACTGATAATGGTAATTATATTATTGATTTGTATTTCAAGAAGGATATGGGTGATTTGAAAGATGCAAGTGATGCAATTTTGAGACTTGCTGGTGTTGTTGAGCATGGCATGTTTATTGATATGGCTACTACTGTTATTGTTGCTGGAAAACTTGGTGTCTCTGTTACTAATAAGTTATAGGGAGAAGGTTGAATTTTGATTAGTTGTTATCTTTTAGGAACCTTAGCTGAGGTATTAGGATGTTGGGGGTGGGGGTGGGGGGTCTTGCTGAAACATTTATGTGGCAAGTATAAAATTTTGGTGTTTTCTGCACCAATTAATATATTGAATTGTTTGGGGTATTTGCCTCAAAGTTGCTATCTTGCTGAAATATTTACTTGGTTCTTTGTGCTAACTTTGTGTTTTTGGCTTTAAAGTTGGTTTCTTGCTGAAATAATTACTTGGTTCTTTGTGCTAACTTTGTGTTTTTGGCTTTAAAGTTGGTTTCTTGCTGAAATAATTACTTGGTTCTTTGTGCTAACTTTGTGTTTTTGGCTTTAAAGTTGGTTTCTTGCTGAAATAATTACTTGGTTCTTTGTGCTAACTTTGTGTTTTTGGCTTCAAAGTTGGTTTCTTACTGAAATATTTATGTGGATTAAAGAATTGGTGCATTTTGCATCAACTGATATATTGAATTGTTGGATTATTTTGCCTTAAAGTTGCAATCTTTGAAGGGGTGATTGATGAACACTTTAAAGAATGGAACTTTTCAGGCTAGTTGTTGATTATATCATTTTTCCTTGTTATAGATTGTATTTTTCCTTGTATATGTGAACAGCTTTGAGGTTAATCTAACTTGTGTGCTATGTTGCTCGGACTGAACAATGCTGCAACTCCCTTCGTCGGAGCCTCTAAAAATACACTACTCTTGGAGGATCCGACATAGTCCAAGCAACGTAGTGTTTGTGGTCTGATTCTCCTAATGTTATACACTACTCTTGGTGGATCCGACAGAGTCCGAGCAGCATAGTGTTTGTGGTCTGATTCTCCTAATGTTATACACTACTCTTGGTGGATCCGACAGAGTCCGAGCAGCATAGTGTTTGTGGTCTGATTCTCCTAATGTTATACACTACTCTTGGTGGATCCGACAGAGTCCGAGCAGCATAGTGTTTGTGGTCTGATTCTCCTAATGTTATACACTACTCTTGGTGGATCCGACAGAGTCCGAGCAGCATAGTGTTTGTGGTCTGATTCTCCTAATGTTATACACTACTCTTGGAGGATCCGACAGAGTCTGAGCAGCATAGTGTTTGTGGTCTGATTCTCCTAATGTTATACACTACTCTTGGAGGATCCGACAGAGTCTGAGCAGCATAGTGTTTGTGGTCTGATTCTCCTAATGTTATACACTACTCTTGGAGGATCCGACAGGGTCCGAGCTACGTAGTGTTTGTGGTCTGATTCTCCTAATGTTATACACTACTCTTGGTGGATCCGACAGAGTCCGAGCAGCATAGTGTTTGTGGTCTGATTCTCCTAATGTTATACACTACTCTTGGAGGATCCGACAGAGTCTGAGCAGCATAGTGTTTGTGGTCTGATTCTCCTAATGTTATGCGAAGCATTATGTCCAATCCTGTTACATTTGAATCTGCTGCAATTGCTACTGGTTCATGGTAATATGGCTCTTCTTTTGTGTTGAAAGATTCTTGAATTATGCAAGTACTTGTTTTGCCATAATATCAGCATGTGTTGATGCGTTATGGTTCAGTAAAGTGCTTAATCTTCATGTATATAAATGAGCAAATGGATAATCGTGCTTGCACGGAATTTTGTTCGGTTTCTTTATCTCCATGAACTTTCATATAGACACCTGAACTTGTTCAAAAACACTGTTTGGATCCATGAATGCCTGCTAATGTTAGTCTTATTAAGAGTAATTTTCTGCATTTTTTATGACTGATAATCTAGGTGAAATGATATTGATAGCCAAGTATAAACCTAAGTTGTGCGGACTCTTCACTTTCGTTGCCGCACCCGGGTCGGATTCTCCAAAAATACACTACTTTTGGAGAATCCGACACGCATCCGCTGACATTTTTGAAGAGTCCGAGCAACAGAAGTATAAACTACTTTTTGCTCAATAGGATAAAGGTAAGGACTAGAATTTTTCAATTGAAATGTGTGTTTGTAAAGATTGAATGCTGACCATCTATAGTGTTACAAGTTGTGACACAATAATTTGTTTGTCATTCTGTATGTTGGGAAGTCTTTCTTTTTAGAAGCAAGTGGTCCTCCATGGCCACAACTTGTCACTTGTATGGTTTTGAAAAGTTCTGAGCTATTGGGACACATGGTATCTAATGTGGACCAATGGTGTTTTCTTTAAGTCTATAATGATGGTGTCAGAGTCAGCCTGTGTACACCCTCGAGTGTTTCACCAAGTACTTGTTACCTCTCATCAACATAACATAGGTATAGAGTTACTCTATGCATTATAGGTTAGTAAGGTTATTTTCTGACCGGTGTAGTCCCTCATGATATTCACACACTTCAACGATTGATCGACCACATGCTTGGGTGTTAGGAGAGTTACAATGAATCTAGCAAGGGTATCGGACCACATTATCTTTTGGGGCAGATGCTTTGTATCTCTCATGTATATCCATCTTGTTAGAATAGATATCAATGAGACGTTTCAACTATGACTTGTATAGCATTATGATGTTATACAAGTCAAACTAACGTCTTAAACTTTGTATCCAGTAAAAAATCGAGGGAGTAATATGTTCCTTTGGACAAAGGAATATATGAAGATTCCAATGTAGACCACCTATGTGTTTTATTTATTTTATTTTTATGCAGAGATTTTGCTGCTCTGGTTTTGTTAGACTTGCAGTAGCAACAGAGCTAAATTGAACAAACAAGATCCACATTTTGTTTCTAAAATTATGGCCAGAAATTCTATATGAGGATTAAAAGAAATATTAAAATCTCATACTTCGAATTTAGACTTATCGGAAGCAGCCTCTCTATTTCCACGATGTAGGAATAAGATCTATATATACTTAATTCTCCTCAGATTCTACCTTTGAGATTATATTGGGTATGTGATTGTACTTGGAATTAGATACATCACGAATGGAAGATGAGTCCGTTATCTGAGTTTCAGAATCTTTTTACACGAGTGATGCTTACCATTCGAGCAATTCTTTTTTTTTTCCTGGAGATTTCTCAACCTTGCACCATTAAATTACAATTTATCAGGTTGTTTTATCTTAGAAATCGCGGTTATGATGAAATTATTACACTAATTTCAATGTATAAAATAAATCACTTGTATTTTAAGGGCAATAGCTGGCTCTGATAGATAATTGTGGAGATTAAAAAATTATTAATCAATGATGTTTCCAAACTAACTACCATATATTAAAATATGATCATTTTTTTATCAGAATTTTCGAGTTTGAGTCTTGAGTGTGAATTTTTTCTTTGTTAGAGAGTGTTTTACTGATGCAAATTTGAATTTATTTGATCCTCAATTTAAGTACCGAACATCGAGTAAGAAACTAAAAACATATACCAAAATATGATGGATCATAATGAAAATAGAGATAATAGGCAACTTATTTACCATTAGAATTCTTCTACTATTTGCTCTAACCCCTAAAGGGTTGGTACTTGGTAGGTATACATAGTAAGAAAGTAATGCAAATTATGAGAGTTTTTCAATCATATAATATTTTTAAAAATAAAAAATAGAAGACAATACATGATTACAAGATCTTAGGTTGTTGAATTCTTTCCTCACATTGATTGTTAAGTTTTCAACACGTTTTGCTTGCTTTGTTGTTAGGTGGAAGTACATATAGGGATATGAAAATATACTCAAGGGATTTGTAAGGGCAAAAAGGGTATATAGGTGCACTTCTATAGGCTGTGGTGATGGAGGGCGGGTTAAAAAGAAGGATCAATATACTTCAAGACTAATAAGTTTTTGAAGAAGGGATACACATGACATCATGGATGAATTCCACATCAGAAATTCACATGTTTCGCGTGTTTTTAGGTTTGATGATGATATAGATCAAGAAACAAATTTATGAGGGGATTTAAATCCTAGGTTCCATTGGCAAAATAAGTGATTAATGTTACAAAAGAAAAGAGAAATGTTAGATAATTTCCTCTTATTTACCTAAGTCTTAATGGATAATTAAAATGTACTTATACTATGAAACATGCTTGATATTCGATATTAATTAAGATACGCGCGAACTAACTCAAAAGCAGCTTGTAATGATAATTAACTTAACAAACGTCAACATTGATTCTAAGTATAAATGATAAATATGAGTTCGAACTTGGATTAGTTCACCTATGACTTGTAACATTATGATGTTATACAAGTCAAACTAACGTCTTAAACTTTGTATCCAGTAAAACATCGACATACAAATCGAGGGAGTAATATGTTCCTTTGGACAAAGGAATATATGAAAATTCCAATGTAGACCACCACCTATGTGTTTTATTTATTTTATTTTTTTGCAGAGATTTTGCAGCTCTGGTTTTGTTACAGACTTGCAGTAGCAACAGAGCTAAATTGAACAGACAAGATCCACATTTTGTTTCTAAAATTATGGTCAGAAATTCTATATGAGGATTAAAAGAAATATTAAAATCTCATACTTCACTTATCGGAAGCCGTCTTTCTATTTTCATGACGTGAGAATAAGATCTATATATACTTAATTCTCCTCAGACTCTACCTTTGAGATTATATTGGGTATGCGATTGTACTTGGAATTAGATGCTTACAATCCGAGCAATTCCCTTTTTCCCGGAGATTTCTCAACCTTGCACCATTAAATCACAATTTATCAGGTTGTTTTATCTTAGAAATCGCGGTTATGATGAAATAATTACACTAATTTCAATGTATAAAATAAATCACTTGTATTTTAAGGGCAATAGATGGCTCTTATAGATAATTTGGAGATTAAAAAATTATTAATCAATAATGTTTCCAAGCTAACTATCATATATTGAAATATGATCATTTTTAATAAGAGTTTTCGAGTTTGAGCTTTGAGTGTGAATTTTCTCTTTGTTAGAGAGTGTTTTACTGCTACAAATTTAAATTTAATCGATCCTCAATACAAGTACCGAACATCGAGTAAGAAACTAAAAACATATACCAAATATGATGGATCATAATGAAAATAGAGATGATAGGCAACTTATTTACCATTAGAATTCTTCTACTATTTGCTTTACCCCTAAATGGTTGGTAGGTATACATAGTAACAAAGCAATGCAAATTATGAGAGTTTTGTCAATCATACAATTTAAAAAAAAAAAAAAAGAAGACAATACATGATTACAAGATCTTAGGTTGTTTTTTCCCCTCACATTTGTTAAGTTTTTAACACGTTTTGCTTGCTTTGTTGTTAGGTGGAAGTACATATAGGGATATGAGAATATACTCAAGGGATTTGTATGGGCAAAAAGGGTATATAGGTGTACTTCTATATGCCAAACACTACGTGGTGAAGGTGGGCGATTAAAGAAAAGGATCAATATACTTCTAGACTGACAAATTTTTGAAGAAGGAATGAATATGGACCAATGAACCCCACATCAGAAATTCATATGTTTCGCGTGTTTTCAGGTTTGATGATGGTATAGACCAAGAAATAAATTTGCGAGGTCCATTAGGTCAAAGAGGACGATAGGTAATGTCATGAGGATTTAAATCCTAGTTTTCATTGGCAAAATAAGTAATGAATGTTACGAAAGAAAAGAGAAATGCAGTTAGATAATTTTTCGATATTAATTTAGATGCACGCAAACAAACTCAAAAGTACTTGTAATGATAATTAACTAAACAAACATCAACATTGATTCTAAGTATAAATGATATATAAGTTATGAGTTTGAACACGTTACATTAGAGATCAAAGTTATGAGAGAAATAGTGTTCATTACGCACTTTGTAATCTTGTAATTGAAAAATAATTATTATCATCGAATTATAAAATGTACAAGGTGAAACTTCATAACAAAGTTCTCAAATATTACTATAAAATTTAAAATTTCATGACAATGACTATGTTTTAATTACATGAGTTAAAAATTGGCTATTTTGTCAATGATTATATGTGTTAATGGAGTAGTTATAGGTTGATGGTCCAAGATTTTGATCCAATATATGCAAGGCCCATTATATTTTGGGCTTTGATTTTATTTAGTATAGTAATTTCAAGGAGATTTTGGCTTTCCTCATAAAATATGATATGGTTTTTCATTTCAAGGAAAAATGAAAAAGATAATAGGGATATTAACGCGATACACTTGTGAAAAATAATTCACCAAAAAATATTCATTTAAAAAATACTCCATCCCGTTTCAATACTATAGCGATCCCACGTACAATTTGTTTTTCACATTAATTTAATCTTGTATTTTTTAGATCAATTTTTTTTAGCGCATAAGAAAATTCGAAAAATATGACTAAAGAAGGTGATAGTCTTGTATATTCACTCATATTCGTATCTTGAACAAGATTGGATAAGGTAAGTTTGGAATTTTCTATATACAATAACGATCACATTATAAAAGCAAAAAATTCATCCTTTTAACACACCTAGCCATAGGCGCTTTGATATTTTTTTTCTTGGACGTAAAAATCCGTAGATACCTTATTATTTGAAGTTTCATATAGTATGAAAGATTGACAAATAATTGAATTGCATTTATGGGTCAGACAAATTTTTTCACTTTTGCCCCTATTGGGTTGGTTTGTAATTTTTGCTCTCGAGGCAAATAATTTTTTCGTGGGGGCACAAAGTTCATCCTTTCGCATCATAATATCCACAAGACATGTCCTTGCCCTTAAAGAACTTGTGACATTCTAGGCATACATTCGATTTGTAAGGACGAAATTTATTAACCACTCATTTGAAGGGTAAATCGGACAATTAAATGTATTTGTGGACCTAGAAAAGAAGTACTAAATGTCCGGCCCATATTTCTCTGAGGCCCATTTATCAGTTTTACAGGCTAAACATACCAAACAATTAAGAATGTGTGGTCCAAATAAAATTAAAATTTGTTAGTTCTGAATTCTGATGTTGATAGATTAATCATTAATGATTTGACCAAGCTATGCACATATATAACGAGAAATTTGGCACAATCATACACGAAAATAATTTTTAACGGCAATAAATATAGAGCAACTTTCACATATAGCAAACACAAAATTCATATTTGTATGCTATAGCAAAGTTTGCATAATTGCGCTCCATAGCAAACATAAATATTTATATTTCGCTATACATATACAAAAGAAAGCAGTTGTATAATTTGCTTTGGTATACATATACAAAAAGATCAATTATATAAAGTGAGAGAGGCGAGTGAGCGAGCAAGATCTGAGAGAGAGAGTGGCGAGCGAGATCTGGGAGAGTGGCGAGCGAGATCTGGGAGAGTGGCGAGCGAGATCTGGGAGAGTGGCGAGCGAGATCTGGGAGAGTGGCGAGCGAGATCTGGGAGAGTGGCGAGCGAGATCTGGGAGAGTGGCGAGCGAGATCTGGGAGAGTGGCGAGCGAGATCTGGGAGAGTGGCGAGCGAGATCTGGGAGAGTGGCGAGTGAGATCTGGGAGAGTGGTGAGCGAGATCTGGGAGAGTGGCGAGCGAGATCTGGGAGAGGGGAGAGAGGGGAGCGAAAATATATGTATATATACAATTTTCTCTCGCTTTATACAAACACAAACACACTTTATACACTTGCGTTTGTATAAAAAACGAGAGGGGCGAGGGAGAGAACGAAAGTGGCGAGCGAGATTCACCAGGAGAGAGGTGAAATAGCAACAGTTTGCTATGAGGTACAATTAAATCAAACTATATTTATAGCATTTAATTTGAATTAATAGTTTGCTATTATATACAATTTCCCCATAAATATAAACATTAATAAAGATTGTTAAAGCATTTATCGACATTAGTTAATTGCCATTCGATCTAATGTCGATATAGGCTTTAGAAATATTTACAAAGAGTGTTAATTGTCACTAACATAATATATTTAGTGAAAATTAAACTATTGTTGTTAATTAATTAACCGCTAAAGAACATTTTTGGTATAGTGATAAATGGGTTAATTCACAAATAACTATTTTGTATTCCTGAAAAATAATCATTATCATGAATTTTTTTAATTCCACAATTTTATCTACTAAATTTAAAACTTCATGATAATGATTATTTTTCAAAGATATTGGCCGAAAAGAATCAGTGAATTCTACTTCTATAAAATATGTGGTGATGCTCTTATAGCAATTAAGGCCATAATTTTTACGTCTTAATCAGAAGTATTGAGTTCGAACTTTGAGAACTTAACACTATTGGACAATAGATCTACGATGCGAATTCAACTTAATTGATGATCGAGATTGTGAGTTACGGATACCAATGATTTATTAAACAAACACAATTATCAGTAAATAGTAATTAGTGCCTAATAAAATCAACTGTATAAGAAGCTTTTTTATTATTGGTTTGTTACTCTTATGCCAATTTTGCTATTTCAAAATATTTACAAAAAGTTATATAAAACCACTATACCTTTCTAATAATTTATCAATTAAGATCCTTTAAAAAATCAAATAAGTTGCAAACAAATAAATTTAACTATGGGAGAAGTAAAATGGAAAATAAAAAGGCTACTTCTCTATTAAGTATGTGAAAAAAGTAATGGGTGGTAAAAGCAATATTTTTTTTATTTTTTTTTATATCTCAACGATAGATGCTAAAGAAGTTATAGGTGCCAAATTTGTCAAAAAGTTAAAAGTTGTGACATGATTAAAGCTAATTTTCCACTAAAGTTAATCCACAATATAATTAAGTAGCAAATTTATTTTCTAAATATCATGTGGATACTAACACTACTCTCATTGACTATTGATTTGTCTATACTTAGGCACAACACGTCCTACGTATTTTTTTTTAAAAAAATACCACTTTTATATGGTATTAGGTGTTTGTTTTAGGTTTTGATTAATCTGTATTCGGATCAAAATTTCACAAATAATCATATTTTAGCCTTTATAATTGAAAAAAAAATATTGTCATCAAGTTTAGAATTTCACATGTGAAATTTTATGAAAATGTTTAATTTTTTAAAATATTGATTGAAAAGTGACCAATAAACGTTGTTTCTATTTCAACTTTGCGTTGCGTAAATCAGTGTTAAAGGGGAAATGTTTTCTATCTAAAACAACAATTATTTTCAAAAATTCAAACTTAAAACAACTGTCTTGAATAGTAACATGTCCAAACTTTAAAATTACTAAAACAAACTTACTTCAAATTGAATTTTCTAAAAAGACAAATAAATTGAGTCTCATGAAAATTAATGAACTCGTTATCTAATAATCTCATATGAAAATTGAAAGAAATCTATTTATCAAATCTATGTTTTTGGTGTTGTCATTTATTTGGAATTGGAGTAGTTTTCATGTCCTAATCAATGATGAATATTTGGTAATCTGCAAAATCTAATCAAGAAACACATACTTCTATATTGGTGGCTTTTTCGGCAGTGACGAAGACAAAAAATTTATTGACGAATTTGATATCTATATAATGTAGTTTTTAATAAAAAAGATAATTCACATGAACCCCTTCAATTTCTCTACCTCTACCCCCATTGTCCAATTCAAGTTTGTACGTGCAACAGTTCTTTCATAGGATACCTACTATCTTTTATTAATATAAGTGCTCGATAAATCTACCCATCAAAATTTAAATAAATGAATAAAAAATACCTAACATTTTTTTTACGAAGACGCAACACACATATTACTTATCTTAAACCCACTTACACCCCCCTTTAACTCCGCCTCTATGTTTGTGTGAGTCAAGTTGTTTGTTTCTTGATTCAATTCATCGAATACTTATTGTCTCTCCTCAAAATCTAAACCTATAAATTTAACCTCATATATGTGAATTTTTTCTTTTATTAAAGAAAGTTCTGATAAATCACTTCCGTTCATGTGTTTGAATCAATTATGTATGTCTTTGATTCTTTCGTCAGATACCTACTATCTTTTATCAACATACATGCTCGATAACATATATAATCTACTGTTCAAAACTTAGACAAACTGCATGGAAATCATGCAACATTAATCCATTTTGGTGTCATTGATTCATAGGCCATGCCCAAACAAAGTACAAGCCAAAAACAGGCAGGATTACTTAACGATAAAAACTTATTCACACGTGGTGTATACATCAAGCTAATAAATTTTTTATAGTTACGTTATTTAATAAAGTAAAATACCTGTTTATTATGATTAAGATTAAGTAAAATGAACTATAAATTTAAACATATGACATGTATATATTGGGTTAGTGTATACACCAGGTACATGTAAGTTTTACCCCTTACTTAAAGCATATAATTATAGAAATGTTTTTTTTTTGTAATTGAGAAATCCAAACAGGCACGTAATTATTAATTTCATTATCAAGAAAGCTTAAAGCAATAAATTAATTAAAATAGAGGGTCCAAATTGATTACTTCCTTTCTTTGGGACACATTTATGCTTTTTTAATTTACACGTCAATTTCGTAATCAATAGTTTATTTTTACGACATCTGACTAATAATATTTAATCTTTTCTTTAAAAATATCTTTCTTTTGTTTGTTTTTTTCTAAAACGTAAAATATTTTTAAATTATTATTCATTGGTACTACTTGCACACGAAAGCATGCAAAAAGCAGCTTAAAAGCTAAGATCAAGTGACTCAATTTGTGCATATATATATACTAGTAACGAAAGCCCGGGCGCTGCCCGGGCCCAACATTAATAAAGTTATATTGTTATTCTCTCCGTCCCATATTAGATGAGAATCTTACTAAATTTTTATTTTTCATATTATTTGAGCACTTATTAAATTAGGATAGAATTAATTAATTCTTTTCCATTTTACCCCTACAATTAATATGACCATTCCTATATTGTATGTGTATTTTTTGTAACTCATTTCAATGTGCATTGATATAAAGAAAGGGCAAAATGGTGAAGTCTTCCAATGTATTAATGATTTCTTAATCACCGTGTAAAGTTGGAAGTGCCCATCTAATATGGGACGGAGGGAGTATAGTTTATGTATTGTTATAAAAATAGTAAAGATTGTTATAATATATTTTGCTCATAAGTGAGCTAATATAGAAACTTATTTGTCATTTGTCTTTTTAATTTCAATTTTAAATAGCAAATAAATGTAGCGATAAGATTGAGGGTAGAAATGAAGCATATCTTTCTAAATTTAAGTAAAAATAAACAGAGTAGAAGTAACATTAGGGTTATCGATAGGACGATTCATTCGATTATTTTTAAAAAAATTATATCATTCAATTTTTCGGCTATTTTATAATGTATAACCAAAATTAAAATTTTAAAATCATCCAATCCTAATACATGTGACACAAGCAGTACAAACATTAGTCTTTTTTTTGTTCTCTTGTAGATATTTTAAGTTATTATTTATTGTAAATTATAGTACTTTTTATTAAAGTTTTTAATAACATATGTTACTTTTTATGTTTGAGAGTTAAACCAACTTTTTTTTATATGTCTTATATAATAATTTATATGTGTTTTGTCCTTTTCCATTTTCAAAAACTAATACTCTCTCCATTTCATTTTATATGTCATTTATTTTTATAAATATATTGGTTATTCCCTCTTCTTATTGGAACACATGTTGACTTGTGGTGAATACTTATTCCCTCTTCTTATATAGTAATATATAT
>NW_006238978.1:1174327-1245769 GCF_000226075.1 Solanum tuberosum | reverse complement strand
TTTAGTAGATAAGTGTGAATGTGAGGGTATTTTGAAATACCCAAAATACCCTCACCTTGAGACTTATGTTCAACCCTCTCCTTTTTTTGGGTGCCATGTGTCAAAAGAAGAGTGAATTTTATTCACTCTTCTTATATAGTATATATAGTAAAAAAATATATTATATAATTATTCTTTATGTATAATATCCATTTCTTGAATAATACATAAAGTATAAAGTAAGACTTTCGTAAAGTGTTTCATCACAATTTGGCAAATATGGTACGCGTCTCTATCATTTTTCTTATGAGTTTCCTATAAAAAAACAGATTTTTATTTACTTATAATTAATGTGTGAGATATTTTAAATGCTGTGAGGTCTTGTGCATATTTGGTTTAAAGCGAAAAATATCATGTTATGTTAAAAGTTTTTATTTTTGGTGTTTTGTATATATATCTTTTTTCGTTAAAAAATTGATATTAAAGTTAATGACTTAACAAGATAAGTATGGAGATGACACAATATTAACATATATTTTGATTTAATTGTATTTGTCTGTCGAGATAAGTATATATTTATTATGTTTGTTTGTCTATGAATCAGTTTACTATTTATATTTGTAGCTCTAAGATATATACATCTAATAAATAAATAAATTATGAATCGATTTACTATTATTTTCTGTAGCTTGAGGAAGGAGAAGAAGAAGATGCAAAAGTGATCGATATTAGGTTTGGTGATCATAAATACTCGAATGCTGTGAGTGATATATATTTAATCACTTTTTCAATGAGCTATATATTTATCATCACTTTTCTCAAATAATCAACTATATATCATGTTTTGATTACATTTGTAAATTTTAATTAGTTATCTGATAATCACTACTCAATAAAAAAACATAAACAAAACGGATTAACTTGACCGATCAACTTGCTATTTTGATTAAATTTATAAATCTTTTAATTAATTATGTAATAATCACTTATCTAAAAAAAATCATAAACAAATCAAGATCCAAATAAAACATATAACTTAATCCCTCAACTTGCTATTTTGATTAAGATTTAAGATAAATAAATTAAAAGCCAACAAATCCTCCCACATTCAAAACATATATAATTATATTAAATCAATTAATAAGATAATATTTATTATTTTTTACTTTTCCCCAAAAGTAAAGAAGAAAGAATAAAATATAGTTTCACACTATTCCTCCATTTTAGTAGACCAAAGAAAAATCTCTTTATCTTTTTTGTCGGCCTGATGTAATGAAGAATAATAGGATATGGACTATGAAATTTAAAAAAGAAAAATAACAACGTAATCAAAAATATAATATTAGAAGCTTTAATTTTGAAATCGATAAAATTATCTTTACATGAATCATAAATTATGAATTTAAATCTTAAAAACAATTACTAAAATAATGCTTGTATTAGAATAAATCATCACATCATATATTTTGAGATACAATCTATCTACGAATCCTGTTAACACGAAATAAATTATACATCGAACTGATAAGCTCAATTTTCAAGTCCAACGAAGTCATTGCTTCCCAAGCACTCGAATGACGAAATCAGTATTATTATTATTTTTATATAGATGACAAAAATACTACTCATCAGATTTATTCTTAATTTCCTAATTTATTTATTTTTATTTTAAAAATATTTAGAGTTTGACATATACATTTTTTGTCTTGTTTCAGCAAATGTCTAGTGCTGTTTCTAATAAATGTGAAAATCAAAGATAAATCAACTTATTACATCTCGTAAACAATAATAATCAACACATTTATATGTATTATGTGAATTTATCATAAATTAATTAATCTATATATATTGACCATCAAAATATCGTAATCTAATTAGTCAAATTTAAAGCCGATTATATAAGTAAGCTCACAAAATGACATCTAACAAAAGTGATATGAAGGAAGTACTTACAATTTATGAATTGTTTATAACACCCTATGTTCGATAAAATATGAGAGAAACGTTTTTAATTATCTTTAAAAAAAAAATTAATTCAAAATCTAGTGATACATTTAAAATTTAAAGTGGGCAATATAATTAATGAGTCACGCAGTTATCAACACTATATATGTTATCTGCAACACCAAACAATTGCCAACGATTAATTATTCTATTAATTAAAATAATTAAGAAGTGAGCATCTGTTAATTATATTTGCATTTTTTTAAATTAAATTATAAGTAGACATTCATGGAAACAAGTTAGAAAATTGTCAACATTTTCGTCTGAAAGTTGTGGACTACAAGTAGAGCATGCATGATAAATGTCAGATTCCAAAACTATATAATAAAGTCAAATTTAAACCGACAAAATTACTCTTTTTTTCTTCTAACTTACTTGGATAATATCGATCAAATTCGTACTAGAATTAGAAATGAAATTATTTAAAATAAGAATCGAGTAAACGTTATAATGAAATAATAAAAAAAGGCAAAATTGAGATGTATGTACACATACCTTAGTAAAAAAGTGTGAAAAGTTGATTAAGTTGATATGAAAAATGTAATAGGAAAATGACTATAATTAATAATAAGGATAAATTAGTAATTAAGTATAAAATTATCAATTGATTTCATAAAGTGGATAAGTATTGTTGGATGAAAAGAGTATTAGAGAGATGATTAGATATAACATAATATACCAACGACTTCTTGATAATATGACTCAAGCAATGGTGGAGCCACGTTGAGGGGGTCATCCGAACCTCCTTCGGCGGAAAATTATATGATTTATATATGGTTAAAATAATTTTTTAGGTATATATAGTAGATGTCGAACCCCCTTCGATTACTTCATGTGTCTATTTTTTAAAATTTTGAACCCCCTTACTGAAAATCCTGACTCCGCCACTGAACTCAAGATAGGAAGATTTGGAGGTTAAGAATCAGCATAAAAGATTGGTAAATACTAATATTATCTAATCTTCCCTATCATCGATATATTATTATTACTTTCTAATTATCTTATTCTTCGACTTCCAATTATTTTATTTCGCTTGATTATCATATTATTTTGTTAGTGGAATTTGCAAAAAAATGTATAGGAGAAATTATGTAGTGTGTTTGTGTTGTTGTATTTCATTATCAAGTGGAGATCCTGTTACTACGCGGCGCTCTGCTTTTAATTCACCTTTTTGGGCCCACTTTTTTCATGGGCCCACAAAACCAGTAAATGTCTTTCACGTGGGCCCACTATTTTTTTGGGCCCCGTGCTAATTCTCCTCGTGTTCCTGGAGAATTCTACACTAGCCCATAAATTAATTAAATGAAAAATAATAATAAAATTTACAAAAAAAAAAAAGAAAGAAGAATAATACTCCCTATAGAGTTTATGACACTCTTAATATATAGTAGTGTAATATTTTCTCACTTTAGAATAAGTTTGCATAATTTTTCTCCTTAAAAAAAAATCTCATATCATTCAGTATTCATATGTAATTTTTTTTTATAGCTATTGAGATTATGTTCGCGAGTCTAACAATTTTTCTTTTGAACTATTGATTATGAGATCAGTTATTAGATTTAATTTAATTTAAAAATATTTTAAATATGATGTGATACGTATACTTTGGATCAAATCCATATGAATTTTACAAAAGATCTAGCTCATCATTAAGAGTATCTCTATAAATTTTAATTTTTAAAAATATTTTTCTTAAGCTACAAGTTCAATCATATTGCTTCATAGTTCATAGAATTAAACAAAGCAAGTGATGAGTTTTTTCATGCATATTACGTGTATTGCCAAATGAAATTAGGTTTACAATATGCATGGTGCATTCATTGATTTATGCTAAATTTGTTGATTAATATGTCAATTAAAAAAAATATAATTTTAATTTTTTTGTTATCGCCTGAATAATAATTATTCAATTAAAATGATAAATCTTTGATTGAGAGATGTTTCTATCGTAATTGTGATGCTCCCCATTACTTTAATTTTATTTATATCAAACGAATATATTTAAATTAAATTATATTAAAGTAAAAAATTATATAGTGGACTTTTATTTATTATAATTGTACGTAGATATTATTAAGTGATATTTTCTTATAATGAATCTTCCAAATGAATAAACAATCGAGAATATGCTATTAAAACAATATCAAACAAAAAAAACTTTATGATTTGTTAGTGGAACTAACTTTAACCAACATTAATATTATTATAGTGTACCTAACACACTTGATTATTTTCTTTAAAAGGGTGTTTCTTCAAAGGCAAAAGAAAAAAAGGTTAATTGAAACAATTTTTTTTTAAAACTACTTAACACTAATTAATACATTAAACCATAATAAAGCAACTAAACAATCCCTTTTGTTTTTCTCAGATTGCTTGTATTAATATATTATGTTCCCCCATATCACATGGCCTTCCCAATAATAATGCTCTTTCTAAGATCTCACTTAAATAATATTCAATGGAAGTAAATAAGTTAATAAAACTAGGAAGACCACAAAAGATTGCGGTGTAGTGGATGAAGTTGCTTCTTGCTTGGTTTCAAGATTGAGCCACTTTCCTTTGAATGGAAATCTATGCAACATGAATTCAGAATAGTCGAACTTCAATATGAAAATCGAACACAAAGTGGTAAACTAAAACAAATGAAAGCTAGGAAGTACCTTTACGAGAATTATTATATGGGCAAAATTATTTTTGTCTACTATTAAAATAATGTGGTGCAACGAAAGATACTCCTCTTGCCTTGTGCGAGACCAATCCAAATTAATTAGATTCTATCGAACACCCGAATAATTTTTTCTTCCTTTTTTTGAACAATTTGACGTACAATTTGGACTTTATAGTCATCATTTTAGAAAATAAGGAAAAAATTATCTTAATATTTTTTTAAAAATAATAAGGAGTAAAGTTAATTCAACACAACTTAATGATACATCTAATAATTTATGCATTGAATGTGTTACTAGATCTCTTACTTTAGAAGCTATACAAATAACAATGAATATATAGTTTTTTACTATGAGTAAACCGCATTCACATTAATCGTATAGTTCACTTTTGATTAAACTGAAAAACTATTTTTTCAGCACTAATCTTTAATTCTTATCCATAGTTTCTTTTCAACTTATTTTTTTGAATAAAAATTGTGTACAATTAATTATTAATTAACCAAATAAAAAAGGTCAAAAAAGAACAAAAGTCCCATTTTTTTATAATTTTTTTTGTGATCTTCAGATTCAGCTTCTACATTTTCTCCAAAAAATAAAAAAATAAAAAAATCTGCTTTATTCATTTCATTCACACAGAGAGAGTCACACACCCGCCCTTTTCACCTCCCTCTCCATTACCTCACCATGTGAACTTTTTTTTTTTTTTTTTTAATATAAATGTGTAGCCAAAGATGAGATCTTTGTATCTTAGTGGCTTCGCTTCTCTTTTCTCTCTGAGATTCTCTTATTTTTTTTTGAAGAAATACAACTAATAATCGAAATGGGGTTTCTTATTTTTCACTGAAAGCACATGATTCTAATAGTTTTTAGTTTTTTTTTATAAGCAAATGCAACAAAAATTGTGATGGGGTTTCTTATTTTTAACTGAAAAAGCACATGATAGTGTGTTGTTGTTTCAGTGAGATTTTGGAGAGTAGCTGCAGATGAAGATGAGGGGTTATTCATTCTTTACTGCTACTCTCATTTTTGCTGTTTCCATTTGTTTCAGCTCAATTCCTGCTGATTCTTTACCAAGAGACTCTTTTAAGTCCATTTTAGGTGAGTCATTGTGATCATTTTGAAGTTTCTTGGCTGTTTGTGTTATGGAAAAAAGGTGAATTCTGATATGGGGTTTATCTATTTGAAGGCATTTTGACACTAGTGATGATAGATATGCTAAAAAGAAAAAAAAAGTGGTTTGCTGTAATGAAATTTTTGATCATTGAAGCTTCTTGTCTGTCTGTGTTATGGAAAAAGGTGAATTCTTTGACATGGGGTTTATCTATTTGAAAGGATTTTGACACTAGTGATGATAGATATGCTAAAAAGAAAAAAAATGGTTTCTTGTAATGAAACTTTTGATCATTGAAGCTTGTCTGTCTGTGTTATGGAAAAAGGTGAATTCTTTGACATGGGGTTTTCCTGTTTGAAGGGATTTTGACAATAGTGATGATGCTATATATGCTAAAAAGAAAAAAAATGGTTTCTTGTAATGAATTTTTTTATTATTGAGGCATATTGGCTGTCTGTATTATGGAAAAAAGGTGAATTCTTTGATATGGGGTTTTTCTATTTGAAGGGATTTTGATACTAGTGATGATGCTATATATGCTAAAAAAGAAAACAAATGGTTTCTTGTGATGAAATTTTTGATCATTGAAGCTTCATGGTTGTCTGTATTATGGGAAAAGGTGAATTCTTTGATATGGGATTTTTCTGTGCTGGTGGTTTTGGTTCCTTTTAGAGCTATATTATGCTAAAAAGATGAAAAATGGGTTCTTGTTATGAAAATTTTGTTGTATTCCATGTTCCTCAATTTTTGGAGTCTGAGATTTGTTTTATATGCTGTTATTGCAATTCAGATGTCATTTTCTTGTTATTTAAGGACAATTTTATTTGGACTACATGATTTGATCTCTCTTGGTTGTTATGAAGTTTTGGTATTTAACAACTATGCTTAATGCTTTCTTAATTTGTCTCAGGGTAATTATGTTTTTACTATGTGATTTCCGTTAAAATTGCTTTACTTGTTATTTTAGCAATAATGATCTCTTGTACATCTGAATTGAATATATAAGGCATTTTGGTGATCTGTAAGGATTTTAATTGAATATATAAGGGTAAATAGCACACCTAAAGTATCCCCTTTTTTCGAGTTTCCTACCTAAACTGTCACTAACTATCTGCTGTTTGTTACTTTTATATGTGTTTTTGGCCATTAACTCAACGTATTATCTTCTTTCTGATGCATTTAGATAATGGTTAAGTTTAAAGTAAGGCTCTTTTAGATGATGTGGTCCTCATTTTTGATACTTCTAACAGGGGAGGGAAATTTGGAATCATGGAAGGATGGTGTATTGCACTCAACAGATATGGCACAAGCACCAAGTGGGCATGCGAGCACGCTTGTGCTGGCGGGAAACAGGACGAGGAGGCCAGACTTTCTTTCTGGTTTCCACAAATACAGAGGTGGATGGGATATTGCCAATAAACACTACTGGGCAGTAAGCACCATACTATTTTTATGTCCATCTTTTGTAATTGATTTATCTAGGAAATATATAGCTATGTATTTGTTTGATGATTTTGCTGTAGTTTAGGATCTCTGATGCCTACATTGCTCACTGCTTGTTTGTGATTTATACAATTCATCAAGTTTTTTGTCTGAGCTGCAATACCCTCTGGACTTGCACCTCAGTTTTCTGTTTGTTTTGAATCATAATTACTTGTAACATATCTTACTTCACTACCCCGTTCGTTCTTTTGGACCAAAATAATGTTGGCCTACTGCAAGCACCTAGCGTGAACGGTGTTGGCTGATTCTCTTGTCTGTTATCTGATATTGACCCTGCCACGACTTTAAGCCCAAGGCTATAACTGTTATATGATCTACTGACCTTCATGTCTTAGTAACTGATTTTTGACCTGGAAAATTCTGAGATAGATACTGCAGAAGATAAGGTATTGATTAGTTCACTTGAAAAGTTTTCTGTTCTGAGTGATGAAAATTGCTGGTGAAAGATGGCCTAGTACTACTATTATAATATTCATGTATTGTCTTCTGTTCTGCTAGCTAATTTTATTCCAAGCAGGAGAAGGGAATATGGTTGGGAAAGAGGAGGGGGAGGGTAAGAAGATGATCATGAAGTTAGATCGGTTACTTAAAAAGCAAAGTGTAGATCTTAAACATTTAAGTTGCAAGTATATTTTTGCATTTAACAAAGGATGAGTTTGCATATGTTTTGGTGCAAAATCTGCATAATTGCATAGTTGTGTCTAAGAACTTGTTCCTCTTCTAGAAATTTTTTGGATATAGTGTTTACTTTTCTATTTATGATGGGTTGAAATAGAGCGGAATAGATATAACAGATTGATATAGCTGACCTTAACTGGTTTGAGATTGAGGTGCTGTTAATTGGTTCATCGATTAAAAGTGATTCTTCTTTAGTGTTAGATGGCATTGGGAGGCTACATGAGTATATATAAAGAATAATGAGGTTATAAACTTCAACTTTAGTTCTAAATCAGCTAATTTATATGCAAATATTGTGGATTGATAAATGATCTTTCACATATTGCCTTGAAACCACATTTTGGTTTAGACATCTCTTTACCCCTATTATAAACCTTGGGATGAGCTTGTTTTAACTGTTTAGTTGGATTTTCATTTAGAAGACAGTGATCTTACGAGGATTGTGACTTTGGATCCACAGTCTGTTGGTTTTACAGGTGTTGCTGGTATCATACTCGCTCTGCTGTGGTTCATTTCTTTTGGATTGGCTCTTGTAGTGCATTATTGCTGCGGATGGAAGATCAATATTAGAGATGGAGAACGACATTTTTCAGAGAGAATTTGCCTGATCGTGCTTATCATCTTGACATGTGCTGCAGCGTAATAATCTAACCCTTGACTTGTTGCTTGCTGTATACATATGTTCTCTCATTTGAATTATCACGAGCCCATCCTTAAGGTTTTGCTTTTCTTGATTAAATGGAAGGAATGCATCCAATTTCTTGATTGGTTAATTCTCTTTTGTACAAAAATAAACTTTTCTGATCTTGCAATGTTATCAACTTTAAATCGTAAACATCTTGCACTATGTTTTGATCATAAACTTAGGATATATCCTCTGCTAGATTATCAATGTGTGGCTCTATGCACTTGCCTTACACAGGACTTGTAACTATTTGGAAGTTTTAGATTAAAATGATTCTTCTTTTTTGCCTTGGATTAGCAAAGGACATAAATCTTGCTCGTTAGAAAAAGTACTGATTCATGTTTCTTATTTAACTGACAGTATCGGTTGCATTCTTCTTTCTGTTGGACAAGATGATTTTCACGGTGAAGCATTGGACACTCTAAAATATGTTGTAAACCAGTCAGATTACACTGAACAGACATTGAGAAATGTAACACAATACCTGTTACTCGCAAAAACTGTAAATGTGGCCCAGATTTTCCTCCCTTCAGACGTAAAAGATGATATTGATTGCCTAAATGGAGACCTAACTTCTGCAGCAGATAACCTCAAGGAGAAAACAAATGAAAACTCAGGAAAGATACGAAGGGTCTTCAATGCTGTGTATGCCTCGAATTTAATTTGCTATTACTCTTCAGTGTTTGTTTTTGCTTCAATGTCAGATATTAATGTGCAAATGTCACTTTGCAGGCGGTCAGCTTTGATCACTGTTGCTGTCGTTATGCTTCTCATATCCATTCTGGGTCTTTGTACGTATTACTACACCGAGCTCTACTTTTAGTCTCAAACTTTCATGGCTTAAACATTAATTTTGAGACTGAAATCACATTTCTTGCAGGCCTCTCTATCCTTGGCCATCAACACACAATTCACATGTAAGCTTCTCTAGTCAGTGCTAAAACAATTAGACTGTCCTTTTTTCTCAATACTCCCGTCATCTCACAATCCAATGTTCTGATGCAGATTTATCATTAGCGGATGGTTGCTGGTGGCATTTACATTCGTTCTCTATGGAGTTTTTGTCATTATTAACAAGTAAGACACAATGTCTAATAGTGAGTATTCAGGTAGAACAGAAGCTTGTATTTTCCACTATGTTCAGACTCTTAAAAAATGTCTGTCCATTGAATCCTTCAAAGTAGTATATATTTTAAGGATCCGACACGGGTGTGACAACATTTTCAAAGGGTCTGAGCAACATGGATTTCCCATGTTTTAGTTTTCTACTCTTTTCCTGGTTCCTGGGGTCACAAAATGCTTTCTTTATTCAAGTCTATTGGTCAATAAATTGAGATGAAAAGGTGCTTGGTGACTTCGTTACATTTGCTAAGACTAGAGGGGCAGTACTACTTGGTGCCTCTGCTGACCCCATGAAATAGTCGAGATGTTTGTAAGCTATCTCAGACAAAACCGTTTTTTTGAAAGAAAAGAGCTGTCTTTATTAGTCAACCTTACATTACTGCAGTATTCGCGATAGTTACAAGATTCGAAGGAGTCGCTGATCGGCATGTTTCTTTTTTTCTTCTTGGTTCCAGTGCAATTTCAGACACTTGTATGGCAATGGGAGAGTGGGTGGACAATCCTCATGCTGAAAGTGCTCTTAGCAACATCCTTCCATGTGTTGACCCGAGAACTACAAACCAGACGCTATTCAAGAGCAAACAAGTCACTGTTGATCTCGTAAATATTGTCAACGGATTTATTGACACATATGCAAATTCCAATCCATCTAATCATCTCAATTCAAATTACTATAACCAGTCAGGACCCGTTATGCCACGTCTCTGCTATCCATATGACTCCCAATTGCAAGATCTGCTATGCCCGGCTGATCAAGTGTCTATGGCAAATTCTTCAACGGTAAGTATTAATGTTTCTCTTCCCCCTCAGTCACGCCCTGCTATGAAACATTTCCTCTTCTACCGTTGTTTTTGTTTATGTTGCTCAGACTCTTCAAAATTGTCTTGCTTGCTGCATGTCTGATCCTCATAAAGTAGTATATTTCTGGAGGATCCGACAACATTTTTGGAGAGTCGGAGTAACATAGGTTAATAGTTGAAAGTTGACTACTGGTTCTATATGCTAAAGATATTCGAGTTGTTTGTAATAAAAGTGAATCCGCGTGTTCTAAATATCTTGTTCAGAATTACTTTGCAATCCAATTTAACTGTTGTTGCAATTGTTTCCAGGTTTGGCAGAATTATACTTGCAGTATATCTGAGGCCGGAATGTGTACTAGCATCGGTAGGCTGACACCCGACATGTACGAACAGCTAGTGGCAACGGTCAACATAAGCTACGCTCTTGAACATTATGCACCGCCACTGCTTAATCTCCAGAACTGCAATTTTGTCCGCGATACATTCAAGAACATCACAGCCAATCACTGCCCTCCATTGGAACACCATCTCCGAGTCGTTAATGCAGGGCTAGCCGTCATCTCAGTTGGAGTCATGCTAAGCCTTGCGTTGTGGATAGTATATGCAAACCGCCCCCAAAGGGAGGAAGTGTTTGCGAAGCTCTCTTCGCGTATAAAAAGCAGCTGCAATGGTAAGAATGTTAGCTGCAGCAATAGCAACATTGATTTGTCATCAAGAGGCACAACTCCAAAAATTGGAGTGTAGATATATTACTATAGAATTTCAGCATAGAAAAAAGAGATTTATTTTGATCTCTTTATAAGCCTTTTTGTTCAATATATGGGGCAAAGCACCATTTTTTTGAGCAAGGGGTTGATTGGTAGCCATTTTATTACCTATGTCTAGTAGTATATGTGTATAGAATAGTGTTTAATTCAAAGTGTTCTTGTTAAATGAAAAAATAACGGCTAATTTCACGTATAGTTGCTGAACTTCATTCATTGTATAAATAGTGGAGTTGAAGTTTTTTTTTTCTTTTTTGGTTATATCAACGTATTGAACTTTATCAACAAGGGTTATGGTGGAGTGATAAGTACTCTTTCATCCTTAACCGAGAGGTCTTGGGTTCTAGGTCCTTTGGTACGGAGTCGTCTTTGTTAGGGAGTGTTTTACTCTCCAATGTGGGACTGTTTTACTCTCTAATGTGGAACTTTTCGACATAAATCTGAATTTAAACGGATTCTAATATGGATACGTCAAGTGGAAAAGAAAAAAGTAATTGAACTTTATTATTATTATTATTATTATTATTTTTATTTATTTTTAAATCGTAAAGTCAGTTTAATAGGTAGGCTTTAACTGCAATGCACAAGTTTAAAAACCAATTAGGCCATTCTGCCCCTTTTTATTGATACACCTTGATTTTTTTCCTTTTCGTTTTCCCACTTGTTCGATATATTTATTGGAATTTGATTAAATTTGAATTTATATTGATGTGTCTAACGTTTGAGAATAAAGCGCTTTCTAATACAAACAAAAACAACTCCATATCTGAAGCTCGAGAGCTATATAATTAAAGATAAAGTGTGTTACTTCAGGATTAATTAACTCATTTCTAATCTACTATGATGTATAATTATTATTATTGGAGATTACAAGTTGCAGCTCTTTTCCACATTACTACTAATACACTCGCAAAAAATTTATATTTTAAAATATTAGTCAAAATTCTTGTAAGTAGTCTTTTTCGGAAAACGAAAAAGATCATTAAATGTCATACATGCAATTTCACACATTACAATAAGATTTTAGAGGAAGAATTCAAAAAGTCGTTCTTGATTCAAGAAAAACTAAAAAAACAAAACATAAACTTAAAAGTAGACATTAAAGCATTAAGTTTTTCTGCTTTATATAAGGGCCATTAGGGTTAGTACAATTTACACAAGTCACAACAACAAATAATATATAGAGCAACAAACAAATAATACATTATTTTTTCCCCTTTATATTGAAGCAATAATAAATAAATAATAATAACTTAATGTTTTGGTGTAGTCTAATTTCATTTGGTATTGTTTGCCATAGCTATTGTAGTCACTATTACTGTTGTGGTTGATGTGGAGCATGTTCACTATCATTATTATAACAACAATAATGATGGTGAATCAAAGGAAGATTAAATTCAAGCTAACTCATTAGTGGTCTCTTAAAGTTTGTACGAAATATTACTTAGATATCTGTATTGGATAATGTTCATTTTAAACAATTTGTGTAGGGTCTGTTGTGTCATTTTGACACTTTAGATGCCACTAATGAATTTTGTAACTCAATTTTGTGATTTTTAATGAAGTTTACTTATTTTAAGTATTGCATATGTGGCTTTTTGGTAATGCGTTTCTGTATTTTATTTTATTTTCTTCTTATTTTGATGTTGTTTGTCCTAGTTTGAATTTTGAATTTATGTTATATACATCAATTACTAGTTAATGTTTATTTAAGTTATTTGCTTGTAATTAATTATTGATGTAAAAGTTTGATGATTATTCAAATTCAAAAACTGAAAATTTCGATTCCAGTGGCCGTCGGTAAGTAGAGAAAAAGACTAAGAAAAACGAAATAGAAACAGTAACAATCATGTTATACTTGAAGTGGATGGAAAAAGAAGGAGCTAAAATAGCCATCCAAAGGAAACAGGGCCTCACATTATTATTCAAATTCAAAAACTGTAAATTTCGATTTAGGTGGCCGCCGGAAAGTAGAGAAAAAAAAGAAGAAAAACGAAATAGAAACAACAACAATCAGACGACGGATGATGGGAAAATGCTTGAGATATACAGACCGAAGAGAATTATAGCTATCATCATAGTGAATAGCAAACACAAAAAGATCACATTGTTTAACGTTTCATGATTGACTCACTTGACATAAGTTTTCCATTTGGACGTGGGTCTTCATTCTTGCGATTAACCCTCTTCTCCGCATTGTTTAGGTTCTTTCTCTTCATGCTCTCAAACTTTTGTTTCTCTTTGTTTTGTTGAATTAAAATGAACAAACATTTGTTTTGCCTCCCTCCCTTTATGTAGGTGTTACACTGAACGAATAAGGCACTGTTTGTTTGGCGTTGGGAAAAAATTAGTTAATTCACTCTACTGCAATTTAACCGCCAAAAAATGATTTTCACCAACTGAATAATCCTCACCAATCAACTTTTCGTTTATTTACTTCTTTTTTTTAAAAGCAAATTTATTACTAGATAGTAAACATAAAAAATATCAATAGTTTATTTACTTTCTTTATTTCTGAGATACAAAATTATTTCTTTCATTTTATTGAAAAAGCTATATTTTTATGGTCTTAAACTAAGGATATATTTATACCAAAATATTTCTAAACTTGTGATCTTAAACATGTCATGTGGAAGTTAAATTTAAAAATTGATAAAAAAGAAAGAAACATTTTCTAATGTTTGGAAATGATCTAAAAAAGACAAATAAAATGAAAGACACAATATTATATTTTTTATTTATTAAAAAGACATAATAATTCTAATATTAATAAAAAGAAAATAGGGCCCTCAAATTTGTGTGTGGTGGGTCTTACGGATGCCTCATTTTTAAAGGCATTGAGTCGCCCTGTCATTAATTTTAGTCATTTCTTTACTATATTTTTCAAGATATTGTATTTATTATATTCAAAGGGTGTTATAGTAAAATTAACCTTCTATTTATAATTTGTTAAGAAGTGTGTAAAGTCAATAGTGGACAAATATAAAAAAAATAACTTCACATACTTTTGGCTTATTAAAATCATAATATATGATGTGAAAAAAATAATCAGACAATCCTTCACCTATAGAAAAACAATAGTATAATTATTTAATCCCTTTCTAAACTTTTTGAAAACTTAAGAAATAAACATTTGAAAGAAAACCTTTGGGCTAAAACCACACTATTATGTTTTGTGTACTTATAATGGTTAGTGACTTATTATGATGTTGTATATGTATTGAATTGTTGTTTCTTGGATTTTCTTTTATAATTTTAGTATTGGGATGCAAAACATAATGATATATGTGTGAGGTTGAGTTAGGTACACAATTTATTTATTTACAAATACTTCACTTCTAAATTCAACTTTTATGTGATTTAGCTTTCTTTTGTTATATTTGTAGTATCTAAAATACTGCACACCATTCTTAGATTAAATAATTTTGATCTATGTTCATAATAATTGTTGATGGTTGAGAATGATTAGGTAATCTTCACTTATAAGTATTAAATTACCTAATGGATAAATTTGATTATGGGCTCAAATAACTAAATAAGATCATTCAATACGGACAATATCCAAAGTATTTGCGATGGATTATGAGAATCTATGTGACGAAGGTCGATTTGAAGTGGAAGACTTGTATTTATTTGAATCTGTTCAACATGCATAATTGTTAAATTTGAAGATCTATTTAGTTTTTTTACCACTTAAATCTGCGTAGAGATTCATTATACATACAAAGTACTTTGTATTTATTTTAATTATGTGATAGTATTTGATAATTGAGAAGGAATTTCAACCAACGAACTAATTTTTCAAATTTTATTCCCTAACTTGACATTTAGTTTTCTTTTTGCAAGGCTCTAAATTGATCTATTTTAACCTTTTTACTCCATATTGTAGGGTGAATTTTGAAAGATAATGAAAATTTTGATTTTTGTTACTATTTATTAAAATATAAAATATTGGACCCGAGTCATGCCCCTCTAGTTATCTACTATAGTCTATAAAACAAGTGTTGCTTTATTACTATCTTGAAAACAAACTTAATTAAGCCTCGCGTTGTGGATAGTATATGCAAACCGCCCCCAAAGGGTTGGAAACTTTTACTGTTCTTGTTAAATTAAAAAATAACGGCTAATTTCACGTATGATTACTGAATTTTATTCATTGTATAAATAGTGGTGTTAAATATTTTTTTTGTTATATTAACGTAATTGAACTTTACCAACAAGGGTTATGATAAAGTGATAAGTACTCTTTCATCCTTAATCAAGAGGTCTCGGATTAGAGTCCCTTTGGTACATAGTCGCCTTTTTAGGGACGCTTTACTCTTCAATGTGAGACTTTTCGGTGTAAATCTGAATTTAGTCGAATTCCAATACGAATACCGGAGATCGAGTGAAAAGAAAAACGCAATTGAACTTTATTGTTATAATCGTAGTCACTAAACTAATAGCAACTGAACTTTATTGTTATAATCGTAGTCACTAAACTAATAGGTAGGCTTTAAATGGCATGCAAGTTTAAAGACGAATTAGGCCATTCTGCCCCTTTTTATTGGTACACCTTGGTTATTTTTCCTTTCCGTTTTTCACTTGGTGTTAGTCACTTGGTGTTTGATATCTCTATTGGAGTTTGATTAAATTTGAATTTATGTTGGAGAGTCTCATATTTGAGAATAAAGCATTTTCTAATACAAACAAAAGACAACTCCAGTTTGAATTCGAGAACTTTATAATTGAAGATAAAGTGTGTTACTTCATGATTAATTAACTCATTTCTTGATCTACTATGATGTATTACTATCGGAGAGAGTATAAGTTGCAACTCTTTTCCATATTACTATTAATACACCCGCAAAAAAAAATCATTTTAAAATATCAGTCAAAATTCATGGATACTAGTCTTTTTTGGGAAACGTGTAACAAACCCAATAGCAAAACCAACACAATTCAAATTCAAACAACCAATAAATCTATTCACGAACTCATAATTGAAATTACAAAGGAATTTAAGAACTAAAAGGGAATTGAAGAACACACTAAGAAGAAAAGGATGAGAAGTAGAACTCAAAGAAAGGGGATGAGAGGGCTAGACATTTTTCTCAACAATTTTCATAAACCTATTTTGCTCTCTCAAGTCTCTATTTATCAACCCGGATCCCACACATAGCCACTTAATCCGGTTTTGGGCTACTTTTGTCAATACTGGTCTAGGCCAATTCATAACAATACTTTCGGCCTCAATAAGAACCTTGTCCTCAAGGTTCAAGTAGTACAAAATTGATATCATTGAGAGGATTCTCATTGGAGCTATTAATGAGGCTATACATACTAACATCAGCAAGTTAGAAGCAGGTGTAGGTAGTTCTCTTACAACTTTACCAATGAGCAGTACAGTGCTCCAAATTATCACAGGGAGACTCCAACCTTCAGCTTTTAGGAGATAAAGTGACTCAAAGAACATAATCTCAACATTGTAGATATGTGATATAACACTCACTAGCAACTTCGTATGCCCGTTTGGTGCAATATAGCCCTTTGTTACTATGTATTCCTTGTTAGCTAAAGGAATCAGAAATCTAGTTGTATCACTATGAATAGACATGTCAATGACCCAAGCTACACAATTTCTTGAATTGGCCTCCTTATTTTGAGACACCAATGGTGTATCCACATTCTTAGTGTCATTATTTGAAACCACCAATTTGGACAAATTCCAAATGCAGTCCAGGATGTTCATCCCATGAAGGATTTGTGCACTTTCTTCTTTGTGAATTTGGCCAGCAACATCTAGAATATTATGATATACTAGTGCATCATCAAAGACGTCACTAGTTGGATTTCTAAAATATTTAATCCAATAATCACTAAGCAATTCAAATTGAATATATTCAACCATCTCAGGCGAACACGTTGTAAGCACTTTGAAGTCGAGTTGCTGTTGAAACACTTTTTTTATCACAATCAAGAGCAGCAAACTGAAACAGAGTTGTCCATAATTATCAAGTTCCGCTTCTGACATGATCACTCTAAAGACTAAAAAACAGGAAGAAATTGCATTTGCCTCGCGCATTGGGCGAAACCTTAGTGATATAAGGCGTTGCAGCTGCACTGTATCTGCACTATCAAATGGTGTCCAAAGATCGTCATCATAATACCTTGCCATTGCAACGAGCAAAACAAAGAGTGTCTTTCTCCAAGGAAATACACTCGCCTTTGTTGTTAACTCTATTAGAGCCATGGACATGGAACATATTGCTAGATCCCAATTAGATGCCTCAGGTTGCAATGTAAAAACTTGTAAGCACCCACCAGGGGATATAATGAATAGATTCGCACCAAGATCAAATGGGAATTGAGGCAAAATACAGTGAGCATTGGAAGTGGAGTTAATATGACATGTGAATATCCTAATAAGCTCCTTAAAATCATCCACAACCATGCGTGAATAATAGTTTGCGGCGCCAAGAAATACGAGGAGCAAACTAGAACCAGGATCAAACGAAAAGCTGAACCCGAATTGATTAGCTGGAAATTGATACAACGATAATGAGAGGTTAGCATGACCGAATTCCCTGAAGTAATCAAATATAGATTTTCCCATAAGTTGGGTGCGACTAAAAACCGAAGGCAAACAAGGTAGTGCAAGACAATTATTATCAAAAATGATAAGGTCACCGTACTCTCCCTTAAATACAGAAACCGTTTGAAAAATTTCATCAAAACATATGGGATGCCGGATTTGCTGAATCATTTATCATTGGATGTTCGACTTCCATGTCAATTTTCTTATCGGGCATTTCAGCGAACATCTTGCAGGCATAGCTGTTGGGGTCGTACTTTAAGTCATATTTGGAGTCCAACATGGGATCCAAAGTCTCAATGCAACCAAATGAAATCTCCATGGAAGGAAAATGAATAGAGGTTGAAGAACTACTCCTTGAATTTAATAGCTCAGGAAGTACCTTCGAATTGGCCACATGAAGTTCTAACATCGGATGAGAGACCTCAGAATTCTCTGTAGTGTTTAAGTTGTCCTCGTTCAAAGCATAACCAATTTCCTATTGGACGACCTTCTCTATGACACACTTATCAGCCAAAGATGCTGTAAAATCTGGACGTGCTTGAGCGTCAGAGAACTTTTGGTAGCAAGCCGATAGAGTATTCTGAATGTTATCCAGATGACGACTCATACGAGAGAAATTCGCATCTATTTGTAGCAATAAATCAGCAACTGGCGGCAATCCAAGTTCCGTAACAATTTGTCTGTGGTAATGGCAAGCCAATTTGGTAGTGAAATGCTTCCAGTCATAGAATTGCTTATTGCGATACAACCAATTAAACCAAGCGCGAAGGCTTCTCCGTCAAAATAAAGGTAAGGAAGAGATAGCCACATATCCTTACAAAAAGCCATAAAAATTGAAATAATGTTCTGCCTGATAAACCCATACGGTTGGGTCGAAAACACCACTGAAGCGATCCAACACAATTGCAGATGGGGTATGGCAAGAAAATTTGAGGTAGCCGTCAGTCATGGAGGAAGAGCAATGAAAGCACCAATGTACCAAATCCAATAGCAAAACCAACATAATTTAAATTCAAACAACCGATAAATCTATTCACGAACTCGTAATTGAAATTACAAAGGAATTTAAGAACTAAAGGGAATTGAAGAACACACTAAGAAGAAAGGGATGAGAAGTAGAACTCAAAGAAAGTGGATGAGAGGGCTAGACAATTTTCATAAATCTATTTTGCTCTCTCAAGTCTCTATTTATCAACCCGAATTCCACACATAGCCACTTAATCTGATTTGGGCTGCTTTGTCAATACTGGTCTAGGCCCATTCATACAAAACGAAAAGATCATTAAATGACATACAAGCAATTTCACACATTTCAATAAGACTTTAGAGGAAGAACTCAAAAAGTCGTTCTTGATTCAAGAAAAAATTAAAAAAAAATAACAAAACATTAACTTAAAAGTAGACATTAAAGCATTAAATTTTTCTGCTTTATATAAGGGTCATTAGGGTTAGTACAATTTACACAACAACAAATAATATATAGAGCAACAAACAAATAATACATTATTTTTTCCCCTTTATATTGAAGAAAATAATAAAAATAATAACATAATATTTTGGTCTAGTCTAATTTCATTTGGTATTGTTGCCATAGCTATTGTAGTCACTATTACTGTTGTGGTTGATGTGGAGCATGTTCACTATCATTATTATAACAACAATAATGATGGTGAATCAAAGGAAGATTAAATTCGGGCTAACTCATTAGTGGTATCTTAAAATTTGTACGAAGTATTACTTAGATATCTGTATTGGATAATGTTCATTTTAAACAATTTGTGTAGGGTCTGTTTTGTCATTTTGACACTTTAGAGGCCACTAATGAATTTTGTAACTCAATTTTGTGATTTTTAATGAAGTTTACTTGTTTTAAGTATTGCATATGTAGCTTTTTGGTAATGCGTTTCTCTATTTCTTCTTTTTTTTCTTCTTATTTTGATGTTGTTTGTCCTAGTTTGAATCTTGAATTTATGTTATATACATCAATTACTAGTTAATGTTTATTTAAGTTATTTGCTTGTAATTAATTATTGATGTAAAAGTTTGATGATTATTCAAATTCAAAAACTGTAAATTTCGATTTCGATGGCCGTCGGTAAGTAGAGAAAAAGACAAAGAAAAACGAAATAGAAACAGTAACAATCATGTTATACCTGAAGTGGATGGAGAAAGAAGGAGCTAAAATAGTCATGGAGATCTATGCTTGCTCATCATTATGTCACGCCAATAGATGTCGAACCCCCTTGATTTTTACAACTCAAAGATTGTGTCTATAACCATCATACATGATTCAACTTTTATAGCTTGTCCGATAATCATTTCTACACTTTTAGATTGCCTAATTAAGGCCGGTCTGGTAATGGCCAGGACTGACAGTCGTCCCCATATAATAATGGGATGGGCTTGTCCGGATACTATCTATCCTCAGGCCAGACGCGGCCCACTGGTGCACCGGCCCGGTAACAAAAAAAAATTTTAAAATTTAATTGGGGTAGAGGTTGGGCCACTGAAAAAGTGGCCAAAATGACATTTTAAAAAAAATATATTAATACACAAATCTTTTTTCTACAAATACCAATACATTTCATTATTTTTCCTACATAAAATCATAAAACAACTCAGCCCGGTTCGACCCCTTATTATTTTGCTTTCCCTTAGTTGCTCTTTCTAATCATGATTGTTTCGTATTTCTTCATTTCTATTAGCCTTTTTTTCCACTTCACGACCACCAGAACTAAAATTCCTCAATTCGTATTTCTTTATTTCTGTTGGTAGTGGTTATTGCTTTGGTTTTATTCATATTTTTGTTTCCTCTAATTTGATGATTTCATTGTCTGGTGTTAATTCTAAGGATATTTCTCATGTCCTCCGTTTCTCCCATGTTTCCTCCAGTTTGGGTTTGATTTGTTCTACTCTAATGAATATATTTCTCATGTCCTTCTCCATTCATCTTCTGATTTTAGGTTTATTCCTACTAATAAATACTTAGTATTGAGTCTTGAAACATGATATGAAGAATAGTTTTTAATGTTAAGAGTAAAACATAGAAAAGATAATTTTCTTTTCTTGATAAGATAAAATTGACCAGTAAAAACGTATATCTATTTTAGAAATAAGTAACATATAAAAATGAAGCGGGGTAGTATAAAATAACCTTCCACAATAATAGTCATAATTAATGAAAAACATTCACAAGTTGTGGCAAAGTGTCCACTTGCACACTCACACTGCAGTGACACTGCTATGTAATGATGATTATGATTGAGCGGGGATCCTAATGCCCAATGCATGCAAATACACAATTGAAATGCTTGGCTTTGTATTTATAGGTATGAGTTTAAATTTAAATTTAAATTATTAATGCAAAGTTCTATACCGAAAAGTAAAATATGTTTTATTATTAGTTTGTACTAATAGTCTACTAATTTTACGAATTCCTGCCGTTTTAACAATATATCAACTAATTTCACTTATTAACATGTTAACTTCATAAATTTAGTGCAGATAGTTCTATGGGCTAGAAAATTATTTATTTATTATGTTTTTATTTTTTTATTTTATTTTTAATAGCTCAAGAAATCTTGAAACTTGATCCAATTTTTTTTTTCTTAGACAAAGCAGCAGCATAAGTACATGAACTAACCACAGTTGCAGATACTTAACCGAAGCTTAAACAACATTCGACATCAATTACAGAGATTACAAAATTAAAGAATTCGGCATCAACTGTTCTTAGGCTGAGTATATTCCAATATTAGTACTTATATTAAAGCATTAGTTGAAACAGACTAAGAGAAACAGAATAAGTAGACAAGCTCATGCAAACATTATATAGTAACCTCACTTCCAGATGATGAATTGACTCATGCAAGCAGTATATAGTAACCCTCACTTCCAAATGATGAATTAACCTCACTTCCAAATGATGAACTCACCCCACTTCCAGATGATGAACTGACCCCTGTATCTAGTTCCTTGGTTTTATAGTTTTCTGGTTCATTGGCTTCATGAAGCCAAGTTTTTGTTCTTTGTTTTTTTCTGAGTTTGGATAGCTTCATCAACCGTTCTTATATGTAGCATGCATGATCGCTTCGACTTTGTAGGGATTCACAGTGTATCTCTTATCCTTCTTTTCCTTCTCGATTTAATTGTAGCTGATTTGATTGTTCTTCAGACAAGTAATAACATCTGCAGATGAGATTGCTTTCAAGTCAAGCCAGTTCTTTTTGCTTTCAGTGTTCGCATTCATGTTCATTAGGAGATTCATTTGAATTTTGATAGAGTTTTTTTTGCAGTTATCCGGCGCACATTCAACTTTTTCACTTATGATTATAAGTATATTTAGTTACTCCATAATATAAGTACATTTATATAATACAACGTAACTATTTTATTATTTAGATAGTATATTGTCATAAATAGTAAATTATCAAACTCTCTACGAAATTAATAAAAAAAACCCTAGCTAGTTCATTACGAAAAGCGGCGGCCACATGACGGTCAACACCACCGGTGGGAGCCTCCCACCGGAGGATTTCCCACCCCTAACTAAAACAATCATCACGGAAAACCAAACCACTCACCCAGATCCTAATAAGATCTAATATGCCAACTTGCTTAAACCCAAAATTGTTATGCATCAAATCCCAGTGATACCGGCTAAACCAGTGATAATTCTACAAGGGGAACCAAGCATTACATGGAAGACATCTGAAGTTAGATCACTAATCATGAAGGAAAACCTGCAATTTGCAATCATAGGGAAATTTTCGTATGACAAACCAGATATTGCAGAACTGAGAAAGGCGATCCCGAGTCAGTGTGGGATCAAAGGTGATTGCTCGATAGGAGTTCTGGATACAAGGCACATACTAATCAGACTTACAATTATGGAGGATTATGTGCATGTTTTATCGTCAGCAGCCTTTTATATTAAGGTGAAGGAGAATTACTGGCAAATGCGTACCCTTAAATGGGATCCATGGTTCGAACCTGATGTAGAAACAACGATTGGAGTGGCATGGATATCATTCCCAGATCTACCACCAAATTTTTTTGCCAAGGAGGCTATTTTCTCAATAGCAAGTGCAGTAGGCAGACCCCTAAAAGTGGACATGGCAACAAAGAATCAGACAAGATCGAGTTGTGCTAGAGTAAAAGTTGAGGTGGATTTGACTGCAAAGTTACCCCAGAGAGTAAAAATTAATGTAGAAGATGATGTTACAAGAGTGACAAAATCTAAGTGGATTAAAGTACAATATGATCACATGCCTAAATATTACAAAGAATGTTGCTTACAAGGACATGACGAACAAAGCTGTTGGACAATTCACCCAGAGTTGTATGAAGTAAAAAGTGAAGAAGGAAGGCAACAGGAAAGACAAGATAACATGCAGAACAGGATGGGTACTGCAGCAGATCAAAGGAGAACTTTAACAAGTGGGAAAGTAGTAGGAAACAGGCAAAACATACAAGAATGGATGGTAAGGAGAAGGAATAAGTACAAGAGGGACAGATACGAACATATAGAAGGAGAGATCGACTATCAAGATAAAAATAATTTTGAAGCACTAAGGGAGACAGAAGTGGTAGATATAGAAGATAACAATGAAGATACACGGGAAAGGGACAGTACTAAAGAGTGGGTGAACAAAACATTTCTCCACATGGAGAAGAACGAAAAAGGGGAAATGAAGGAGATTCCCAAAGAAGACATGGGTAAGAAAATTGAGGCAGAGAGTAAGCAAGGAACGCAAGGGAAATAAGCGGATAAAGAAAGGGTGAAAGACAAGCTAATGGAGGGAGGAGGAGATGTAGAAATCAATGAAGGTGCTATAGTGGTGGCATAAGTGTATACTGAGGAAATATTGCCATTGGCTTTTCAAATGGAAGATGAACAGGGGACATAAGTAAGAAAGAAGGAATTTTTGCAACTTTCAGAACAAAATGAGAGGGAAGTAGAGAAGGACGACTTATCCAAAAATATAAGTCAACTGGCACTGGAAGGAGATTTATCGCCTAAACATACAGGGAAGCTCAAAGGAAAATATACAAATCAAAGGGAACAAAGTGTAGAAAATCATTAAAAGGCTCAAGCAGCATCTAGACAATCGAAGAGAACGATTGTCAAAAATTCCAAATATCAATGAAGGCTTTAATATGGAATATTAGGTCAGTAAACACTCAAAAAGCGTTTACAAGACTTATAAATCTCCATAAGAGATATAAATTTTATTTCATTGGATTAATGGAACCTTTTGAAGATAATCAAGGACTAGAGGAGTTTAGAAGCAGATTGGGTATGAAACAGGCAGTAGCTAGCACTAATGGCAAGATATGAGCTTTATTGATGAGATTATGGAATTCGAACTGATTAGAGATGAAGAGCAGATGTTAACTGTCAAATTGATGAATCAAGGATTGGGTATTGAAGTTCTAATATCTTTGGTGTATGCTAAATGCACACAACAAGAAAGACTACGGCTATGGGAGTCTATGTATGATATGGAAAATACTAGCACGATACCATGGATGGTAGGTGGCGATTTTAATGTTATTAGCAATGAAGAGGAAAAACTAGGGGGAATGACAGTGACAGAATCGGAAAGTATAGACTTTAACCACTGTATAAACATGTGCAACTTGGAGGATAAAGGATTCAAAGGAAGCAAGTACACGTGGTGGAATGGTAGAACTGATGAGGAATGCATTTTTAAAAGACTGGATAGAGTGTTGTGTAACGATAAATTACATAATATATTTCCAGTAGTAGAAATTGAACACCTCATAAGGAGTGGGTTTGATCATACGCCATTATTGATCTCTTCCAAAGCGACCAACGAGAGAGCGAGTAAACCATTCAGATTTTTGAATTTCTGGATACATAAAAAATCTTTTAAGGGAGTAGTGCGAGACCATTGGAAAGCGGGCTTTGAAGGGGATCCGTTTAGTGTATTTCATCATAAACTAAAAAGGGTCAAGCGAGCATTAACACAGTGGAGTAAAGGGACCTTTGGCAACATTTTTCAAGAAATAGCTACTTTAGAAGAGATCATTAAAGTAAAAGAGATAATATTTGAAGCAAATCCAACAGGATTAAATCGGGAAATGCTACATAAAGCAATAACAACATTAAAAAAACAGCTTCATAGAGAAGAAGAATTCTGGAAACAAAAAGCTAGAATAGAGTGGTTTAGGAATGGACAGAGAAATACAATTTTTTTTCATACCATAGTGAAAGGTAGAAGGAGTAGGCTGCATGTAAACAGAATTCAAAGTGAGGAAGGAGAGTGGATAAAGGATCAAAAGGATATAGCAGGAGCAGCAGTGGATTTTTATACCAAACAATTCACAATGCTAGAGGCCAACGGAGATTATGAAATGTTGAATGAACTACCTCTAGTAGTGAGTGGAGATATGAATGAGGAGATGCAGAGAGTGCCAACGATAGAAGAGGTCAAAAAAGCGGTTATGGGGATAAATCAAAATAGTGCAGGAGGGCCAGATGGGATGACAGGGGACTTCTATCAAAGTACTTGGGAAATCATTGGGGAAGACATTCATAAAATGACTATAGCTTTTTTCTGTGGAGCTGAACTACGTAGGTACATCAACACACAAATCTAGTCCTAATTCCAAAGAAGATGATGGTTAGTACATTTTCAGACTTGAGGCCTATTTCTCTGAGTAATTTTGTGAACAAAATTTTTTCACGAATTATCCATGAGAGAATTAAAGAAGTAATCCCTCAAATCATCTCTCCGGAACAAACAGGATTTGTACAAGGGAGAAGTATAGCAGAGAATGTCTTGCTGGTCCAAGAAATAATTTCAGAAATAAGGAAAAGGGGAACACCACCTAATTTAGTCATTAAATTGGATATGATGAAAGCTTATGACAGAGTTGAGTGGCTATTTCTAACAAAGGTAATGAGGAGATTGGGATTTGGGGATAGAATTATTGATATGGTGTTTAGACTGATTAGCAACAACTGGTACTCAGTTTTGCTAAATGGACAGCCGAAGGTTTTTTTCAAATCCTCCAGAGGTCTCAAACAGGGTGACCCTCTATCACCGACTCTCTTTATATTGGTAGCAGAAGTGATGTCTAGAGCCCTAAATGCCCTAATGATAAATAAAGAGTTTAAAAGATTTGGTATGCCAAGAGGAAGCTTGAAGCTAAATCATTTAGCGTTTGCGGATGATATGATCATATTATGTAAAGCGGAGGTAGGCACAATGAAAATGGTTAGTGAAACTTTGCAGAAGTATGAAGAAGTATCTGGACAATAGGTAAATAAAGACAAAAGTGCAATCTACTTGCATCATAGTGTCAACGGAGGAGAATCAGTGGTAGCAAAAGTAGCAACAGGAATCCTAAGGAAAGAATTTCCTTTTACGTATTTGGGGTGCCCTATCTTTTACAAGAAAAAGTAAAAAGTGTACTATAAATAGTTGATTCAAAAGATAGGAGCTAAAATACAAGGATCGAAAGGTAAGTTATTATCTTATGGGGGGGGCAGTTCTAATTAAACATGTACTACAGAGTACTTCTATACATTGTTTATCAGTCATGAATCCTCCCAGCAATGTCTTAACTGAAGTTCAAAAAATGATGGCTCAATTCTTTTGGAGTAGTTGCGTAGGAGGAAGAGGCAGACATTGGAGTAAATGGGAAAGCCTATGTCTACTAGTGCAGGAAGGAGGGATATGTTTTAGACTAATGCATGATATTCCAATGGCTTTGTTCTGTAAGCTTTGGTGGAATTATAGAACAAAGAAGTCTTTATGGAGTGAATACATGAGAAACAAATATTGCAAGTCAGAGAATCAGAATCTGGTCATGTGGAAAGTAAGAGGAGGAGGTTCACAAGTGTGGAAGAAAATGCTACAAGTAAGAGATCTAATCGAGCATCAAATATTCTGGCAAACTAAGAATGGATCAGCTTCACTATGGCACGATAACTGAACAGGACCGGGGGACCTGTATACAATTACGGGGGGAAAACTTTGCATGGGATGAAATGTATGAAGTAGTGAGGGATCTAACAAAAAATGGGGAATGGGATATGGATTTATTGTATGAAACACTGCCAGCAGAATATGTTGAACACATTATAAGCCAAATTAAGCCCCCTAAAGGTAACACAGATGATAAACCTTGCTGGGTGTTAGATACGAAGGGTAGTTTCTCAGTCAAAATAGCATGGAACTATATAAGGTACAAGGAGGAACCTAATATAATACATAGGTGGATTTGGAATAAGGGAACTCCTTTCAAAGTAGCCTTTATGATGTGGAGGTTGTGGAAGTTTAAAATCCTAGTGGATGATAGGCTGAGAATGTGGGGCCTAGAATGACCTTTAAGATGCTGTTGTTGTGACAAACCTGATCAAGAAACACTGTCACATGTGTTTCGAAAATCAGAAATTGCTAATAGGACTTGGTCATACTTTTGTTCTTTTGCATGTCTAAACATTACAGGATTGCAACTAAGGAAAGTTATAATGTTATGGTGGGATGCCAACATTAAGACAGATATGAGGCATTATTATAGAGCTATTCCAGGATTTATAATTTGGGAACTGTGGAAAAGAAGGAACAAACAGAAACATGAAGGAAAAAGTACTTCCCTGCCCAGAATAATTCACAAAGTGACCAGGCACATGAATATATTTGCTAAAGTGAGCAGGTCTACCATGAGAGGAGGAAGCTGGCCTAAAATGCTTAAGGAACTAGAGGAATATAGGCCTAAAATTAAGGCCATTCAGGTTAAATGGGAAAGCCCACCGGCTGGATGGATCAAATATAACACAGATGGTGCAGCTAAAGGATGTTATGGATTGAGTTCATATGCCTACTGTCTAAGAGATGAGAATGGAGACATTATATTTGCAAAAGGTGCCAAGATTGAAAATACAACAAGTACTATGGCAGAAGCAGTTGCAATTTTAGAAACCAGCAAACATTGCAAGAACTCTCAATATAATCAGGTTATTATTCAAACTGATTTTATGTTACTGTGCAAAGTGCTAAAAGGAAAATGGGTCACCCCATGGGCACTTTAAGATATTGTGGGAAATCAACTTGCTAACTACATAGCAAACAAAGCCATAGAACAGGGGACCTGCAAATATGAAGATTTCAAAAACTTTGAACCACACAGAAAGAGAATCTTAAACAGTGATAAAAGTCAAAGCCCATATTTAAGGATATCTTCCTTAAGGAGATAATGGGGAATTGGACGCTACGACATAAAGTTTAGTCACAATAACATAATTTACAAAAGCCACAGGGGCGACAAAAGATGTGAAATACTAAATATACATGGCTATCAGTCAACAATAAGGACTCGGCAATTTGGGGGTACAAGGTTCAGGCGAGTGAACCTGGAGGAAACGCTTATTCACCAGTTGGAAGTGACGAAAGGCAGCTACCAAGGCACCCCAGACGAGCATCACCTGGAGAAATGAAGTGAACCAAGTTAGTAAAGCACAAGGCAACAAAGGAGTTTAATGAGGTGAAAATACCTAGTGAATAAGTCATTCAAATGGCTTCAACGGATCACTAGAAGAGCGCAACTTATTGTACCGGAGAACTCAACTATGAACAAAGATGTCAGAAGCAAAAACAAATGGAAAGGGAGCAGAGCTGAAAAGGACACACTTACTAAGCTGAAATCCAAATCCAACTTTGCAAGAATCCCACAACATAATGTTAAATGATCCACAACAACAGGAGACGGAATCCTTTGATCATCCAAAGACGAAACATAGCAAAAATGGAAAGGGTTGAAAGGAAAGAAGAGTGGAGGTGGATTGTTTTAGAAAACCCTATATTTGAGGGATGTGTTTTAAGGATGGGAATCTGATGGGCTGGATTCCTATTCCCGTATTTTGCTTTTGTTGTTTCATTAGTGGATTTGGGTAATAGGCCCAAATTTTCTTTGTTTCTCTTGTAGTTACTTTGCTATTTAATAAAAGGCTTTGCCATATTTATTTATTTATTTTAATAAAAAAAAAGGTCATAAATAGTTATAATTATTACAATATTAAATAGATAACAATACACTATATTGACAATTAACTTAAACTTTTGAATTAATAATTAATAAACTGAAATAAAAAAAATAAAACTCAGCCCGGTCCGACCCTTTATTATTTTGTTTTCCCTTAGTTGCTCTTTCTAACCATGACTGTTTCGTATTTCTTCATTTCTGTTAGCTTTTGTTCCACTTCATGACCACCGAAATTGGAATTCCCCAATTCGTATTTCTTTGTTTCTGTTGGCAGTGGTTATTGCTTTGGTTTTATTCATATTTTTGTTTTCTCCAATTTGATAATTTCATTGTCTGATGTTAATTCTAAGGATATTTCTCATGTCCTCTGTTTCTCCCCTATTTCCTCCAGTTTGATATTTAGCTTCCCTGTTTCCTCAAGTTTGATAATTAGCTTTAGATGATATTTCTTATGTCTTCAATTACTCTCTAATTTTGATTACTCTAATGACTTTTTTCCACTTCACGACCACCGAAATCGGATTTTGGGTACTTTTATGAGATTTTTATTACTTCCTTCATTCCTCCTGATGGTTACTCTATCATAGAATTCCTGCAACCCAAATCATAGAATACCTCAACACTTGAAATAAAAAGAAGAAAATTAGGGAAACATCATTCATCATATTCTCTTTGAATTAGTAAGAGTGAAAATACAGATAATATATCTTATTCTAGTAATCCAAAATGCATGCCTCGCCGCCTCGAGAAACTTCAGCAACCTGTATCCCAACATATAACAAAAAAATCAAAAAATAATAATAATGTCAAAAACAAATTAAAAACTGAAAGTAGGAAGGTAAATATTAAAGAAACCTTACCCAGTATTCAAGAACCAGGTTCTTGAATAACACACAAGATACTTACGTTAGTAAACAGTCACACCAATATTTTGTGGAAACCTTCCTAACTCAAGGAAGGGAAAAATCACACCGAAGTTTTATATTAATTCAAGAATTTACAACTCAGTTAATCAATGAATCTAACTCTAAATTTCTACCCTTTTCTATTAACTATAATAAAAAACTCTCAACTCACCAAGAAGTCAAACTTGGTTCTTGTTTATAAAAACTCTCAACTCTTCTCAAGTCTAACCACCCAAGAAGTCAAACCCACTTCTTGTTCACAATTCTCACAAACTCTCTCTTAACTCTACCCAAGAAGTCAAACTCACTTCTTCTTACAATTATCTCAAGACTCTACCCCAAGAAGTCAAACTCATTTCTTGTTACAAAATCTAGAAATTATTACAACTCAATAATAAACCTAGAACAAATCAACAAAGACTAATAACCCTAGACTTTAATTGATCAGACTTCAACATTCAATAGTTCAGAGTGGAACACAACTCATGAACCTGGTCCTTGTGTTTCTGTGACGAAGCCTTGCAATTTTTCTCCAATGACTATTGCTCTCAATATGATAAATTTTGTGAATATGCAATAGTTATCGTTATAATTTTGCTGGAAAATTCTCTCGATTTGTGTTTATGCAAAGACGATTCTTTTCCTTCTTTGGCTTCAGCCTTTTATAAAGTTTGATTTGCCTTCATCAACTTCTACAAGGAAAGGAATAACAAATCTTTTTCCTTCTTAAACTTGTCTATATTTACTTCTTTCCTTATTTGACTTGAATCGCTACTTCTTTATTTCTTTCCTTATTTGACTTGAATTGCTACTTCTTTATTTCTTTCCTTCTTTATTTCCCTCCTTATTTGTTTCTTTCCTTCTTTTCCTTCTTTATTTCTTTCCTTATTTGTTTCTTTCCTTCATTTCCTTCTTTGCTCCTGTGTTTCAGCTCTTTCTTTATTTCCTTTATATACCTCAGAATTGGCATTGAACTGGATGGAGAAAATAGGAGCGAAAATAGCCATCCAGTATTGAAAGTAAACAGGAGAGGACATTATTCAAATTCAAAAGAGATATGGATCAGGAGAGGAATGAATGAAGTAAGAAATATCACCCAAAATCTGATTCAAGTAGTCGAAAAGTGAAAAAAAAAAAGGAAATTAGATGAGTAATTGAAGATCTGAGAAATATCCCCAAGATTAGAAGAGTTAATGAGGACATAAGAAATGTCCTCTAAAGCTTTAGAATAGCTTGCAAATTTCGATTCTGGTGGTTGGAAAATAGAAAAAAAGCCAATAACGACGAAGAAAAATGAAACAACAACAATCATGGTTTGATGGATGATGGAAAAAGGCTGGAGATAAACAAATCAAAGAAAATTAGAGCTATGATTATAGCCAACAACAAGTAGAAGAGGATTATATGGTTTGTTTTCATGGTTGAAGCACTTAGCCTAACGTTTCCATTTGGACGACGCGGGTCTTCATTCTGGCGAGTAAGCCTCCTCTCCACACTGTTTAAGTTCTCTCTCTCTTTCTGTTTTGAATTAGAATGAAGAAACACTCCTTCCCTTTATATAGGTAGCAAATAAGGCATTGTTTGTTTGGATTAGTTAATTTAATTTAACCGCCAAAAAATAACCCCCTCTACTTAAAGAGTATTTCGATTAGTAATGCATTTATTAACCCCTCTTTTGACGAAATACTCTGTGACCACAGGTCTACTACTATTAGGCAGGTAATCAATATACCCCAATGCATGCAAATTGCAATGCTCTTGGTTTCTTTCTTTTTTTCTTCTATTTTTTTTAAGAATAATTGCAATGCTCTTGGCATTTTCAGTTGCATATTTTTTTTTTTATATATATATTTCATGTTCTTCATTGTACATTAATATTTTGTTTTGTACATACATTCTTTCAAAGTTAGATTTAATTATATTTAAATATGATCCTTTTTGGTAATTTTTTTTACAGTAAGTTAGATTCTCCATTAAAATTAATGTAGTTACTTTATTGTTTGTTATTTCAAAGTTAGTAACTTTGTCGGTGTGAGCTTGCTTATATATATTGCTTACTTGATCGCTCAATCACTAATTTACTAGTATGATAGATATAAAGTCGATAATCATCAGACTCGTATATTTTAATATTTTGGATCATAATTATCGACATGTTCGCTATGTTGAGATAGTGTATCTGTTTTAAGGAATACATTGCTTACCTGATCGCTCAATCACTAATTTACTAGTATGATAAATATAAAGTCGATAATCATCATACTCGTATATTTCAATATTTTGGATCATAATTATCGTCATGTTTGCTATGTTGAGATAGTGTATCTGTTTTTAAGGAATACATTGCTTACCTGATCGCTCAATCACTAATTTACTAGTATGATAGATATAAAGTCGATAATCATCAGAATCGTATATTTTAATATTTGGATCATAATTAGTGTCATGTTCACTATGTTGCGATCAGGGGCGGAGCCACCTTGTCCCCATTGGACACCCTGCGTCGAAAAATTATATTATATATACACGTAAAGTTTTGACTTATATTGGTATATATGGTATTTTGGACACCTTGAAATAACAAAGTAACATGTAGTGCAGATTGCTAGGGTTGTCGCAAACCCACTCGCTGCCCCAGTTCGATTCCCTGCATGAGCATTTTCATTTTTCTGTAATTATTTTGCCTTCTTGAAGTTTAGTAAGTAAATAAACATGCATAAATTTAACATAAATGTTCAGTAGCTTAGTGAGATTTCCTTAAATTTTAATACATTTTCCTTTTGGAATAAGACTCATTTACCCAAATTATATCACAATAATATTAAAAATAGAATCTCTATAAATCATCATTTTTTTTAAAAAAAATTACTATTCAAAGTTTGGACTCCCTTCATAAAATTCCTGGCTACGCCACTGATTGCGATAGTGTATCTGTTTTTAAGGAATACATTGCTTACTTGATCGCTCAATCACTAATTTACTAGTATGATAGATATGAAGACGATAATCATCAGGCTTGTATATTTCAACATTTTGGATCATAATTAACGTCATGTTCTCTATGTTGAGATAGTAAATCTGTTTTTAAGGAATGGTATAAATAAGCATTTTTCAAAATTTAATGATATATTTGAGCATTTTCTAACCTTCCATCCTTTTAACTTAGTAACTTAATTTGTATTTAAATACATAACTTTTAATGTTATTTATGTGAAATTATTAATTTTTTGTTTCTACGTATTACACTTCAAATTCGGAAATTGTATCAACACTAGGTGACTAGTGTTCAAAGTAAATTCTTTCCGATCGAGGAAATTTTGATGATTTTCATTGTTCCTAAACAAGTGCAATGACGTTGTTGTGAATATGAGCACGTATGGTATCAATTGTTATTCAAAAAACGAATATGTATGTATTAGTTTGGCATGTGTATCACTAAAGTTTTATAATGAAAAGCATAATATTTTATTACTATTATTTTCTTTCCTATAAATATCTGCTATGTTTTTATCAATTCATCAACTAATTTCACTTATTAATTAACCTGCTAACTTCAATTCTATGAACTAGAAAATAACATATATATTATTAATTTTATCGTGAGAAGGTGAAATTTGAGTTAAACGAATTACAATTTAAATTACTAATGCAAAGTTCAAGTAAATTGCATTACTTTTTCAGAAAAAAAAAATGCTATAAGTTAATTTATTTAAGATGTAAAAAATAATTAGAAAATTTTCTTCTTTACGAAAATAAAGTAAGGAAATTATAAAAGTGAAAGATTAGTTTAGTGCATATATTTATGAAAAACGAAAGTTAGAAAGGATTAAGAGAAAAAGATACTTGGATTCTTCACTCCCATCTATGTTTTTTAAAAATAAAGTAGAAGAGGTGTTTGGTTAATTATTTTCTGCAGGAGTTATTTGAATATTGTGAAAAATTTATTAAATTTACGTTTTATATTTTGGTATATTTGACTTATCAACAGTTATTTTGTTTTTGCTCGACTTATCAACAGCTAAAATAAATTAGACTCTGTGGATCATGTTGTTGTCGATAATATTGATTTGCCAAAGAAAAGCTTAGATGTGTTTCTCAATCTTTGGTTACAGCTTAATTCTCATCTGCACTACTTAGTTACTCCTTGCTCCGACTCTTCAATAATGTTAGATGGATATATGCGTATTAGATCGATCCTCCAAAAGTATTGGATCCTACATCAGCTCTACATTTCTTTTTCTTGTGTTGAGATAGTGGATCTGTTTTTTTCCAAATAATAAGCAACTCTCCCGTGATTGACTTAGCCAAATGTACATATTTTAGGCCAGAATAAGCAAATATAAAACAATTCGTTATCAAAAGGACGAATATGAAGAGCGGTGTTGTACTTCATTATATTGATTATTTTCATCTTCACTTCACAACAATCGGTCTTTAGAACAACAACATGATTGATCTCGTCTTGTCAAAGACTACATCGCCCAAATAAGTGTCAAGATCGTCATTGTGATTTGAAACAAGAGTGTACAACACATCATTGTGAAATAACATGCTTTCATAGCGGTTAATTGGTATATCCACATCAAGTATCACCCACGATCTCTCTCTTCTTCTTCTTCACAATTACAGAATCCCAAAACATTATCATCACTATATACATCTCGGGCGAATACAAAATTAGCGACGACTATGAGATCTCTGGTAGAATCATCCGATATTGAAAATATGTGAACCAGATTGATCATATACGCGATTCTATGGTACGCAAAATATGGAAAGTATGGTATTGTGTTCAATGGAGGAAGTTTGACATCGATTTCAGAAATAGGATCAAAAAGGAACATGTCAGGATTATGGTTGGGTCCAGCAACAAGAACCAACCAACATTAGAAGTTGCACAACAGAAGGTAGCACCGTGAGCTACCTTTGGGTATTTATTCAACATGTAACTAGAAAATTTAAAAGTGTAGAGATGATTTTCAGACAAGTTATAAAAGTTGAATCTTGTATGATGGTTATAAGCACAATCTTTAAACTGTAAAAGTCAAGGAGCTTCAACATCTACTGGCGTGACATGTTGATGAGCAAGCATGGATCTCCATGACTTGCGCAAACGGCAGCCATGCGCACGTAGTCACCAATGTTTACTTTTTTCACTATCACCACCATGATTTCTATGAGCAATTCTTCTTCTAAGGGCCATAAGATTTAGTAGCTTTTGTTTCGTTTTTTTTTTTTCAAACCAATTAGAAATAACTATATTATATTTCTATAAGCAAGAATTGATTATTTAATTTTTTATTAAATTGGTAACATTTGTCATGCTCATATAGTTACCGAAAATTCCTTTGTATGTCAGCACACTTTCCTTTTTATTTGGTTTAAAAATAAGTGTCAGTTTTCCATAATTGAAAACAATTTAATTTTTAAGAATTTTAGCCAATATTCATATAGTACTTCCGTTTTTTTTTTCTTCTCAACAACAATTACGTTTGCATTTATTTAATTATAAGCAAAGAAATCCCACATGGTGCAAAATAGTAATCCATATTAGTGAAATATTTTTTCCTTTTAAAATAGATTTCACACCAGACAAAATAGTTATTTAAATATTTTTCTAATATTTAGAAATTGAAATTCTATTAAAATTTGGTTATTAAACTTTACCTTGTTTGAATTATGTATTTAAAATTTAGAATTTTAAAATTAATAAACAATTTTATCAATATATAAATATTTCCTTATTTAAACTAATATAATTATTATATTATCAATATTATGAGTTAAGAGTTAAATAAATATCAACAGAGTGTTTGTTTATCAATCACGATAGATACCGAATAACTCTATCACATAAGCTTAGTCTGATAATAAAAACCAATTAACCAAGTCTTCTTACAGCTTTTCTAGTACTATAGCTTAAAACATTGCATTATGGATTGAATTCATTAGGATTTTCTTACTAGCTGAGCAGCTGATTGTCCTATTAATTCACTTTTTGGTTGACTTTTATGAGAGGTACAACAACATACTCGATGAAATTTCATGGTAAGATAGAGTGTACACAGATTTTATCTTAAAAAGACTATTCTTGAAGAACTCTCGAATTGACTTTCATGAGGTGAATTTAAAATTTTAAGTTACTGTGTTCATTGCACCTATCAATCTTTTGTTACAACGGTTGATGATACACTACATTTTTAATGAATAAGTTGTCATCTCTGTATATGGTCTTGAATAATTCTCACATCACTTCATGAACTATTTTTCATGTTGATGTAAGTGTAAGGTATGTTTCATCCATTTTTTTCATGTGTTTTTACATCATTAAATCAATCGACATCGACTTATTCCAATCTTCAATTATAAAGAGATCGACAATTTTTCTAATAGTAATAAGGAAAACATGTTTTCATAAGATACTAATTATCTACTTCCTACCCTCACCACATGTCATCCCATCACCACAACCCTCATACGGTCATACCCTAATTTGCGATAGAATTAAGATTTTCATTAAGACGGTTAAATAAATAAATAAGTAAACTAATTGACCATGTGTTATACAATGTTAGTAGGTTCGGACAAATCCTTTTGCACTCCCTAACTCTACCCCTACTCGTAATATTTACCTAGGCTAAATATAGTAATTACTTTTTTTTTAAATAAACATTTTTCTTTCCTACAAACACCCTATATCTTATCTTGATGCATCACATCAACCAAATGAACACATTTTATCCAATTTATTAGCCCCCAGAAAATTGATCCCACATAAAGAAAACATGATGGAGGAAAGGTCCTAATTTATCTATAATTTGTCACAAAATATGTATGTTCTATTTTGCCAAGTGGCAAAGTAATCTAAATAATTCAATTATTGAAGAAATTTAGCTGCATTTTTTATTTTATTTTTTGGTTTGGTTGGCTGCAATTTGTGTTATATCAATTGTCATCATAAAGATAATATCCCAACTTAAAAGAAGACACGCAACTTCATAATATATATAGGGAGTGACAAGTCCTCGTGTCACATGATTCACATCCCTCTTTTTATTGAAACGTCGTTTATTTTTATAATTAAAATCTATGGTCAAATATATAGAATTTCTTTCCTCTTTTATTAAAGTTTTTTATTCGAGCTTTGCATAAATATAATCAAAGTTATATTTATAGTGTGTAAAAGTTAACACGTCTAACAGCTTCCAAACAACTTTAGATATGTAGTATCTGACAAAGTCTAATTTCAGACGAAATGTTTTTAAGTTTTAGCCATACGTGTGTAGACATGCAAAAAATTTACCATGACGTTCGTTCTAAAATGGTAGAAGTGCAAATATTTTAAAGGATTGAATACATGTTAAATGACAATATCTAAATGATAATATTTCGCAAAATATTTAAAGAAATTTTAATAAGAAGCACTAATTCCCTCTTAGATGGACCTTACGTGATACAAATTTAAATAAATTTGAAATTCAATACGAATATCGAACACGAAACCAGAAGGGACTTGTGATAACGAATGTTTCCCTTTTGATGATGATGGATTTTAGTTCCATTGTGTTCTTTTTTTATCATATACTAGAGGTCCCATTAGGTATTGAATATACATTTCGAATTTAATGATCCTTTAGAGGTCAAATATAGATTCATTGACCTTGTACAAAATTTCGAAAAAATCTAGTTGATTGAGTTCAATTATTGCTTATTTAATTCAAAGAAGACGTCCCCAAATTAAAAAGAGTTTCGTATAGCTAAAAGTGAGGTCTAAAATTAGCTAGAATTTGTTATAGCAAGTCGATCTAATAAATAGGAAGCGAGTTATTCAATAGGTTCAAAAATAATATATTATAATCATCAAAATAAGAATCGATTTATGAGAGATTATGGCACATAAACCTTTTTTTTTTCATTTATCAATAAAACCCTAGTTAATCTATCTTAACCCTAATTAATCTATTTTAAAAAAAATCATTTCTTTTATTTATTATTTATTTATTGGTGAGTTGGGTAGGTTGCTTTTTAGAGAAAGTAGAAGAGCACTTTGAGCAAGTCAAGCTCATAAATTTAGTGGAATAGGAACTTTGCCCCCCTTTGAGCACTCAAATATATAATCGTGATGTCTAGATCAATTTATGTAGATGTCAAGTAGTTTAACGTAATATCTACTATTTGATTATCATTCACCAGCACAGGTATAGAGTAACTTTGTCAATTCAGGTTTGAACAGACAAATAAATCACCTCGTGTTTTTACTTCCGTTGAGTTAAACTCATGTGATTTCTTCAAAGGCATCACATTGTCTTTTCCTTCCCAAACAATTATAGTCAGACTGAAATATTTTCAACCATAAATCACCAACCACTATAGAATTGTGCAAGGAAAAAGACTGGATATCATATATTATAAAGTTTTAACTAACTTGCCACATTTTGTATTCCCATCCATGTGTTCATATACATGGTTGAACTTTAACTGACTGTACAAAGATTTCTAACTAATCCATAACCTTGAAATCTTTTTCCTTTTTATAGCCTTTTTGACTTTGTTTTTTCCTTTTTTTGATATTTCTTCAATCTACATAATCTGAAACACCAACTGCATTACGCGAATGTGTAGTCTTTTCGCAGTCATCCATCCTCTCTGCAGCAAATTTTACGCAGCAGGACGCTGTAGCAACAGTAGAGTAAACATGAACTAACATATATCTAGTACTTTCAAGGGGCGATGATGATGGGAGGTTGATGTGAGAGTATCACGGGGCCAGATTCTTCATCAGACGAGGAGATTGGTAAAACAGCCTGTTTGTGAAGGATGAAAAAAGATTAGTTGAACTCAGACATGGGGTGGTATCGGGGAGGAACGTAAGAGGAGTAGATGGTAGTTCAACTCACCTGCTGGTGTTGGCGACGGTGGCAAGAGGTAACTGCTTTCAGTATGATGTAGATAGGCAGGACAATGCCAGTAATCCTCAGCAGTAGTAGCTGTGTGCAAAGGGTAATAAATAAGAACACAATCTGAAAGAACACAACAATGTGATTCCCTTTCTAGTTTAGTACGTTACCATGACCAACGGGAACGAATAGTCCTCTGCTTGATTCACTATGACGGGAAGTGTGTGTCGTAAAACCAGAAGCAGCATAAACTGTTTAGAAAGGAAACAAAAAGACAGAATCAAATTGCTAAACTTAAAATTTAGAAATCGTCCAAATGGGATATCCTGCAGTGGCAGATCACATTTGCTTATCGTACTGATGTTTCCTGGCACAAAAGCTAGTTATTGAAGAATCTCATGCTTTCTTTTCAAAGTCTTAACTAAAATGCACTAGCGCGCGCGCGCGTGTGTGTGTGAGAGAGAGAGAGAGAGAAAGAGAGAGAAATTACAATTATTGCAACTGAACGACAACACATCATGCTTCTCGATGTAGAGACCGCGTAGTCATCATCATAGTCGTCAGAGTTGATGAAATTACGATCAGTTGAAACGACAGCTATCAGTCGAGGGTTATTCAAGTCTCTTCTAACAATTCCCCAGTTTCCCCTGAGTAAAGCACCACAACACATGGTAAGAAAAAAGCAATATGGGATATGGAGCAGAATATTCAATTTCCTAATAATAGCAACAAGCGAAACGAAGATGGATACCTAAAATTCATTGGGATGCCTCCAAGTCGAAAAATAGGGGGAGGTGCCGTATAACCAGGCCTAAAAGGCTGTAATCAACACAAATACAACATAAGGATACAAATGCCAACAGGAACTGAAGAATTAAGCACATGGAGAAAAGGTAGCTATGGTACAAATGCGCTTCTAGCCTGTAAGTTACATAAAGCAAAACTTAGAAAAATCACCCACCTGGTGGCATATCTCACAAATGGTATCACCCTTCTCGTTACACCACCTTTGCACACATCTCCGATGTGCATACTGAAAGAAAACCAAGCACAACCATGAAGTAGTTGCAGAACACATTATGCGTTAAAGAAATGAAAATGTTAGAATAAAGTATTCGGGACACGTGGAAAGTGGAAACTAGGTAGAAGAGTCTTGAGTTCGAAGTTAAAAAGACATGCCAACGAGTATTATGTGAGCATCACAGAAGAATCAGACATTAATAGAGCACTTCGAAAAAGTACTTAAAGTGAAACTTCCTGAGCAAAGGTCTCTCTTTATAACCTTCCCCCAATTTTTCTTTCTTTCAAAAGCATATTCTGGCAAGACAGGTGGTCAAGTTTAAGGAGTTTCGCAAATGATTTAGATACTTCGTACTGGGACTAATTGCAGCAGAAGGTGGGACAATTTGGTAAAAATAAGATAACTGAATAAACAGACAGGAATATCTCTAGCCAACGAAAGCCAAAAATGGAGCAACATCACCAATCATCTCTAATTAAGCAACTATGTGTCAAACTACTTGAAAGTTCATAGCAGGGTCAGTACTCTAAAGCTCCTTCTTGTTTTTTACTTGCTCCACATTATAGGAGCCCTGAAACTGCACAGCTTCTTCCCCAACTCACCATGGTCCAGCCCAAAGAAAGGTAGAGGGATGTTGTTAAAGAATGTTCAACATCATCCATGTACACGAAGTACAATTTTACGACGAGGACCTATAGGTAGCTCTCATGATCTTAAGCATGATGTAAAACATTCTAGTGCTTAGCTAGTATGTAGAAGTAATAATCTGCACCAGAAAACAATCACACAATTGAGACTGAACTTCCAAGTTTAAGTTAATAACATGACAAAAGGTCATTGTTTAGAAGGAACAAAAAGTTGCAGGAACACAATTCCAAAATCTAATTGTCTCAATATTAATAAATTCATTTCTTATTCAGGCTCATCATTAGACAGAACCAGTTCCTCACTAGAAACAACATGTGCTCGTGGAAACAAGCAACCCAATCGCACACCAATTTTTCAGTAGTAGGAAGACAAAAAAGCAACAGAGAATACTCAATAGGCACTAGTGCACAACTCATATATTGACTTTTAAGCATATAATAAACTTCTAACGACATAAACAAGCTCCAATAACAGAAAAAATTGAACACCGATAGATAGCATAAAACAACAATTACTCCTCAATTTCTAGCAAATTGGCTTCGACTATATGAATCCCCACTGTCCATGTCGTTCGTTTAAGCACATCTCAGTCCAATAATAGATAGCATATACATGAAAAGAAAGAAAGTACTAGTAAGTTTGTAACAAAGCTCAACAAACCTTCAAGCTACCGCAGCAAGAGCAAGGAACTTCCATATTTGAATCCATATCTTCATCTTGGCATATCCTGCATTCAACCATCTTCCTAGGGCTCAGAGGATCAGAATCCTGGGAAGAGCAATCAGTTACCGAGCTATTTGTTGTCGGTGATGCTAGCTGTTTCGGGTTTCTGCTTTCAATTGCAGCCTCCAAAGTTGATTCAGTTAGCAACCGATCAACCAGAAACACAAAATGATCTCCCATTCTTATGTAACCAATATCAGCTAAAAACCACTTTTTAATTATTTTTTGATGTAACAGAGACAGTGATGCCTTAAACAATCAGCTTTCCACCAGAATTGCCTGAAAACAGAAAATAACAGCACACAAGTTGCCTTAGACCATAAAAGTTGTTTCAATCTGAATTATCAAAACACCAGCCAATCATACAAAAGTAAGAGAGTAATAAAGTCATAAAGGCATAAAACTCATTGGTAAAATTTCCAACTACAAAACTGCACCTAAAAAAAAGCACAAGGTTTGAAATAAAGGACATACAACTTTAATTCAAAAAAAAAAAAAAACATGACAAATTTGAATCAAGGACAAAAGAAGAGCTTGCATCAAGAACCTTCCTAAGAAAAACAAAAAAAACAACCAACATAATTCAAGAAAAGTATCAAAACCAAGCAAAACCAGAAAGAACCATGCAAATAACAACAAAGGGTATCAAAAGAGATTGAAACTTGACAACCCCAGATGGCAAAAACTGATCTTTAAAACAAATTTCAAGCAAAAACAGAAGTAACATGCAAACAACAACAAAGGGTATCAAAAAAGATTGAAACTTAAGAACCCCAGATACCAAAAACTGATCTTTAAAACAAATTTCAAGCAAAAACAGAACTACCATGCAAATAACAACAAAGGGTATCAAAAAAGATTGAAACTTGACAACCCCAAATGGCAAAAAGTTCACTTTTTAAAACAAATATCAAGCTATTAACACACAAACATTAAAAAAAGAAAAATACCCAGATGCCAAAAAGTGATCTTTAATATGAATACAAAGCTATAACACAACAAACATGATGAAAAAATAGAGAATTTAAGGGAATATACTGAGAAAAAGAGACTTACAAGAAGGGGATCGGATATCTACAAGCTAAGAAAGCTCTATTTTTTTTTCTAAATCTTAAAAAAGATCTCTCTTTTAGAATGAAGCAAGAGATTGAGTGTCTTCGTTTGTTTAAGCACTCAAAAATTTCAAAGAATCAAAATGAGAAATGGAGTAATAATAATAATACAGTATATAAACCATATTTATAGTCTCATTTATACAGATCAAGGATTTAATTTGAACAAAAAAGGTCAAGTTTTTGAATTAAATTATATTAAAATAAATAAATTAATAAAATAATGAACAGTATCTTTTCAGGTTTCGAGCCATTCAAAACGTGTCTTCCTTCCCTTTGTTTCTCTTTCATGTCAATCATAATTTTTTATAAATTCAAAATTTGAAATACATAAGCTTTCCTAGAGATAGGGAAATCCAGAGAAAAAAATTACTCACTTTAGTTACGTTTAAACATAAAAATTATGACAGTAAAAAAAATTATGAATAATTTAGAGTGAAAAATATTTTAAAAAATCAAATTTCGAAAAGAAATTGAACTCAAAAACGGAATACTAACAAATTTATATTTAAATAGTTTTTCATAATAATATTTCAAGAAAAACAATATTCATAGTCAAATAGAGACTTAAATTATATGAACAATATAGTGTTTTTTTCGATATGATTAGTCTAACTTCATATTAATGCTTGTAACAAGTTTTATTTTACTTTATTTTTAGTCTGTAATGTCATTAAATTCAGAATTTATTTTATGATATCAAACTTAACACTATATAAACATTGAATTTTATAATTAAGTATTTATGTATGTTTAGTGATACTTTTTTATTTATATAAATAAAAATAATTTGAGTAAAAACTAATAAATTTACATGAATTCCTGACTATCCTTTAGATCTACCCTATATTATGAAGTTTAATTTTTTTTATAAAATAGTACTTATTATTATAAGTCAATTTTAATTAATAATAGAGTAGTATATACGTTATCACTGCATTAAGTAGAATAAGAATGCTAATTTGTTTAGTATGAGACTAATTAATGAATGATGAGTTCATTAAATAACGAAGTTGAAATAATTTCCGTTTCTTTTCGTGTCAAAACTTATAATTAATGTAACTTCATCCCTAATAATTCATTAATGTAGTAATTACAAATCGTGTACTCTACTACCTTGATTGAGTTAAATTATATGAATTTTTTTTAAAAAAAATAAAGAAATTTCTAAGTCTGTTTTGTAAATAAGGATTTTTGAAATATCTAATTTTATAATAAGTAGAATTAAAAGACGATAAAAAAAATATTATTATTTTTAAAAAGAAAAATATTTGGAATGAAAATCACATGAGAATGCATGTCATTTTCATTTATTTTTTTGGTTGAGATAATGCATGCAAATTTTATTTTCCTATATTTATAAGTTAAGGTTTGGAGTCACATATTAAATAATGAAATAATTATCTTTTTTATATTGATGTTTGTTTTACAATTATTCATTATCATAATTTTAGCATGAAATAGATTATTTGACACTAAACTGATTTAATTATTGGAGTGATGACTAATGAAGTTGAAATAATCTCCATTTTTTCAGTTACAAAATGTATGATTAATGCAACTCATCCCCTAATTAATAATAGTTTCATTAATGTAGTGATTACTCACAGATTATACCTTGATTAGATTAAATTATATGAAAAGTTTCTTCTTTATGAAATAAATTTCCATTCTTTTCAAAATCTATTTTGTAATAAGAATTTTTAAAATATCTAATTTTATACTTCTTCTGGATCCGTTCACTTTTGTTTGTCATGTTTCGTTTTTGAGAGTTAAATTAATTGACTTTGACCAACGTTTTAAGGTGACTCTTTTTTTCCCCATCATATTCATATGACAAAAATTGCAACTTATACGAGTAATATTTTTTATATTGATTTTTATACATTTAAAGTATAATCATAGCATAGAGACCTTTAATGTCACTCTATAGAAATATAGAATCATACATGAATTTTTCACCTCTTATATTAATGAATTCATACTATTAGTACACACGATAAAAAAAAACATGCATATATAAAGTTCGTTAAGGCATATGTTTCATTTTAAATAGTTTTTACATAGAATGAATTCGAATTAGTCGAATTCTCAATACACATAAGTGAGGTCGATCACAATATAACTTGAATTACGATTCGACATTTTAATTATTTTAAGTTACTATGTTCTAAATTGATAATTTATAAATATACATTTAATAAATTTTAAAACAAATTATATAAAGTTTGAATCAAAATTACCGCATACAGTCACCCAAACTCATAATAATCATAAGTTTAGCTTTACTCCTGTCATGCCAATGCAAATATCAAATATTGAACAGAAAAAGATTTCTTGTAAGTAAAATATGATCGATGCATATATAAGTAATTCATCATTATTGGGTTATTATATTTTTATTTCAATAAAGTTAGACTGATTTGATATATCAGATATATATTTTTATAATAAGATAAGATAGAATCCAAATATCACAATCTTGAAAGGTAAGCAAGCCGATTGTCTTGACTAAGAAGTGTAGATTATTAGTTTTTATTATACTATAAATAAAATTGAATAAAATTTTGCAAATAAAAAATTTGCAAATATATTATTCCCTTCATTTCAATTGAAATGCCTTTCTTTTCTTTCTTTTTAAAAAAAATATTTTTTTAATATCAATTTTTTACATGACATATTTAAGATCATAAGATTAAAAATAATTTGGTGCATTCTACATATCTTTAGTTTCAGACTATACAATTTTAAAGTTTTTTCTATACTTTCTTAAACTCCGATTCATATTAAATTAAAATCAAACAAACATATTAAATTGGAGAAAGTATTAAATTCGTCACTAAGGCACGTAGATGGTAGCTAACAATTTTTTTTTAATAATTCATTGGTAATCCATTATTAAAATGATTATCGATGAATTTTTGTTATTTAATGATAGAAATTGTTCGTCACTAATTATTTTTTCAGTGATACATGTAAGGACTTCATATAGTATTTTGATAGTTGACTACACATATATTAATTAAGAAAACACGTTGAAACTCTTCCATTGCAAGTCTACTTTAAAAATGTGCGTTATCCTCTTTGGATAATAATTTTTTTTTTTTTATGAATGATTAGGGCAATAATAATAATAATAATATAAAAGAAGTTTGATTATTTTTTTTAGCAAGTTGATTAATTATTTAAACAATGTATATGCTATACCTACATATATAACGGAGAAATTCTAGTTTCTATATAATTATTTTACATTGATTTGGCTTACTAACTGATTGAAGGAAGATTAAGTATTTATTTTGTCATAAAAAATAAAAGAGAAATTAAAACATATTATCCTTGAGTGTGATTTAATTTAGAAGTTTATTTTAATCATCGATGAATGACGTTGTAATGAATTATGAGAGGCTAGAGTTTAAATTACATAGAGAAGTAATAATAAATAAACTATATAAGTCTTGATGTGATTTAAGTGATACGATATTTATACTAATCAGAATTACAATATACCGGCTAATGTATTAGTTGAAGCGTATTGTAAGTTGACCTACATACCATCGAAATAGAAGAGGGAAAAAATAAAAAGTCTTCTAAGTAATTTGTCATTTTAATAATTTGATTCAGTTTAAGCAAATATATAACTTAATAGGATGATTCAATTTACTAAACTCTACATCATCAATACCCGCACAAGTCATGCAAAGGAATGTGTATTAATTTAGGAATAAGGGTCTGAAAAATATCTCAACTTTGTCCGGATTTGTTGTTGCGATACTAAACTTTCATGATGACCTATTACCTCCGTAGACTATTTAATACCGTATTTTAAACATATATATTTGTCCACGTGGACATAAAAAATAATGCAAAATTATAAATAGTAATGTGTCCACGTGGGCACATATATACCTTTAAAATACACTATTAAATAGTTCATGGGGTAAAAAATACGGTATTAAATAGTCTAGGGAGGCAATAGGTCCTTATGAAAGTTTTAGTATCGCAACAGCAAATCTGACCAAAATTGAGGTATTTTTCAGACCCTTATCCCATTAATTTATGAGGAAAAGAAAGTGAAATAAGAATACGAAATAAAATAAGTAAATAAAATGTAAATTAAAATAACTAAAGGAAAAAAAAACAAATCATTCAAGTAATCAATTCCTACATTATTTTATTTTTAAAAAAAATTCCTACATTATTACTACCTATATATATAGAGCTGTCAATATGGGCTAAGGCTCATTAGACCGGTCTGACCTAACTCGTGATTTGATAGGGTTGAACTAAAATTTTTAGAGTCTATTTAATAAAAAGGATTTTTAACCCGACTTGAATAAATCTGTTGATTTATGGGACTTGAAAAATATGAATAGGGCCAAAAAATTAATTAAAAAATAAAAATAAAATTGAGTATGAAAAATAATAAGAATCCAAACTCACAATCTATTTAAAGATTAAAATTTACTACATAAAATAAAAGTTTCCTAAAATTTTTAGGGAATCACTACGTAGCCTATGGAATATTGTCATATTTTTTGTGTTTTATTAAGATTATTGAAAAACAGTTAGGTTAATATTACTATTTAACTATTTATATTTTTACTTGAAATCAAACTTAGTAAATATTATAAAGATAATTTTATTTGTGGATTTGATTAACATGTAGTAACACTAACACTATGTAATATTGTTTTGTCAATATTTATGATAATATTTTAAAATTATTATTTGATTTAATTAAGCATTAAAAAAAAGATGCTTTTAAAAAAGTGGGTTGACCCGATACGACCCGTTGCCCACGTACTTGTGGGTTGAGCTGACCATTTTCTGACACACAAAACAAATGGGTCAACCCGACTTGACCCGTCAAATTTCAAACTATGTATGAGTTAGCCTGGATGAGGTGGGTAAGCTCATATTGACAGCTCTACCTATATACCAAGTTGTTCATTATTATTATATATACGCCGCAAAGAACCTATAATCTTTGCATAATTATGTCATGAATGAATGTTTAAATGACAGAGATGTACATAGTCAAGATTTTAGTTTTTTAAGTTATTGAGTTCTAAATTAGTAAGTCGAATGTATTGAATGAATTTTATATTTATAATATAAAATTTGAATCAAAATTTCTAAATTTCTTCGCCCAGACAGCCCTACAATTAGTTAATTAAATGAATAGCACATAAATTTAAAATATACACTTGGTAAATAATTATCTTACAAACTAAATATTAAAGCCAAATTGTGGAAGAATGTTGATGTGGTTCAAAAATAGGATGCTATTTTATTTTTTTTCAGAAATGAAGGCTTTGACTAATTATAAGTGTTTGATTGTTCTAGAAAGACAGAAATTAAACCCATACATGTATCAATGTGGTTAGTTGGCTAACTTTTGGGTGTTATTTGTAATTATCCAAAGTATTAAATGATTTGAGAAAGAAAATAAAAAACATGAAATTTAATTATTAACTTTAAAGTCATGTAGTTCTTTCATTGGTTTGGTTGGTAACCTTCCCAAACCAATAAGTAACTTCAAATTATATACTCATGCATAGTCAACTTCATCATGCTTCCCTCATGGGTATATTGTTATTCTTCTCTTTTCCTAATATGCACTCTCATAAACAGAGGTAGATTCAGAATTTAAAATGTATGCGTTTAATATTTAACGACCTTAATTTAATATATATAATGTTACTGGAAAAACTAAAAATTCTAATGAATGTTTCTGTTAGAAATTTGGGGCTTTTGATCGAGATTCCATTGAAGATGTCTTCGCCAAGCGTATTTTTTAGGGATTTCGATGGAAATCGATTTTCATTGGAAACAGTTCAAACAAGTGTATTTTTGAAGAATCTCGACAAAAATGTTGGGAATTTTTGATTTTTTTAATAATGTAACATTAATACGTATGTCTACGGTAAAAGAATTATAGATATTTAAATTTATACATATATTATAATTAAGCAAAAATTATTGAATTCACGTGAATTAGATTATATCGTCCCCCCTCCAAAGTGGATTAATTAGTTCAAATTTAACAACACGGGTTGTATTGCAATGGTGAGATTGCTTCACTTTTAAGTTTTAACCATAGGTCTCGGGTTCAAGCCTTAGATAAGGAGAAAATTTTGTTGAAAGTGTCACCCTCAAATAAGCTTTGCAGTGCTCAATCTAAATTTAGTCGAGGCTCCAAACTACCGAGTGGGAAAAAAAGTTAAAATTTGCCCAAGCTAAAAGAAAGTTTCAATTCATTATTTTCGGAAAAAAAAGTTAAAATTTGTCCAAGCTAAAAGAAAGTTTCAATTCATTATTTAAAGTTGAGTGGAAAAATTTCTGAATAAAAGTACTTTAAATTATTGATCGTGAAATCAGCCTATCAAATTATTAAAAGGTAATGTTAGGTCAACATGTATAAGATCTGGTCCTTCAAATAATTAATTAATTTATAAGAATGTTCGTTTTAATCACTTTTAAGGCCTATGAATTTTTTTTAAGCCTTTGAATTGACCAATTAAATTCCTCAAGATTTCTTCTATTCTTTCTTTTTCTCTTTTCTTTTATAAAATTAATTTTTGAGCAAAATAAAATGAGAAAAGGAATTTGGTAAACCAACCTCTCTAGAAATGGAAATATAAGAGAAATTTGACATTTAAAAGCAAAAAAAAAAAAAAAAAACTTTGTTGGGTCATGGAAGAAAATTAGCTACATCACCACAAAAAGATAGAAATTAGCAACGAAAACATATTTCCTTAAAGCAACAAGAGTTCTTCATCAATCCTATTTAACGACGGATCATACAAAAATCGTGTTAGTTATGGACTATTTAGCGCAACGAATTTCATTGATAGTTTCGTTTTTTCTTTTTAGAAACATATTAGGTGTGGTTGACCAACTAGTTTAGGACATTTAGGTATGCATGTAGTTGCATGAATGAACCTTAGGAGTCATAATCCTAACAATAAAATAATGTTATAGGTATGTTTTGATTCTAATACTTTTTTTTTAATTATTATTATAAATCAAACTTCATCAGAGTAACTGAGTAAGCTTGTTTATATTATCGGTCTTAAATTTGAATAGAGGAGGAGAGTTGTCGAGGATCAATAAAAAACAACTCTTTACTCGATAAGTAAAGTTGCGTACATCTTACTCTATTCAAATCTCACGCGTGAGATCACACGAAAAATGTTGGTGTTATTGTTTGTTGTTGATCATAATCAAATCAATAATCATAAGACACGCAGGGGTGGAGTCAGCCTTCTATTAGGGGGTCATCCAAACCCCCTTGGGCGGATTTATACATAGTTAAAAGTATTTTTTATGTATATATAGTAGATGTTGAACTCCCTTCGGTTAGTTCGTGTGTTTAGTTCTTCATATTTTGAACTCTCTTATTAAAAATTCTAGCTTCGCCACTGAAGACACATACTGCAATTAGGTGTTATATATATATAGGTCCTCTTGATTCTAATACTTTTCAATAAATTATTGATTTTAATATTACAAATAAAAAAATTAGTCCACATAAACGATACGTTCATCAGATCATCTAATTCCACGTTTTTTTTTATAAAAAATAATCTTATTCTTTGGTTTTCTATGGCCCTTTGAATTTCCACGTGGAAAACTGGAAATGGACATTGAGTGCATGGTCCAAATTAAATTAGACTTAAGCACACATCACTAACGTTTCGTAAGCGGATAGCAAAGCACTCTGCTGCGACGAGTAGCCGGTTTTTTTTTTAATTGCATTCATCCAGATATAAACTTATCTGTTTTTGAAATTTGTGCTCGAATGTATCCACCACCTCCTTATTTGAAGCGTAATCAACATTAAATAAATATTTGATTGAAGTTCAAAAAAATTGACTGAAATTTTGTCATATGTGCATGAATTGTTATTTTTAAAATGTATGATTTTTTTAAAAAAGTGATTGAATTCAACCATACATCACGCTTAAATTCAAGTAAAAATGATAAGATTCAACCATATGCTACTTAAATTCAGATAAACATAGTTATACTTCGGTCATATGTACATGAAATTTAGACAAAAATTATAAAATTCAATTATATGGTTTTAAATGGGTTATCTTTGTAATTTGTCCCTTCACGTGGAATCATACATGATACAGGCCCATACCAATACACACTCTTGGACTTGTGGTCCATCCCAATATACAGAATCTTGGGCTTTTGGCCCATCTCTTCTACCATTACATTGATTGTGTGGCACCTAATCATGTCACCCAACTTTTAATTGATGCCCCCCTCCCGAACAAGTTAATGATGGGTAAACATTATAATATCACATTGAATTTGATGACAAGAGATATTACTTTCTACCATTTACTTGAAGTCTAACTGAAAGTGAATTTTTCGATATTTTCTTCATTCCTAGAAATAGAACTCTAAGCATCAAATCTTTCTCATCTCCTTACTCAAAAAATCTAAAATAGTTTCGTAAACTAATACTCTAGTAATAAATACTTCAAAATGACATAAATGATACAAGTTGCAACAAGGTGAAAATTTCAATTCAAAGAAAATTAAAAGAACGATAGATAGGACTGTGAGAAATAATGAAGGTTATTGAATCCATCTGCGTTACTTAAATTGAAAAGAGGGAATTATACTAAATTTTGTTATTGTAATACCTGAATAATTACTACGTGTGAGGTAATTATAATTTGACAATTTAAATGAATCTGTAAGTAGTGTTATCATAACACTAAAAAATCATACTTTATTATATAACTAGGGAAATTGTCTGCGCTTCGCGGGACTATAAGAAATATTTATTGGACAATAATATATAATATTTATATTCATGTTAGTATCAGACATATAAATAATATTGATATTCTCTTCATATGCGATATGATACGTTTTTTTTTTAAATATATAAAATTGAATTTTTTTACATCTTTTAAGTGCAAACTATTCATGTGTATGTAGAAGAATAAATTATTTTCCACGGTGAAGTAAATGAGATAGAGATCATATTTTGAAATAACAATATATTGTATACATATTTTTTACGATCCTCTATACAAATTCGGATTTCGTAAAAAAAACTTTTGAAGTTCTTCATTGTGTCTTTATTATTAATTTTTAAAATTTTAAAACATTAATTAAATTATTACTAAAAATTATGAAAAAAAACATGAAAAAGTTATAACAATATTTAAGAGTAAAAGTTACAAGTAAAATGAAGAGACATGAATTATGAATTTTATTAGATATTAATTGCATTAATAATCATGTATTAATTTTATTTGTAAAAATAAATAACTAATAAATAAATAAATGTGAAAATAAGGGATAGAAATACAATAATGATTTTTTTTTTATTGGTGACTGCATAAAAAATACAAATACATTTCAAACAAAAAAGAACAGTGATGAAAACAAATTGTTACATACAAAAAAAATCTAGAATTTAATAGTTTTGTTTTAATTATTTTCTTGCATGTATAATAAAAATGAAGCTCATTATCATCATAATTTTTTTTTTAAAAATGAGATAGTTATATTAATTGTGCTTCATAACAAAAAAAAAAAGAATAGTAAAGAACCAAATTAATAGCATTGCCAATACATGTAGTTAATTTACTTATACAGACTAAAGTTTAAAAAATTCTAACAAAAGTAGCTACCTTACTAATACAAGTCAAAGTAACAACAAAATTTCTAGCAAAAAATATTCCCTAATTATGCTTCAAAAATTGCTTTTCTTCTATTATATATTTATCTTCCTTTGTAAGTAGATCCGCCATCATATTATGTACTCCATATGTCAACCTCTTCATTATATGCTACCAATTGAATAAAAAAACATAATTATGAATAAATAAAATATCATACCAATTGAAAGTGATTATACCAAAAGAAAGTATAAAAAATCTAAACTATATGTAATATATTTATAAATGATTTTTTCAATTGTACTAATAGTAAATAAGAATCATCCCTTGAAAACTCACACATATTGTAATCAAACTATATTATATTCAGCAAATTGACTATTAAAGAGAACAATCACATACTAACAACACATTGTTCATTATTACAAAGTTTTTTTTAATCATACTTACTTGAAGAATGATAATACATACATAAATAAAATATTAAGAAAGCATATCCAAATACATAAAAATAAAAAGAGATTTGAGAATGAAATATTTCTACCTTTCATGTACATCTTTTTCGTTACATATTAGTTAATTCACAAACTAATATGATAAAGAAGAGAAAATATATTCTTGAATGTGATTTTTTATGAAATTAAATATTATTTAGATAGGCAAAGAAAGACTTGGAAATGAAATATTTCTCACCTTCAGGTACTTCTTTTTTGTTACATGTTAGCTAATTCACAAACCAATATGATGAAGAAGGAAAAGGATAATCTTGAATGTGAATCTCCATGAAACTAAATATGAATTTATATAGGCAAAATATAGGAATACCATAAGACATCATAAATTTACAAATTAATTTTTGGAGGTTATGGACATGAAAATTATGAGAGTCTTGAATATTATTAAAAATACAAATTAAAGAGGTGTAGGTCATGGGTAATTACTCCTTGTAAATAATTAAATAATAAAGAGAAAATTAAAACACTTAAAATATAAAAAAATATTATCATTTTATGATTAGAAGTGAGGCTAACAAAGAAAAAAAAGAATGTGAAGAGTCTTTGTTATAAATGTTACTCCATTAATAAATTTTTATTTGTAATAAATTAAGTAATTTGATTTTATAATATGTGATTTTTTATGAAATTAAATATTATTTAGATAGGCAAAGAAAGACTTGGAAATGAAATATTTCTCACCTTCAGGTACTTCTTTTTTGTTACATGTTAGCTAATTCACAAACCAATATGATGAAGAAGGAAAAGGATAATCTTGAATGTGAATCTCCATGAAACTAAATATGAATTTATATAGGCAAAATATAGGAATACCATAAGACATCATAAACTTACAAATTAATTTTTGGAGGTTATGGACATGAAAATTATGAGAGTCTTGAATATTATTAAAAATACAAATTAAAGAGGTGTAGGTCATGGGTAATTACTCCTTGTAAATAATTAAATAATAAAGAGAAAATTAAAACACTTAAAATATAAAAAAATATTATCATTTTATGATTAGAAGTGAGGCTAACAAAGAAAAAAAAGAATGTGAAGAGTCTTTGTTATAAATGTTACTCCATTAACAAAATATTTACTTGTAATAAATTAAGTAATTTGATTTTATAATATAATACTTAATTTAAATTAAAAAAAGGAGAAAAAAAACAAATACAAATGAAGGTCATAAAGAGATGTCACATCACTTTATTTATGTTTCTCCTTTATATTATATATATATAGATTTCATGTGACTAAGACTTATAAGTTACAGGTTTGAACGGCAAAAACAGTCATTAATACTTACATTAATTTATATTAACATTACTTCATGAATAACGTTATTTTAAAATAAATATTAATGAAATAATGTACATATTGACCATTTTGACACGTATATCAAAGTTATAAAATGGTATCTCAATAAAAAAAATTTTAAAAAATAAACTTTTGTGAAGTGATCTAATGGATAAGGTTGAACCTCTGTAGTGATCCACAGGATTGAAATACCAACCCATAACAGAAACGACAAAATCATCAAACGTCATCCAATCAGATTGTGCCAACTCAACACCCTACAAAATTGTCTCATCAAAATCTCCTATTTTTTGAAGAAAATTTTCACCAAACTTTCAAATTTTGCACAATTTGTTCGAATATTCGAATATAAAAGAGTTCATTTTCATCCTCATAAATAAATTCCCAGAAAAAAGAAGCAATTTTTTCAATAACCCATTTGATTTCAGCTCTCAAATTCTCCTATATTTCTCAGTTTGTTGAAAAGGGTATGTTTCTTTTTTGAATTCAACTCTCAATTTCACATTTATTTCTCATTTTGTTGAAAAGGGTATGTATCTTTTTTGAATTCAACTCTCAATTTCACCTTATTTTTCAGTTTGTTGAAAAGGGTATGGTTTTTTTGTTGTGTTTGAACTAAGGTTCTGTTTGAATTTTCAGATTTGTGTTTTTTTTTGCTTATTTGTAAGTCAAACTTTGTAGATCTATGGGTTTTTGTAGTGGGTTTTGGTTTTTTAATGTTTGCATTTGTTTAGAATGTTATATTTTGGGGGAATTGTGTTTGTGTTAAGGAAATTTTGAATGTGAGCACAAATTCATAGATTTGCTGAGATATAGAACAGTATATAAGCCTATTATGCTTGCATATTCGTCCTTCGGCCAAATTGATATGTAATTATGGTTAATAATTGTTTGTTTGAAGTTTTTCTGAAGGATATTTTTAATGTTGTGTGATGAGAAATGGAAATATTGAAGTTTGTTTGACTCCTGAGTGAATTTAATATGAGCATAAATTCATAGATTTGTTGAGATATAGAACAACATATAAGTTTTTTATTATGCTGGCATGTTGGTCCTTAGGCTAAATTGATATGTAATTGTTGTTCATAATTGTTGGTTGGTCAATTGAGGAGATTTGAAGAGATCATTGTGCTCCCCATTCGTGGGATTACACTAGGTTTGTTGTTGAGGAACTCATTGTCTGTTTGAATGTTTTATGGAAATTTTGAAGTTTTCTCATGCTTAGTTTCTTTTCTAGGATGTGTATTAATATCTGTTGCTACATTTGAATTGCACATTTATTCCCTTCAACTTTGGGTGTGCACCCAAAAGAAAAAGATAGTAAGGTACTATGGTCCTAAATTTATAAATTGGAAGAATCATGCCTATTGACAAAGACTTTATTAATTTGCTATGAATGTGGTAAATTTGCTATGTTCTGTTTATTTCTTGTTGGAGTTTGATGTGTTCTTATTTGGACATGGTATAAGATTTGAATATGATTTCTTGCGACTGTTAATTGGTGTTGGGTGTATGGTAATTTATGATCCTGAACTTTTGTTTTTTCTGGTAGGACCTCTAATATCATCAATTTGGCTAAACTTCTGCATTGTTATCAATTATGAAGTACCTGGAATATACCCCTCTTGATCGGTAAGCTTCGACATATAATGACATTCAAATAAGTACAGAAGATTTTTTGTTGTTTTGGTTGCAATAAATTATTTTATTTGCATGTACAGGATAAATGATTTTCTGAGTCATGTGAATCTTGGAGAGCGAACCATTAAAGGATGTCTTGAAGCATACTCTTGTAAGTGTTTTTAATGATTCCAAGTAGACAATGTCCCTGCATCTGGAAAATCTCATGATGTTTACTTTTGCTTGTTCTTTGTTAGGTAAACACTCTGGAACAGATAAGAAACTATCGCTTAGTTTGGAGAATGAGGTAACTTCAATTCATGAAATATATTATCTATCATGTGGTCTTTTACTCTTTACCGAGGGTAGGTAGGGCAATCATTGTGCAACACTTCATTTCTCTACTATTTTCAACAATATGGAGCTCGTTTTGCATGAAAGGTTGATTGGTGAATGAAAATTACAAGTTTGTGTTAACATCATCAAAAAATTTCTATAAATGAAATCACATGTATTGAAGTATAAAACAAAAGGCCTCTTTTATTATCAAGCTCCCACCCAGGGAGGGCAGGGGGATTATGCACCCTCATGAGGATGTAGGTCCATATGTGTCTCTTGCATGATTTTGATTAGAAATGCTTTTTTTTTTAAAACACTTGCGTCCAGACTAGCTTGCACGCTGCTTGACTTTTCAATGGGTACCTGCTAACTCTTACAAGCATACATACATTGTAACTCTGCACAATAAAGCTTATCAAATGGGAAGAAACCATCTAGGAGTAGTCCTTCTGTCCTGCGTAATTAGCAATCCAACTTTAGACTTGAGAGAATGGAAGAGCTTTGACACATGAAACATTATATTGTGCTTATCATGATGTTGCCATTCTTACATCTCGTTTTCAGTCAGAAAGATAAATAAATTTACACCTTCCTCCCAATATGTAGAAATAATAGGAAGCTAGAAATTAAATCTCACTATTTTCAATCCTGGAGAAGCTTTTTTATGCTCATTATTGTATATTTATAGACTGCATCCTCCCTCGTGTTGCTGAAATTCATTTTTTTCTTGTAACTTAAGTTGCTTATGACAGTAATTCAATTTCTTCTTGTTGTACGAGTAACTAATAAAATTTCTTCTTATGGGAGATCTTAAAGTAACTTTTGGTTGCAGATTTTTGATTATCTTGGAAAATCTTCAGATGCGGATTCTTCTTCACCTGTTGAATACCTAATGTGTAGATCCAGGTGGTGAATCCAGACCTATGGCTGGAGTTTTACGTCTGAAACGAGTGTGTATTGGTTCATAATGCATTTTTTTTTTTCTAATTTTTCATTCCAGCCGGAAAACGTTGATATATCTACTCCTTTCTCTCTATCACATGTATCCGGATTATGACTTCAGGTAAGTCTCCAACTTATGGTGAAAATAATGTTTTTATATTTGTATTTACTCAAAAAAGAACAATCCTGTTGTATTTGTAGTATAAGCTTATTGGGTGGATTATGGGTAATGCCACTGTCAGCTTCTTTGGCGACGTGGCATCCCGCTTTATAATCCTTCTCTTACAGCTGTGGGAGTGTTGTCAGATGGATTGACAGACAGTTTAGATCACTGTTGCTCTTGAAGGAGCTGAGAGTTCAAGTCTCTCCATTTCCCAATACAATACTCAAGTTGTCTTGTCTGTCGTCAATCTTCTGGTTATGCGTGTATATGCAATTTATTCCTGTTTTGCTTTGACTTGCCAACTTTCTGGTTTACAGTGCAGTGAATGCTCACCAGTTTTTCACTGAAGAGAGCTGGGACAGTTTTAAGCAGATATTTGACGTCTACATGTTTGAGGCTTCAAAGGTTATTATATTTCCATTCCTCAGCTACTAAGCTGTGTTTGTTACAGATTATATGTTGGGAACATATTGGCAATTGCCTTGGTTGTCATGTTGGCATTTCTATTGAAATCATCTTCCTACCTTTGGTTTTACTTGATTACGTTGTTTTGATTAACTAGCATGTAACTAGACGTAACTAATCAAACAAGGTTGTGCTTAGGATCTATGCCTTTAATAGACCAAAAAATCAGGTTAATTGCTTTTTCTGAAAAGAATTAGACACCGTTATTTGACTATTTCTTTCTAGTGTTCTGTAATAGCATATGTGGAGCAGTCAGATGATTAGACTATTTTATCTTTTCCATGTTTTCTTTGGAAAGGGTAGTGAGTGTATTTTATGTTGTAATGGAGATGTCATAATGTTATATTTGTTTCAAGGCTTAGCTAAGTTATCAAAGAGAGAACTTCGAGCTTTTTGTTTAGGTATTCTATGATTTGGGTTGCAGGAATGGCTTGACGCAAATGAAGGCAGTGCTCTGCTTGAAACCTTGTACAAGGCTTTAGATGAGGTGAGGTACTTTTTTTATCAACATAAAGAGGGGACAAAGAGGGAAACATGGTCAAGTTGCTTAACTTATTAGCAGTGCAGGTTGTAAAAGTTGCTGAATGTGAAATCTACACTTACAATCCGGAGGCAGATGCAGATCCGTTTCTCGAGAAGGGAGCCATGTAAGACTTTTATATGAATATATCCTTTTTATTCAATTCTTTTTTTAACTGTGTCAACTTTTTGCATGAGCTTCCTATTCTTCAACTTTTCATATAAACCATCTCATTGAGGTCCTCTCTGACTACATTTTACGAAGTAGCCAAAAACCATGGTCAAGGTCAATGGCAAGGCAGTTGAACCCTTTGCTTTAGGCTCCTAAAACTAATAGGCTAGAGATTATTATGCAATTATTATGGATAGAAAGTATCAAGCTTTTTTTTTCTCTTGGATTTGATTGATGTTATCCAGATGAGCAAGTAAATTATAGTAAAATTTACTTATTAATTAGTACCTCCCCATCCAATTTTGATTTTTCCTCTTTGTCATATGTTTCTTTCCTTTTTCTTGTATACGATGATTTGGCTGTGCAATTTCATCTCATTTTGCCTATATAAACTATTTTTCTTTGTCCCGTTTGATTGATTAAAGCTGTAGTTCATGGTCATTTTCAAATTAAAATATTGCCCAAACACTTTGACTAAAAGAGTGACAGGATTTTATTTACTGGTCAAATTTCTTGTTATGAGTGGTAGTCCATTAACACAAGTCTTTGCATCTTTTCCAGATGGTCTTACCACTTTTTCTTCTACAATAGAAGATTGAAACGTGTCGTGAGTTTCCGCTTCAGCTGTGTGAGGTGATTACTCTACTCTTCCAATGTTCCAGGATGTGAGATTCTACTTTAAACTAGCATATATTTAGGCCTGATCCAACTGTTGTTTATTGCAGTAACTTGGTTGGTGAAGGACACCTATTAGACGACTCAAGTTTTGATGAAGATGGAGAGATATTCGATGGCATGGACATGTGAATACAACATTTTGTTCATAGCTCGTTGTTAGTGTCGTAAATCCTTGTACCTTGTATCGAATTAGTGATGTACAATTTGACAGTAGGTACTGAAACTATATCGTAAATAAGCATCATCCTTGTATCGTTTAGAGGTTGAGGTAGCGACTCTCGCGCTGCTTCTTGATCAGTTATGTATTTTCTGCTCTGTCATGAAGATTTTTCCAAGTTATGGTTGGCATTACTGTTGGCCCTGCTCTTATTAAGTTCTTTGTGTGTATTTCTGGTGTCCTGCATTGGTCAAGTTGAATTCCGAAATTTTATGGACAAAAGAAAGTGAATAAAAGGGTGTTTGGTTAGTCTTGGATGAGTAACGTTGATAATTCATTGTCTTCTGCTGGCTAAAAGTTACTGTCGAATTATATTTTTGGTATTCTTGAATGCAAGTTAAATCACCTTTCTGAATACTTTAACGATATATGAATGTATCTAATGCTTTATTGTTTTGGTATTTTTGATTGGGAAAAGGACAAATATACCCGAACTATTGTAAATGATATACAGATATTCTCCGTTACACTTTTGGGACATTGGTGCCTCTGTCGTCTAACAACTAGAGCATATAAACCTTTATACTAACATATGCCAGTTGACACCAATTTTAGCCCTCCACAATATGGATTAATTATCGAGTTTCTTCAATTTCAAATGATTTGAAATAATTAATTTTATAAAAATTTAAAATATTTTCAAGTTCTTTTAAAATAATTATTTCATTTTTATAATTTTTAAATAATATATATATTCCTATATAATTATGTATATAATTACCACCTAAATATTCGAAAATCGTCTTAAAAGATTTTTATTTTTAATCAAATATTTTGTTAATTAGTTTAGTTTAACTATGATTATTTTTTTTAGTTAATTAGCTTAAAATTAAGTTAATTATTTTATTTTTTAAGATTGAGAAGCTAATTAGTTAATATTAATTCATTTTATTTAATATTTAATCGAATTCGTCAATTAAATTCAATTTTTGGATAAATTCTTAATTCTTCTGGCCAAATTTGCAATCTATTAGCCAAGTGTTAAATTCAAATCTAGCCAATTTTTCTTCAAGCTTAACTCTCTTCTCAGCCAAAATTTGAGACCAATTAGGCCCAAATTTACAATACCAAATCGGCCCAAACCTCTCTTTCTCATTCAATACGATCAATATAGGGAAAATTGTATATAATAGCAAACTATTAATTCAAATTAAATGCTATAATCATAGTTTGATTTAATTGTACCCCATAGCAAACTGTTGCTATTTCGCCTCTCTCCTGGTGAATTTTGCTCGCCACTCTCGTTCTCTCCCTCGCCTCTCTCGCTTTTATACAAATGCAAATGTATAAAATGCGTTTGTGTTTGTATAAAGCGAGAGAAAATTGTATATATACATATATTTTTGTTCCCCTCTCTCCCCTCTCCCAGATCTTGTTCGCCACTCTCCCAAATCTCGCTCGCTCATTCACCTCTCTCAATTTATACAAAAACGCAATTGTATAAAATGCGTTTGTGTTTGTATAAAGCGAAAGAAAATTGTATATATACATATATTTTTGTTTCCCCTCTCTCCCCTCTCCCAGATCTCGCTTGCCACTCTCCCAGATCTCGCTCGCTCACTCGCCTCTCTCACTTTATACAAACACAAATGTATACATTGCGTTTGTGTTTGTATAAAACGAGAGAAAATTGTATATACAAATACATATGCATATATTTTCGTCCTATACACTTATGATTATACAAATACGATATTTCCCTGCCCAGTTTTCTTTTATTTTTTTCTCTTTCTCGCTTTATATAAACACATATTATACAATTGATCTTTTGTATATGTATACCAAAACAGATTATACAACTGCTTTCTTTTGTATATGTATAGCAAAATATACATATTTATGTTTGCTATGGAGCGCAATTATGCAAACAATAGTTATAACATACAAACATGATTTTTATGTTTGCTATATGTGAAAGTTACAACAATTTAAAGCACCCCCAATACAATACAACACGACGCGATACATTTTGAAACAATACGTAACAACTATCCAAACGAAGTGTAAAGACCCAGCAACATAACCGTTAACATTGGTTTGGATCGTTTTAACTATTAAGGGGTCGTTTGGTAAATATATTTTAAATAGAGTGGATTAGTTATGCTTGCATTAATTATACAATTTTTTTTTTGTATTGTTTGGTTTGATACATTAAAAATAACATGCATTACATATAAAAAATATTTACAAAGATACCCCACTATTATGGTGGAAAAGATGTAAAAAAGGTCTTGAGGGACAGTTTGATTTTTAATTAATCATGTTAATGTATGCATTAAAATATTATATTGCTAATATTTAAAAATACATAGTATTAATTATACACACTTTAATATACAATAGTGTATAGTTATACATAAGGTGAAATTCTACTACTAATTGATTTTGAAATATTAGATGCTATTATTTCTTATCCAAATTAAATAACTAAACCAAAGAAGTTACAATAAATTAAAATTAATTGTGAAAGCAAAGTTTGCATTGGAAACCAAAGCGTTGGCTTATATGCATGAAAAAATGAGAGTTATTACGTTTGGTTTTCGAGGAATTTTGATAAGCATGCATGCATGCAAAAAAGAGTGTCACCTTTTGGTTTCTCAAGAAATTCTGATAAGCATGAATTTGACTCAGTTTATGTGATATTATTTAAATTTCGAGAGTTAAATTTATTAAATTATTAAACAAAAATTGAAATGGAATTTACACACTTAAAAATTATATAAAAAATACTACTATAGAGTAACACTTTTGTTTGTCATATTTTATTTTTTGAGAGTCAAACTATAAGATCGATTTTGTCAATATTTTAAGATGTATTTTATTATCATATTAATATAAACTAATTGCAATTTATTATATTTTCAAATAGTTTCGAATATCAATATTTAAAATTTAAAATGTTGAATATATCTAATTCAATTTAGCTACGTCAAAGGACTCTGGAGTCTTGATCGTAAACGATACGTCATGTAAATGTGAACAAAGAGAGTATAAGTTATGATATTCATAAATTTCTCTCGAAATTTGAAGAGTACCACATAAATTGAGATGAAAAGAATAATATGTATAATTAAATTAGACCTTATCTAGAAAAACAAGGTGAATAACTCTCTCTATATAAGGGAGAGCGTCGATAAAGAGATTATTATAATTTGTTCGAGAGTGATATATATCAACTATTATACGACAATATAAAATGCCAGGTGGCAAAGGCGGCGGTGGTGGTGGTAAGGGAGGCGGCGGTGGATGTGGTGGTGCTAAAAGTGGCGGTGGTGGCGGCGGTTCTGCCAAGGGGAGTGGTAGTGGTGGCGGCGGAGGGTCAATGAAGGCGCCAGGTGGCGGCGGCGCGTACATTTCAAGGGGAGGCTTTGAGAGTAACCCACAGGGTTACTTCTCTGGTCTCCACTCTGGAGAAAAGGGGAAATGATCATGCTTTATTTTAAATAAAATAAATAAATATGCCTATTAGTGTGTGTTTAATTTCCATGTTTTTTTTTTGGGTTTTATTATGATGTTTTGGTAAGAATTATGGAATATTTTGCAGCATGTAAAATAGTTCTACAAAGTTTATATGCAAAGTAATGAAGTAATATATGTGGATGCATGGTTTTTTGTTGTTATAAGTTTTCTTGTATTTCTGTTTTTTCCTTGGATTGTTATTCTTTTAAGTCGAAGAGCCATCTAAAACAACATAGGAAGTAAATGATTGAATTTTTTCATATCACACTTTGTGGAACTATATTAGATATGTTATTGGAGTAATTTTTGTCTCCTATAAATTACTAGTGTGGGTGATTCTTCATTTTTTTTTAAAAAAATATTCTAATAAAATTCATTACATTAATTCAATTTTTTAAATTTACATTAGTAACTATTACCAAAGTTTTATAAGGTGCAAATTAATTCCAGTGTTACTTCTTCGGTCTCCACTCTGCATAAAAAGGGAAAATGATTATGGTTTAAAATTAATTTTCTTTTAAATTTATTTATTAGTGTTTATTTTTACAAGTTTTATTCTTATGTTGGTTTGATAACTTTTGCGTGACATTTGTGGTTTGGTAACTTTATTAGAAAGCTCTACAAAGCGTATATGCATAGTAATTGAGTATTAACATATGTATAACTCCTATGTGTTATGGTTCTTTCTTGTTCATTATAATTCGTTTTAGCTCGAGTTGTTCATATTCTCATATTTCCAATTGTCCTTTTTGATTATCTATCATTGTGTCCAAAGCATGTGTATTGTGTAAATTAGAGGTGAAGTCACAATTTGAAATTTATAAATATAATATTTTTATTTTTTAAATTATTACTCCCTCTATCCCAATTTATGTGACTTACTTTTCTTTTTAGTCGGTCTCAAAAAGAATGACACATTTCTATATTAAGTAACAATTTAACTATAAAATGTCTATTTTACTCTTAATGAAATGATTTACATAATTCATTTTGGACCACAAATTTTAAAAGTCTTCCTTTCTTTCTTAAATTTCGTGCCGAGTCAAACTACCTCACATAAAATGAAACGGAGGGAGTATGTTCTAAATTAATAATTTATAAATATTAAATAACTTTTAAAGACAAATACATCATTTGGATGAACTAATAGTGAATTTGGCTGAACTTCTATCTTGAATGCTAGTTTTGCCCCTTGGCTTATTTTGTGATGTATATCTTATAAAGTTTTTTTGTGGTAGTCTTTCCTTTGGGTGTGGTGATAGTCTAAGATATCATGTGTATTTTGTTTTCCAAAGCTTATAGAACTTCTATCGTGTGCATCTCTTTTTTAGAAGTCTGCGCTTAGAAATTCAATCCATTTTCCTTCATTTTTCTGATCACATCACTATTTCAATACAACACATTTATAAAATAGCTATAATTTTTTTAGTACTATGTAAATTTACTATTAAATAATATTATAATTTTGTTAAGTAATTATTTTAAAGTATGATTTTAACTTTTAAAGAGTAAATATAAAGCTTACGAGAAGAATGGTAACAATTGAACAAAAATTGATCATCATCATATTACAATTGTGCTTCAAAACTTTATGATTTTTTTTGTATGAGTATCTCATTGCTTTTATATGATCACAATTTATAGACCTCTTGTGAATTTATGATGTATATTGCAACAAGTTATGATCATATGGTTAAAAGATTGTCAGTAGTACATAGAAGAACTCTCCCTTTTCTCACTAGGTATTCGGTATTCTATTAGAGCTTGATCGACATTATTTATGATTTCACATCGGAAATGAAGTGCATTATGCACACCACCTACCTACTCATGACTCGAATTCAAGATCTCTGGTTAATGATTCATATAGAAATTTTATATATGTGCCCTTAAATATGAGGAGGACGTAATTAATTGATAGAACAATTTGTCCATTCTTCTTTGTTGCTGGAGGATTTTGTGAATTTCTGCTTCTTTGCTTTTACCCATAAAAGAATATACATGCCAATTATAACCAAAATGGATCCCAATAAGCTGTTAAAACAAAAAAAAAAAAATTTAGTACCAGTCAAACAATTTTTTTCCTCTGTTTAACACATTTTTCTTTTACTTTTGTTCCCAAAGGATGAAACACTTCTAAATTTATAGAAATAGTTAACTTTGTACTTCGCATTTTATCCTTAATGCGAAACTTTTATAACCTTATGAATATTATTGTATATTTAACGCCATTAGTTTCAAAAATTTGATCATCACACAAATTCTATGACGTATTCAGGGGCGGGAAACTAGAGTAGTACTATAGGAAGTGAGTTCAGTAGAACCTAATAGTTTTGGTTCAAACTTATGTATCTTTTCTTAAGAAATCCATTTGATATGTATATCAGTTTAGAACTTTGAGAATTGAGAGGACTAAAATTTTTGAACTTGTAAGCTTTAAATCCCAGCTCCACTTTAGATAACAAATTTCAAGAGCTGTAAGTTCTTTCTTAAATTCTTTACTAATTCAAACCATGTCAAATACATTGAATAAAGTGACTATAAATGCAGATGTAAAAACTGCACCTTTATGCTTTACACACCATGACATTTTATCCCACCATACCCTGCATTCATAATCCGGAAAAATAGTTACGTGTTTGGATGAAAGTGCTAGTTTCATACGATACTGAATGATGCTTATCGAGTTTCTTTAGCTCGTTATGCTCACATTAAATGGGATTTTCTTACTCTGTTACTATTTGTTTTCTAGTCCTGTGTAAAGAAGGAAAATGTATATTAGGACCACAACTATAGAATTTTGAACAAAAAGATAGTTATGACACATATATACTTTTGTATACAGATTCTTTCATATTATGAAAAAAAATTTGATTCTTTTAGACTAGGAATGAAAGAGAAATAAGTAAAATTAGCTAATACCAAAAGAAAATTTATTGTTTAAACTCCTAAAATCAAAACTAAACAGAGAAAGGAGTGTTGAAGATCCATATAGGTGGACTGAATCTATGATATGATTTACCAGTATAGTGAGGCTCAATTGTATCGTCAAGCAAGTTATATATGCCCATGCCTTGCCGCCTCCTTTTTCACTTAAATAGTATGCCGTAGAACAATCATCAGTAAAATATATATGATTGGCCTTGCATCCATACTGTTCAACAACGGCAGTAGAGGCACTAAACCCGAGAAAGATTGCTCTGTTTCCCAAATCATCAACCTCTTCATAACTCTCTTTATCCACATCAACCCTGGAAACGATGAATTCTTCAACGCCATATAAATTTGTTTCAGGATGTTTTTCAACTCCATTTCGAGTGATGACAAATAGTTCACCTAAAGAGTGCACAATGTAAAGTTGCATTCCATAGATAAACTCAGAAGGCACTCCTTCAACAATCCTTTTAATGGGTCGTTCTAATCCTCTTCCTCTAAAGTCAAAAATCACAACGTTTCCTTGAAAATCAACTCCATAAAACTGTTCATCATGATACGTTACATCAGAATAAGCCCCTTCATGTGTCACTGTGATGAACCCCGTAATGAACGAGGAACTCCTTGATTAATCATCAAAATATAATCATCATTTGTATGAGGATCGGAAGAAAGTAGTGCTTTTTCAACATAATACTCGAATTCTAAATGATAATCTAAGTCGAAATTCTCCAGGGTATTCATGTGGGGCAATTCTATTAGACAACGAGAATTGAGGTGGAACAAATTCATATTCCCTTTGAGATCAGCTGTGAAAATCCATCCTGGAATTCCTACACCCAAACAACGTTTTCCGACTAACTCTGGAAAATTCATAGTGTAGGTAACACCCTTTATTAAGTCGAAAAACTCACGTGATTCTTCCTTTCCTGGTTTCTCAGCCAGCATCAACAATGGGACTGGACATGCAATAACCATCTTTACGTAACGATTTAAACTTTATGAATTCAGAATTCTAAGATTGTGAGTGCGATTGATAGAATTGCGATTGATAGAATACAACAAACCTATCTAAATTGCCTCCCTTTTATAAGCCTTGAGGAACATAAATTCAATCCAAATTTGGTGTTTCTGAGGTTTACGTATTTCTTTTGGACAACGTTACTTAGGTTTACTACAAAAAAAAAAAAAGATTTCCTTTTTGTTTTGGGATTTAAACAAATCTTTTGTTACTTCGACTTTCCTTCCTTTTCCTAATTATCCTAAAATTAGCTTGGCAACTTCTAAAATTTCTATACGAGGGCGGCTCAACGTGATTGGGGCATAAAGTGAAATTTCAATTTGGGGCCTAAAATATAAGCACCATATACGTATTTATTCAAAAAAATAAATTCTTACACTATTTAGATGAAATTATTAGTATTTTAATATTGTTTTTTCGGTTATTAATTTTAGGTAAGATTTTATCAACTCAACATTGGAAAACATCCTTTCAGTGAGGCAATTATTGTATGAATTGTTAACATAATTATATAAGTAATAAGTTGACAAATATTAAATAAAGATAAGAGTTAGAACCATAGAATTTGATGCAAGAAGTTGATGACTTTGTAAACCCCATTTTAATATGCTTGTAGTAATGCTTGAAACTAAAATTTAAAAAGAAATAAAAAAAAATTGTAATTCACTTTGTTCAACATTTTTCACTATTAATTCTTATTTTTAACAAATTACAAAAGATGTTAAAGTGGGTAAAATAATATATTTAAAAAAAATATACTTTTTGTCATAAATAATCAATTTTTTCTATAGAAATTTTAACACATAATTTATTCTTGATAAAAATTTGGGGCCACCGAAATTTGGGGCCTAATTAAGGCAAAAGTCTTATTTCCCACAACATAGAGCCGGCCTGTTTCTATACATGATTCATGATATCTTTCAGATATACAATGTATCATAATATAATGAATACGTTAAAGAATTACATATTTCTTTGATATTTTATGTTTGAACGACTTCCCTTCAACAACAATATTGCTATTGGAAGAAGAAATATATAAATACATTTATCGTTAATTAAAATCCTTATTTGATAAGGATAATCATAAAAGCGCAAATTTGAGGAAACCTCTCATTTGAACTTGGAGAAACTAAAAGTAAATTGTGTTAAATTGATAGAGTCATGACGGTGGGAGAGAAATAAGATAGTAAAGGTGAGAGAGGAAAAAATTAGTCGGATATAATTTTTAATTATGCCTGAAATAGAGGAATGTGTATAACCATGTAAATTTACTACTAAAATAATATTATAGCTTTATTAGATAATTATTTTAAAGTATTGTTTTAACTTTAAGGAGTAAAGTTGTGTAGAATTACCTTATAGAATTACCTCACATGAACACATTGAAAGGTTTCGATTGTGATAATGAACTCGGTTACTGTGAGTATTACGTTCAAAAAGCACTGCTTTCTTCGGATCCTCATACAACCAACGATTATATTTTGATGATTAATCAAGAAGTTGCTCGTTCATTAGCTTATTGGAAACCTGGAAAAGACACCTTTATCACAGTTGAAACGCGCAAAACTGCTTATGCTGATGTTATTTGGGATAATGGACAGTTTTATGGTGTTGATGTTCGAGGAAACGTTGTAATTTTGGATTTTAGAGGAGGATTAGAACCAACTATTGGAAGGATAGTTAAAGGAGTGCCTTCTGAGTTTATCAGTGGAATGCAACTCTACATTGTGCATTCTCGAGGTGAACTATTTGTAATCACTCAAGATGGAATTTGTAACCATCCTGAAACTAAGACATATGGTGTTCACAAATTTGTTGTTAGCAAAGTTGATGTTGATAACGAGAATGATGAGGAGGTTGTTGATGATTTGGAGAACATATCACTCTTTTTGGGTTTAGTGCGTCTTTGGCCGTTGAATAGTACGCAAGGCTAATCATATATATTTTACTGATGATTGTTCTACCGCGGACCATTTCAGTGAAAAAGGAGGTGGCAAGGACATGGGCATATATAACTTGCTTGACGATACAATTGAGCCTCACTATACTGGTGAATTATATCACAGATTTAGTCCACCTATATGGATTTTCAACACTCCTTTTTCTGTTTAGTTTTGATTTTTTAGTATTTGCTGAGTAACTATTTTTTTTGTTGTGTTACTCGTAGTAACTACTTGTTAATTTATCTTTATTTCCTAGTTTCCTTTTTGTTTTGATACCTTTTAAACAAGAAAGTTGGAATGTAATGACTTATAAGCTTATGGTTTATTGCACTTCTACAATTCTGTTTTGTCCAGTGTTTTTTTGGCCCTGATCAAGTCGAGATTCGATTAACTGAACTATTGAGATTATAAGATTCATAACCTCTTCTTCCATGATACTGCAATCAGAAAATTCAAGAAAGGAAAAGTGAACACAAATACAACAAATCCAATTACTGTCGGGAGTGCAACTTCTCAGACAAATATTAAATTGTGAAAGTAGTCTCCTCTCGAATCATGAGAAATCGTGATCAACACACCGTGCAACTATGACTTATGCCTTTGAAAACCACAACATATTAACTGAATATTTCTGATGATGAGCTATGGTTCGATCTTTAGTAATAATGATTGATTTATAAGATTTGTTAATTTTACATTATTTTTAGAACAAAATCATGCTGGTGCTTTCGGGAAGGAGGAAAGGAAACTTCGATCAAAAAATCATTATTATCTAATGCTAATTAATTCTTGAGACTGAAAACTTAATTCAACAAGTGAAAGTAGACTCCTGATCCCCTAAATTAAAGTTAAAAACGGATTTTCCCGTCAACATTAATTCTCTAAAATTATTTCAATATAGATTATATTATACCATGGTTCATCATATTAAATAAGGATGATATCCTAAAATTTGATAAAAAATTATTTGGAAAATGCCACTATAATTTTCTAAAATTAGTAATTTCTTGCTTTATTATTTATTTTAACTAGTATTATATCATCATGGATGGGAGTATTGTTTTAATTTATAGATTAAGATGATTTACAAAAATTATTTATTAGCATTATAAGTCTAATTTGGTAATTAAGGATAAAACTATATATATAAATATGAGTTAAATAAATTCATTTTGTAATTTTGTATTACAGACTTCCTTCGTTAACCTCGAGCAGAATCTCCGGAGATGAGCATTCCAACCGGAGAAATCGCCGGAGAGGACTTGTTTGCACTGGCAACTGCAGCCGCCGATGACCTTTATAACTTTCGCGACAACTGTTTCCGCTTAACTTCGGAGGAGAGAGACTCCAAATTGCAAAGCCAATCTGATCTAGCTCTTCAAATCCTCGATAAAATTCCTATAGGTAAATTCTCTGTATTATTCAAGCTAACTTCTGCTGAAGTAGTAGGAATTGCGTTGAGTTCGGATTGTGTTTGTGATAAATTTCTGCAGAAAAGAGGAAATTGCCACTTCAACGTGCAACCTATGAGTATCTAAGAGGGAAAATACTGGATGCAGTTCCTGTATATAAGAAGGAAGCTGAGGATCATCTGTCTAAAGCTGTGAGTGAAAGATAAATACAGAAAACTAATTTGATGTCCTAAATATGCTTTGTTATTTAGTTAGTAGCATTGTTATTTGAAGTGTTTGTCGATTTGTTCGTTTTAGGTTAAGTTGAATCCATCTCTTGTGGATGCTTGGCTGTGTCTGGGTAATTGCATTTGGAAGAAAGGAGATTTAAATGCAGCTAAAAACTGCTTTACGTTTGCTCTTGGCAAGGTGGTTTATGCTGCTGCTACATTTGTTACTATAAGATTTTAATAGTGAACTATTATATAAAAGGTCTACACATATAATGTTTCCATTTGTTGATGTTTTCAGGGTCCAAATAAGAAGATTCTATGTCAACTATCAATGCTTGAAAGGAAACTGTCTCATGGTGAATATTGCTTTATGCTATGAGTTTTTTTGTTCCTTAACGAGCATCATAAGTACATATATAATAGACCTTTTCTTTTGATAAGGTATATATGTATACTAGTACTGAATAGTGAATAGGAGGAAATGTGACCATATGAAGGCTTTCTTTTACCGAGTGACCAAACCTAATGAAGTTGGGTACAACCATATAGAACTTCAAACTGAATGATTTATTATGTATAAGTACATATATAATAGACCTTTTCTTTTGATAAGGTATATATGTATATAGCTAAAGTAAAGACTGTATATTTAAGCTTTCTTGTCTGTATTTTTGCTTATGGTGAAAAGTTAACATCTTCGCTGGCATTTCTTTTCCTAAGAAGGCTGATCATACTTTGTTCATCTATATTTACTTTGCAGATGCTGAAAATCCAGAAGAAATTGTTGATGAAAGCATCAAACATGCCAGGGAAGCAATCACTTTGGATGTCAAGGATGGATATTCTTGGTGTAAGGAATCTAGTTTAAAGGAGACACTTCCTTAATTCTGAGCTCTACATCCCTTAGATATGTTGTTACGACCATTCTTTGTTCAACCACTATCTACTTCTTTATTCACCTTTGACCTAGTGCTTGTCAATGATATTAAGTCCATGTTTGCCTTGCTCTAAAACATGTTATAGCTTAGAAGTAAAATGTAGTTTCTATACACACTCAATGATTAAGGCATGGCAACAACAACAACAACAACATGCCCAGTGAGATCCCACTAGGTGGGGTCTGGGGAGGGTAAATTGTACGCAGACCTTGCCACTACCTCGTGGAGGTAGAGAGGCTGTTTCCGGGAGACCCTCAGCTCAAGAACAACAAATCTAAGTGACAGGAGAGATATAAATAAAACATAACAGCCAATACAAACGATAGCGTATAATCAACAAATGAGACAGTAACAACAAGAAAGTAATGCGATGCGTGAAACGCAGTAAACAGCATAAGGCTAGGTCTACTCCAAATGCTAACAACCCATACCCTTGCAAGGGAAGACAACACGCTAGCCCTACTAACCTACAACCTTAATACGAGACCTCCACTCCTTCCTATCTAGAGTCATGTCCTCGGTAAAGTGAAGCATATCCAAGTCTTGTCTAATCACCTCCTCCCAATACTTCTTGGGCCTACCTCTACCCCTCCGCGTACCCTCTACCACCATTACCTCGCACCTCCTCACTGGGGCGTCTGCGCTCCGTCTCTTCACATGTCCAAACCATCTCAGTCTCGCTTCCCTCAACTTGTCCACCACAGAGGCCACTCCC
>NW_006238978.1:1095844-1173203 GCF_000226075.1 Solanum tuberosum | reverse complement strand
CGGAATCTCATCGGGTCCGGTCGCTCTTCCCCTGCTCATCCTACTAATAGCCCGTATAACCTCCTCGGACCTAACGCACCTACAGTATCCAAAATCCCGAAGTCTTTCAGAGTGTGCCAAATCACCCAACACAATGTCTGCTTCCCCTTTTTCATTCAAAAGTTTGTGAAAATAGCTTCGCCATCTTTGCTTGATGGCGGTCTCTTCCACCAGTATTTTGCCTTCCTCATCTTTGATACACTTCACTTGGTCCAAGTCGCGCGCCTTCCTCTCTCTTGCTTTTGCGAGCCTGTACAGCTTCTTATCCCCACTTTTGTCCCCCAGCTCGACATACAAGCGTTCGAAAGCTGCCGTCTTCGCCTTCGTAACAGCTAACTTAGCTTCTGTCTTTGTCGTCTTATAGACTTTCTTAAGCGTCCGCTTCTCTTCCTCGTCTACGCACTCCGCCAATTTTGTGTATGCAGCCTTCTTCGCTTCCACTTTACCTTGGACTTCCCCATTCCACCACCAATCTCCTTTATGGCCTCCAAATTTACCCCTTGACACCCCTAACACCTTAGAAGCAACTTCCCTAATGCAACTAGCTGCTTTATTCCACATGTTGTCCGCATCCCCGCTACCACTCCATGCCCCCATCCCCATCAGCTCCTCACCCATCTCCCGAGAAAGGGCAGGGGTCAACCCACCCCATTTAATCCTCGGTCGGTCAGATAACATCTTCTTCCTCCTATCCCTCTTAATCTTCAGGTCCAACACCAAAAGCTTGTGTTGGGTAGTGAGGTTTTCACTTGGGATAACCTTGCAGTCCTTAAATAGACCTCTATCACCCCTCCTAAGGAGAAAGTAATCTATCTGGGTCTTAGCTACTGGGCTACGAAAGGTAACCAAGTGGTTCTCCTTCTTCGGAAAGCATGAGTTCGCAATCACCAACTCAAAAGCCTTAGCAAAGTCTAGAAGCGAAGTTCCACCTCCATTTCTCTCCCCAAAACCAAAGCCTCCATGAACATCATCAAATCCACTAGAAGTTGCCCCGATGTGGCCATTAAAATCACCACCAATGACAATCTTCTCGGTATTCGGTATACCTCTAACTACCTCATCCAAATCCTCATAAAAGCGCTTTTTGGCCTCCTCGTCCAAGCCCACTTGAGGGGCATAAGCACTAATAACACTCAAAGTACTTCCTCCAATGACTAGCTTAATCGTCATCAGCCTATCATTGATCCTCCTAACCTCCACCACTTGCTCCCTCAAATCCCCGTCTACTAAAATACCCACTCCATTTCTATCCCTTGACCCTCCTGAGTACCACAACTTATACCCATCAACATCCCGAGCCTTGGCGCCTACCCACCTAGTCTCTTGGACACAAGCTATATTTATCTTTCAACTAAGTAGATTTAGTACTTATACATTTAGAGTGCATGCTACAGAAAAAAAAAAAAAAAAAAAAGAGTGCATGCTACACTTCACTTTTCACCTTAGGTTACTTCAGCACCATGCACGGCTAAAGTTCTGCTAGACTCATACTCTAACTGATTCCGTATGGATTTCTCCGGATAGATGAACCATGATTCACATTTAATGCATCCAAATTCAAGTTTCTTCAATGGGCTTTTATCTGCCTTTTTTTTATTGACTAGTATGGCTTCCATCTTTTTTTAACAGATAACCTAGGAAATGCATTTCTCATTTCTTTTTTTGTGACTGGATCATGGGACCACAGCAAACTTCTACAGTCATTAAAAGCGTACCAGAATGCTGTAAGTATGCATTTGCCGATTTGACTTCTATAAAGCTTATCTTAAACACAATGTCTCTTGGAGTCTGCACCTGTCCTGTTATAATCTTGCGCATGAACTTCAGGTTTATTGGCTGTATGTTGAGCATTTTAAGTCCGTTATGCTCTATGTTTTATTTAGTAACTTGGAACCTCTTCTAATTCTGGACCCTTTTCAGGAGAGAGATGAAAAAATGAAGTCAAATCCTGATCTGTACTACAGTTGTGCCACTGTAAGCCTTATAACTTCTCAATTCTGATTTATTCTATTGTATAGTAATTTAGTGTGAGATTCTTTGATAACATCTCAGAAACATTATAGCAAAAGTTGCCTTTCTAGACTCACTTGTTATCCATTAGAAGTTTGGTTGTGGTTGCAACTGATTGCCTCATTCCTAAACAAGTTGGGGTCAGCTATATGTATAAAGGATAGAAAATTAGATGGGAAAGTATCCCATAATGAGATTTTACAAGCTGGAAAGCTAGATTTTCTTTTTCAGTTTTGCCTTCTGTCCATCAGCTCTCTACCTCCCAATGTAGGGGTAAGGTCTCGTACCCCACTTAATCCGGGTATGTTGTTGTTGCCTTCTGTCCATCAGCAGTACCCCCTTAGTCCATTTTAGTTGTGGAATTAATGCCTCTTTATGACCACGGTTCTATCGGAAACAACCTCTCTACCTTCACGAGGTAGTGGTAAGGCTTGCATACACTCTACCCTCCCAGACCCCACTTGTTGGATTTCACTCGGTGTGGTGTTGTTGTATGACCATGGTTCTATTTTGCGTTTGAGATATAAGTAGAATGCCAATTGAACTGATCCAGAAAAAAAGGTGTATATTAATTAATTAATTTCTCAAAAAATCCAAGTAATGAAATGTCGATTTGGGAGTGTACCTGAAACTTTATAATAAAGACAAAAATTAGTTGATGCAGGGACCTTCATCAGCAAAGAGATCTGTCAATTCAGGGAATGTGATGGAACTTCGAGATGAGGGGAAAACATAATATGATGTCAACTCATTTAACCCTTCTTTTTTCCTTCTTGAATCCCATCACCTTTTTCACTGTAGGAACACTTTAGCATTTTAAGAGAATATTTCTTCAAAGAACCCCCTTCAAATGATATTTTAATATATGCAGATATCAATGAATAGTTGATGTAGTTTCAAGAAAACCATCAAAATGCATATATCTGCAACTTCAAATGCTTATGTTGGAATTAAAACGAACGAATTGCCAATTATTAACTAGTCCACTCCATTTTCCTCACTAAATCGGTGACTCTTCATGAATAGGGTGTGTAATTGATATATGCAGATATTAACTCTCACTTCATCTTTTTCCTCTTCTCGTTATGCTTAGAATTGGATTTATTAAGATCTACAAATCTATACAAAGTTTTCTCTCTGCTTATTATGATCTTAATATGTTTAGTGGCTTGGGCATTATATGCATAGTCATACAAAATTAGAAGCCTATTTAAAGAAGCTTATTTTTCTTTCTTTTTAAAACTAATGTCTGCATGCACAATGATGTCTAAAATGTTGTCTTCACTTTCCTCTCCAAATCATTTACAATTAATGCTTGGTTGAATATGATTTGATTCTTAAGGTGAACAAATATCTGGAGAATTATGAGAGGGCCCTTACTGGATTTGAAGCTGCTGCATTAATGGATCCTGGTCTTAGTGCTATGGAGGATGCACGAATGATACTTCTGCTTCTTGATAAATTAGACTATTTGCTTCGGGTGAGATTATTTGTTGTGGCTAGATTGCATAAAGTATACCCAGTGATTCTTTGTTTTATTTTGGCAAGCATTTAGGAAATCATGGCTGACAGCACTAGAGTCGTAAGGAAATATCTGAAGATTTATGATAGGACACGTACTGTTCATCTAATTTTTATTGTCTGAGATGTAAAGTGTGTGAGTTGTAAAATCATCCAAATAGAACCCTTTTCAGAACCAAAAAAGAAGAAGGGATTTGATAAAATTTCAATGCATTTAAACAGAATCTTGTCCCTGATATGGAACACACGGGTGATACTTTTGCAGCTTATGATACCTGACTTGCAGATTATAAAAAAAATGTCTCCTTTTTACTGATGCAATAAAACGTCTCATATGTCAGTCTTTTAGATGCTGTGTCTAATTAACAATTTCTAGTTAATGGTAGTGAGGGGAGACAAACTTGTCATGTTAAATTTGTATGACAAGAAAGTCCCAAAAGATTGTTTTTCCTTTCAAACATTATTGTGGATCCGTTCAATGCTTGAGGGAACTGAGAAATTAGTTGATGCTAGGATTCTGTTTATACTTTGATGCTACAGAGGTCGAGTTAGAAACCTTAATAAGGTTGCACCAAATTCAATGAATATATTCTCCAATTTGAATGTTTGTCTTTTTGAGCTAGTTGATAGGTGAAAGCAGTTCAGGAGAAACGGGAAATTATTAGCAAAATAGTCAATTAATTAGAGATAGCATAAGGCTTGATGATATACCAGTGCCAGAGAAGGGGTTTTAGCATTCAAGATACTACAAGTACTTAAGACAAATCAATGAAGAATTGGCCGTTTCTTACATTTGACCTGCTGATCAATCCAGTTCATCCACTTAATGGGTTTATTTAGTCCGTATTCATGTACTAGTTGTACTGGAAGGTATTTCTTCCAAAATTAGTTGTTTCTTCTTCAGCTCTTCCATGTTTTCGAGCAATGTAGAGGAGTTCTTACAAAAGGAAAAAAAGAAGTGTACAATTCTGAATTTGTTTGTGTCAATCACTTCTGTTGGGTGCATAGAACATCTGTTGTGCATGCCACTTGAAGAATGTTGAATGATTTGGTCATATCTCTCAGGGTCAGACTAAGGCTAAGCGGCTTTCTAACCTATCATCATCGCTTGCTACAATTGATTGTAAGGATTTATTTTCATCTACTTAGTTAGCAAAAGAGTTTGATGTTTGATCAAACCTCATTATGGATGAAGGTTTAACCAAAGAACTTCCTGCAGTGAGTCATTCATACAAAAGAGCAACCATGGATCTCCTATCTGAAGGTCTTAATAAAGGAATTGCAGTCACAGGGAAAGTTTTGTTCTTTGCTAAGAAAGAGAGTGTAGCTCCATTGTAAGTTACCTTGATTTCTATGAACCTAGAGCAATTCATTGTTTTATCACTTTGATCATTATTATCTCCTTTGTAAATGAAATGGCATTATTAACTGGTTTTCAAACTTTTATCTTATATTCTGCAGGTGCTACGTGCTATCTGATTCCAACCACACGTGTTATGTAATTACGGTGTATGGTATTCGCAATGATGCTGTAAGTTGTCCTTCTGGAGCTGCTTAATGTCTCTTATCACGGTTCTTTGTTTGTGTTACTCAATTCATGAGAAAAGGGGATCTTGTTACGAAACTGAAGAAACAGATTAAGCAACCAACACTTATTTTGTTTTCATGTCCCTGTTTGTGCTTAACAGCAGCAGTAGCAATACGCTTGATAAATAGTATGGTTTTTCTCATCTCATTTTTCCTACTTGAAAGAAGAATTATAGGAAGTGTAGATACCGTACTGCAAAATACCTTAGCCTCAATAGAAGATAATAATGTGATGTCGTTGAATCAACCATGAGCCCGAACAGTCTATGTCATTGACTGCCTCCTGTAGTAGTATCATTAATATTAGAGCACTGCCATATAAGCTTTTCATTTTCTGCATCACACATCTTCAAGAAGAAATGGTTCTTTTCCATTCCTTACAAGACATGTTCTTTGCATTCATGTAAATAAGTGAATGAATCATTCAAGATCTGATTTTGCCCCACATTTCAATCTGACCCTAGATTTGATACAGTGAATACATTCATTAGTTCTTTGGAAGTGTTGCTTACTTCAAAATTGTCACCATATCAGCTTCTCTGTCCTGCATTGACAAAGAACAAACTGATGTGACTAATTGAATTGAACTTTATCTAATGTATTAATTTTGAAAATGAGAGTTGGTGAACATAGAAATAACCATGACTATGCTGTTTTACCTAGACTTATCGAAGTAATTAGCCACTTTTGGATTGATTTGATCCTTTTGCCAAGGTCCCATAAGTTATCACTTCATTCAAGTGCAATATACTCTTATTGACAGATTAAAGAAGGAGATCAAGTCACCTTATTGGAGCCTTTCTACCGTTTTGTTGATTTTTCTTGGAAAGGGAAGGTAATCTCCTATTGTTATGTTATTTATGCTATACTGCACTTGTTGCAACTTGACCATATACTTTGGATATCTCAAAATTTCTTGTTTCTAGCTTGCGAAAATCATTGTATTTACTTCTTTATAATTATTTTTTTAATCAGTAAAATATTAACATTTTATTTATGAGATCACCAGCATAATCCTAGTTAGTTACAAGGAACATTGTTGTATTTATCGTGAACCTCACTTTAACTACAGAATAAGCACAGAGAATTCATATGTAGGATTTGACCCGACTCAGATAAAATAGCCCATGTCAACGCTGTTGATCAAATGTCATATCAGTTTCTTCCTAGCAGGTTTTATACTCTTGTTTAGCGTTCATGTTAAATTCAAACTCTCATTTACCCGTTCAACTCGCCAGCGAACTCCTACTTTATGTTTCCTCTTCCATCTGAGGTCCATGTTATCCACATTTCCTTGCCAACCCAGTCCACCATACCTGACCTGACCACCCCACATCTATACTCATGTTCCTCCTTGTTCACACCTTCTGCCGGCATGGCTGCATTGTGGAAATTTTTGCAGCATATGAAACTGTTAAAAGCACAAATTTCCAATCAGCTGTGGATTACCTTAATTCTAATAACCAATTACTAGAACTAGAAAGAAAGATAAAACAAAAGCAAGGATTACTGAGTTTGATATCTTTGTTTAAGCTCTTGTATAATTATCCTTCTCCAGCTAGGGGATAATATTGCCAACCTTACCAGCAATTAGGAGTAAGAGAACCCATTGGAAAGTCATTCTGTTTTTTGACTTCATCTTGAATGGAAGCAAAAACCAACTTCCATTTTAATAGAGGGAATATGAACGGTTAATTCAAGCAATTCTTGGAGGACTAGTTTTTTGTGCATCGTGGAATGAAGATTGCCTCAAGGCTGGAAGTTTTTCATTTAGTCTGTGCTAGACTTTTGTCTTTTACATGTTCAAACCTCATCCTCATGAAGTTACTTGTTAATTTTGACCCTACAGCACTACCAGTTCAAATCAGTGCGAGTGGATTTTGTGGAACAACTTCTTGTAAATGGAAAATACTTGTCTTCTCATCATGCAGTTCGTACGTCAATCTATGCGCAGCACAAGGCATGAATCATAATCTTCTCTTGTAAATGTAAGCTACCAAGAAAAATTTGGCAATTTCTTCACTATGAATTGTTTTTCTTGTAAATACTGATATGTGCAAAACAGCTGATTAGAATTTTTGAGTGCTTGTTCAACTACCCGCCCAAGCAAATGTCCTGGTTTCTTTTGGTCTGTCATGTCTTTGTTCGTCCTCTCAACTCCTCCACACTTTCTTGTATTCTTGTCCAATGGCTCTATCTCACGTGAAAGGCACATATTTAATGTTTCTTCTCGTTTTTTGATGACATAGGAGCTCTTCTGCTTTGTCATTTATATGTATTGTCTACTAATCGTTGTGTTTCCTTCAGCAGGATTTTGGATGATATGTTTACCATGGAGAGGGAACTCCTCACATGTTATATTTCCACTTTCAAACACTAGTTTTATCACTTGAATGCGAAGAAAGGAAAAAAAAAAGAGGAAGAAAAGTTTCGATATCGAACTAGGTGTGGGGTTTAATGATCTAATTGCACATATTTCAACTGACAAAGTAGTTTGTGGCACTTGAAGAGAGTAGAGTATTGTTTTAGCATATGTAGCTAAACGTATAGGCTATCATATAGTTTTGGGAGCTTGTATAGCGAGTCAATTTAAAACAAGGTTGATGTTTAATTAATTCTTACTCTCCTCTCTACATCTAATTTTCTTGGGGTTGTATTACCAGTTAACGACTGCACATTTAGGTCATGAGCCTTTTTCCGTTGGCAGACATCGAGTAGAAAATTAGATCTCAGATTGACATTTTGATACGAGCAATTCTGGCATGAGGAGAAGAGCTATCTTCTTGCTCGACGTGCCTGCTATTCACCAGCACAGGAGGTGATAGTGATACCGGAGAAAGTTACTCAATTTTATTGTAATAGCTTACAAAGTAGCAGAACTTTAAATTAGTATATCAAAATGCATTTAAGTAGTCGCACGGAATAAAGAATCATACAAAGAGACCAACTCTATACATACATGTAAACCTAGATGTGTTTCATAAACTTGCATACAATTCATAATGTGATCCAATGGAAAGCTAGTATCAACAGAGACGACAAACGAATCGAAACCCCAGTTGAGAATGACTCAAAATATACTGCAGAAGCAGACCGACAAAAAATTATCATTGTTGGTAATAGCCACTCTGGTGGGGAGGAAGATGATATGGAGAAGGGACGGTATAAGGAGGTCGAGGCATAGAACCTTGTTGCTGCAGAGGTGCAGGTTGCTGAGGAGGTGCATTATAGTAGGGACCCCGCCACCCCGGATATGCAGGTTGGCCATACTCATGGTTCGGTGGAGGCTGTTGTTGATGTTGAGTTGGTGGATATGGTGGACCTGGAGCTTGCAAGTTGTAAGGCGGTGGAGGCTGCTGCTGTGGAGCACCATAAGGTGGTGGATTTTGAGTATAACCGGGTATTGCAGGCTGATGAGGGGGTTGGTAAGTAGGAGCCGGAGGTCGAACAGCATTGGGAATATTTGCGGGGTCTGCTGGCGGTTGGGGATTGGATCTTGGAACCTGATGAGACTGAGGAGCAGAAGGATAATTATAGCCATTTGAACCTTTATTCTCCTGAAAACTAAGACCTGACATTTGTCTCTGCACGTCATCCATCATTTCCCGGCACTGCATGTTTCTTGTCATCACAAAATCACTGCCCTGTTGTTTTACATTTGTGATCGCGTCCTGTTTAACCCATGAAAGGAGAATGTCAATTCGTCATCCTTCAGTCGAAAGGCAGAGGAATGTGAATCCCAGCACACACACACACACACTTTCTCAAACAGATGAATAGTTCCATACCTGAAGTGTAACATAGAACTTCAATCCCTCGTTGATATTCTCCTTTATCTCTTGATATTTTGAAATGGCAGCTTCGATTTGCTTATAGGTTCGCTCACGGGATGCTGTAACATTGAGCGAATAAAAATTTACTAATACCGCTGGAAATAGAAATCAACATTGGACAATAATAGCAAGAACAACATTTCAGAGTAAGCAAATCAGATATCTATAGTTGAATTTGGGTTGAACATGGTTCATTGTTCCTTTGGTATTGGTTGCTGCAATGGAAGCAGCAAACTTCTACACTTCCCGACTCATTGACAATATTTCCGAGGCCTTTTGTCTTAATTCCATGGCCTCTTGGTGTCCCTGGCTTCCGAAATGTGTGGGTGCACAAGGAATTCTGCTCATCCAGGTAACATCACTTTTGGGTCATTACATTTCTGCACTTCTCATCTTGCTAAATAAGAATACTAAATTGGTCTTTCTGCTAATTGACATTTTGTTAGTCAGTAGTGAAAAAGTCTTGCTTGTTAGTATCTTCTCGATGGTATATAAGAATACTAAGTTGGTCTTTCAATGTGGTAAAGCTTCACTCATAAATGAAGAAAAACAGACACCCTAGTGCACCAACCAGAGCTTCCCGCATCCTGTCCTGCAAATGTGATACTAAAATATGGAAACAGATCTATATATGGGTGTGACAGCAGTTCGCCATGTTCCTGGGGAAACTAGACTTGCAAAAACAAGTGACTGCGACCTACTTCTATACAGAACTTGTTTATTAATGCCACAGCCCACAGGGCACCATAAAAATTAAAGCTTCAACATGCTTCAGGCAGTACCCCTGAAAGATAGTGCAGATACCTTTATAATCCTCAAGATTGAAAGTAGAAGCGAAGTCCACATTTTGAGCCTGCAAATGAAAAATATTATTAGAGAGCACTCAAAGATATACATTGCAATAATAAAGTCATAGTAAGTTGGTCTTTCTAGAAGTGGGATTTTTTATGTCCTTCAGCCATCAATAGGGCTTCAGTTTTACACAGAGATTCTCAAATACTAAGCATTGTTTATCACCCCTAGGAACAGATTAGAACAAAGCAGCCGCTACAAACCCCATAAGAAACGCCATTGCAATCAATTAGTAGATCATCTTTTATCTCCTTGACCCTCCCCTTTTTCGAACAATCTCCTTAATAGCTTCGTAAGTTTTCTTTGATAAGGTAGATAATTTCAATTAGTAAAACTCCATACAACAGGCAAAAGGGATTACAATACAGAAGCAAACATATCCTGCTTCCCTCACTTAGTTTCAACCAAATATTATCCCCACTTCTCAAAATCCGAAGAAGAAAATATCAGAAATGCAAAGGAAAATCCTAATTTCATTTTAACAAGATACTACTCCAAATATCAATCCAGATACATAAAATATTGGAAGAAATGCAAAATGTGGCATTGGACTAGAATGTGCAATACGTGCAATCATAAATTCACCAGGGTAATCCCCCCCTAGAATAGTCATGATATTAAAAGCTCAAGGCAGATGCTTCAGCATCTGAAAGAAAAGAGCAGTAAAAATTTAAAAGTGAAATCCCAGAAATTTAAACTTTATATCAGAGACCTGAATCTGCAGCAACAATTGTTCTTGTGCCTCAAGGTTCTTGGAAATTTCTTCACAAATATGATCATATTTCGCGATCTCCTTTCTGAAAAGATCCTCGTGGGAGCCAGTGGATGTCATCAGCTTAGGAAGTATATCATCCTGTGCAATACCCCCACAATATAAATGTAAAGCTGGATCCCACAAATCCTGGATCAGTGAGCAAAGAAGCAGAACAAATACCGAGAAACAAGCACCTTTCCTATGGAAACAAAAATGTTTGACCAAGACAAAGTGCAATTCATTTTCGGTGACCTGTTGTCAATGGATGACGATTAAAGAGCAACCACTAAACCCAGTTAGGAAATAGTGTTAACCTTATGTGTTTGCTTCTTTAAGGCTAATGCTATCTTTCATGTGCAATGGAGGAATCTCTTTGACTAAGCTCCAAAAGGAAATTGAGCTGTAAGACCACATCTATAGACTTGAAATGAAAAGAAGTAGCTTTAACCAAAGTAGGGTCATGATACACTATGATGCCCCCAGAAGGACCATGCACATAAGAATTAGCAACACCAAGAGCAATTTTACTATTAGGCAATGAATAGCGAATCACTGCCAGGACAACCAAATGCAGTGTGGTCTTTCTTTCTTTGTTTTTGGTTATTCAGCAAATGCAAGGACAAGGATTAATTTACCAGTCCATAATACTTTAAGCAAACATTTATTCTGCTCAGTTTGGTGCAAGCTTATGTGACTTGTACCATGATAAGTACTATCAAGTAGCAGACAAAATAAGACCTCTTACGTGTGAACTAGCAAATGACCTTTGTTTCCGCTTCTTTCAAAGAATTCAAAAGATCATACCTATTTAACAATCCTATGAACAAAATAAGTACATACTTAATAACTATGTACATAAGCTAAAAGTTCTGAATTTGAAAATATGTCCACCTCTTTAGAATTAGAAGTCAAAAGTTATACTGCATAAGGTAAAAGTGGCTATGTTATCATACCTTCCTCTTCATTTCTTTCAGCATATCTTCAAGCCCTGCACGCTGAGCGCCAAGACCTTCTAATTGTCTCTGCAAATATAAGCACCAAAAACTTGAAAGAGTCTGTGGAGGCAGTTATTTCTTTAATTTTTTATGAAGTTTGTAGAAACAATTATTATGACTGCAACTTAAAGAATGTTCATCCAATAAACAAAATATCCCCCAAATATATCCAACAGAAGTCAGGAACCTTGTCTTCCACAGTCCATTTATTCAATCTTCTTTTTATTTTTGACCGGTAAAGGGTAAGTATATTGATTAACAGCACAAGTGAGCGCTGGAGAATATGCACAGTTAGCATCATCGCAACTTGTATAAAGTGCTAAAAAATTCGGTCATGGCTTCAACATCATTAAAAGAAGCTGTATTGCACCAAAAAGATGGTGTAGAAATACATTGGTATTTCACTATACTAGCAGTTCTTTTTCTTCTCTCAAAAATAAAAATGTCTTGTGTTCCTTACCTTCCAGATGGACCACCAAATAAATTCAACCTTTTTTCATCAAGCCATAACTTAGGCGTTAATCAGGCTAGTTATTAAGCTTTCTTTTCTAGTGTTGGTACTTATGGTGAATCTTCATGTTTCCTTTTTGTGTATTCACTAATATAGTAATACACCAAAACTTGCAACATAAATTTTTGCATGGCGTCTCTGTAGGAAAAAGGTACTTGATTATGTCTTATAAGTAATTAGACAATTTTCATACTGAAAGTAGCTTTACCTTTTAAAACAAAACATGCAGGTGCTGTATACTTTCTTTTAATAAATAGGTTACATTAACCGGAAACGTTCTTTAGTAAACATCACTAGTGAAGTGTTTTCAAGAAAATTAGCTACTCTAGAAACGCATATTCTATAGCTGCTCTAGAAACACGACTGCAGCATAACCCATGATAAAGGGTACAGCAAGAACAGTAACACACATGTAGCCTCGTTAACTCATCTTACCAAGCTCTGCTTCAGAGCACCCGCAATTGCATCTTCATTGGCATCCAATGACATGATTGGTCTTGCCAAGGTTGGAAGAGCAGATTCAATCTATCATAGAGAAAGTGCCAGGTTAGATTATGCTTCAGCTAGCTACTTGGGGAGATATAAAAGTAATATCACATTGTAAGCAATGACTTTAACTATGAACTTCTTCTCCAACTGTAACATGGCATACACATACAATATACAACATACTAAAGAGCAGGCACTTCAGTGTTGTGTAGTTGAAATCAAATATCTAAGAATCTAAATATAGTTATTTTAACCATTTAAAATATGAATGACAGCATATATTTTTTTATAAAAATTGAGAGTAACAGAAACAAAAACAAAAGCAGCCTGGTGCACTAATTTCCCGCTATGCACGGGGTCCCGTGAATGGCAGCATATATTAACTACATGTCAAACAAATCACTAAGCTCTCTCAAATCCCAATGTCACAAGTTGTCGAAAAGATCTTATTATGATAGCTCATAATGTGACGACTATCCTAAGAATACCCACTAATATTATGTCTATTTACAGAACACACAGTGTAGAACGTCAGAATTCTTATCTACATATCTTGATGAGTGAAATTTGTGACGGAGCTAAATACACATTACATGGCTAGTTATCTAAAATAAGGTTTCACAAAGAATCTAAATGCTCAGTAAATACATACTGGACGGCGGTCAAGGATCGACATTAGTGCTGCATGATCCCTCACTGATCGTTCAATCCTGGTATCACTCTCTGCAGCTTGCTTCAAGTTACCTGCAAACCTGTTTAACCTATCCTGTAGGTTCTTTGTAAGAGTACTAGATTGAGGTCTTGTCCATCGTGTTCCAAATTGACTTCTAAATTGAGCATCTTCTGTTGCTTCTTTTTGCAAAAGCTCCTCAGTTTGGATCAGTAATTCCTGGTTCACCCTCTTCAGATCATTGAGTTGCTGTAGCTCAGCTTCTAAACCAGCTGGACCACCACAAATTTGAACTGCATCTACATCTTCTTTTAAGGCCATGGGTAGAGTTAAGTTTCCCTCCAATGCAAGAATAGAATCAGGCAAGTCCATTTCCTTTAGCTTTACTCGAGCTAGCTCACTTCCCTGTTGCAATCTCTCAGCTTGAGCCCGAATGACGTCATCAACCATTTCGGTGTACCTGGACAGAGCTTTAGCACTGTTATCAGGAACAAGACTGGCAAACATCTTCTCCTTGCTTGCGTCCAGAACATCATTCATTGGCATAGGTTTGACCATTGCAAATGCAGGAAGAGGAGGCAGAGAACTGGCTTGTGGAACTCTCATGAGGTATACTCTATCATTCTCCTTCACAGCTCTCGCCAAGTTTTGATTTAAATTAGCATCTAGCTTATTAATTGCATCCAAGAGCTGCTGTGCTGCTCCTTTTGATGATGTTTTTTTGGCCTCTGACAATGCACTAATCCCACTCTTCAACCTCGCAATTTCCTCTGCAATTTCTTCTTTCTCATGGAGCTCCATACCGTACCTATAGCAGGCCTCAGCATAAAATAAGGCAGCCTTTAGCTGAACATGAGCCAGCCAACCCTTGTCAAAGTGGTAGGTTAAAGGTGCAACATTTAATGCTGCCAAGGCTTCCTCATAATAAATCCCTACCTGTAATCATATGTGCAAACTCATTTTAAAACCAAATGTTGCATTTATTAATGCAAAGAGAAACTTCATCATCTTACATAAAAATAACAGACCAGCCAGAAAATGTCATGGCCTACATAATATCAAGAATGATTTTTTAATTATAATCAAATATCAGGAAATGTATTTTCTGAATCCTATGCAAGAGGGGTGTTTGTTATTTACCATACAATTAAATAAAAAGATAACTTGACTAAACTACAGAGAATATGCAGTGGCAAAAGCTGAAACAAATAAGGTACTATAACCAATAGACAACCTGTCTTGAAATCTTTGCACAGACTCCAGGTGTGCTTCCCTTGGCAATAGTATTCTCAAAAACACACTCCTGAGCCTGCGCTAGCATGAGTCTTTCCAACATCCCAGCACATTCCACCGACATGTCAACCGTAGTGGAGGTACCCATTGATGCCTTCATTGCCACATTGTCTCTCAGGAAGGCGAATGCCCCAGCTGCAGCTATAAAGGAATGTGATGCCTGCCTTCGACCCTCCACTGCAGATCGATCCAAACTCAATCCCATCTGACTGTGCACTGCCCCTAGATTAAACAAAACTGCAGCTTTCTCTGTGGCAAAAAAAAGGCTATATAAATAATATAATAAGATGCTATTAACTAAGCTTAGATTTGACTTCTGTAAGTTCATAAGGTCACCATATTATATAGAGAAGGTACAAGTTTGAATTTTAACAATAATTTAGATATTGGCATGAAACTAATCATTTAATACCTTTGCCCTGTTTGGTTTTGAAGCTCCTACTTATTTAATCACTGTTTTCTGTTATACGAGATTTTGTGATCAAATCCAATGGTCAGTTACTCCTCGAAAAATATTAACTTTTGCAACTGACCATATAGTTTCAATGACACTGATTGATTATAGTCACCTACCTAATACCAGCTTTTCTAAACAGTCATTCATTTTTCAGATCCCAAACCAAACAGGACCAGCCTCCAAATGATGCATTGCACTATTTTTTATCTATTACCTTCTGCATCAGTCGATTAAAATCTTAATCTTGTTAAAGTTTTTACATCTCTGGAGCAAATTCGGACGTATTCCAAAATCCGAACTCCAGGATACTTGATGCATATTGAAAGGAAAATTAGACCAGTGTATGTTAGCAGCTCAAAATCAAGTGCAAAGCAATTCTAAGTTGTACTTCACGTATCACCTATTGTACGCATAATTTCAAGTCCAATCAAATAAAAAAGTTGAATTCAATACCTAGATGAATGTTCTGCTGCACAGCTTTCTGCTTGATCTTGAAAGTATCGTACCAAGTAAAATACACAGAATTGATGTGATCATTATCAGGTGATATAGGGAAGCGAGATTCAACAGCGCAGAGGGCTTTATAGTAATTTTGTAACATGTCACGGCGAGCAGGTAGCGAATCGGCGGGAACACGTTCGATTTCGGAACGATACTGTTTGATAGTTTGGAGATCATCTTCGAGGTTTTGAGCTTCGCGTTCGGAGTAGTTGAAAACGATGTAGTTTCGTAATGGACGATAGAGATCGAGTGATACGGTTTTCTTCTCGAAGATCGCCAGCATGACGTTGGCCGACGACGACGGTGACGCCATGTTTGCCGGTGAACTTTTTGTAGTAGTGATGATTTGCAACGAATATGGAGTTCTGTATTTGTTGTATGAAGAAGAAGAAGAAGAAAATGAGAGCTTCGGCGAAAAATCCCAAGCGTGTAATTTGGTCCGTATTACTTTGAGGGAAGTGCTGAAAACATTGGGCGTAAATTATTATTTTGTCTTAAAAACATAATTTTAGCTGATTTATTGAATTAAAATATATTTTCAACTTTATAATGAGTGAAATATATATCTAAATTTTCGTCAATTTTAGGATGCATTTTATTAAAAGTTTCATGCTTCTACAAGAGATTGAGACTACTTGATAAGTCATGTGGCAGATTGGGAAGTATCGAAGTTTAATTGTTCAAGAAGAAGAGTATTTTTAAGGTTGTTAATAGTCAGTGTGGCAGAGTCACCCTATTATAAGGGGGGTCGTCCGAACCCCCTTCGGTGAAAAATTATATGATTTATATATGGTTAAAATAATTTTTAGGTATATACAGTAGATGTTGAACCCCCTTCGGCTACTTCGTGTGTCTAATTTTTTAGATTTTGACCCCCCTTATTGAAAATTCTGGCTCCGCCACTGTTAATAGCTTGAGGGAAAATTATATGATTTATATATGGTTAAAAATAATTTTTTAGGTATATACAGTAGATGTTGAACCCCCCTTCGGCTACTTCGTGTGTCTAATTTTTTAGATTTTGAACCCCCTTATTGAAAATTCTGGCTCCGCCACTGTTAATAGCTTGAGGGAAAATTATATGATTTATATATGGTTAAAATTATTATTTCTCTCTCATTATTTTCAGCATGACTACATTACTTGAACAAGTATTCGATTAAAAATAATTTATCTATATTCATGAGATAGGAATAAGAAAATGTACATATTCATTTTCATAAACTTCAATTTGTAGAATTACATCAGGTATATTATTGTTATGGTAAGCTCTGCATAATTTGTATCATGCTTGTTAGTATGCTTCTTTTAAGTATAAAATTAACACATTAAATATAATATTTAGGTTATTTTATCTAAGAGAGTATCAAATAATTAATATTCTCACTATTTATTTGTTTTACTTTATTTTTCAACTTTCTTTTAAAAAAACTTTATTCTTTTTGTGTGACAATTCTATAATTTTAACTATAACATATTTGAACACCATCAGATAAAGAGAGATCTCACTATATTTTACATAATTTTTAATTTAAAACAACTTAAAATAAAAATTATTTTTTAAGTAAAATAAAACAAATAAATTGAAACACAAAAATTATGTAAGAAGACTTTAATTTTATATCTTGTTTTTTTCCCTTTTCTATATATACCCCCAATTCCTCCAATTTATCTCTCTCTTACACAATTTGGGCATCTCCTATCAACGAGTCAAAGCTCTTCTCCCTTTTCAACAAATCTTCTCATTTTTTCTCCTTTTCTGGTTCCTCAGGTATGTTGATCTGGAGACTCCAGCTACTTTAATATCCCTTGGCCTTTGTCTTGTTGTTGTATACTCTTTTTTGGTGAATTTTATGTGAGGTTACTAGCATTTCTAGGGTTTTGTTCTGTTGCTTCTATTTATGTTGAAAATCTGTACTTTTTTGATGAGTTTTATTTGGTGAGGTTACTTGTATCCTAGGGTTTTATTCTGTTGCTTCTGTTTACGTTGAAAATCTATACTTTTTTGGTGAATTTATTTGGTGAGGTTACTAGCATTCTAGGGTTTTGTCATGTTGCTTTAGTTTTGGTTGAATTTCTCGTTAATTTTAGTCTAGGAAGCTTGATTTGTCCTCAAATCGTATAGTGCTGAGATGGGTTTTGTTCTGTAGCTTTTCAATTACTTTTAGTCTAAGAAGCGTGATTTGTCCTCAAATTGAATAATGCTGAGGTGGGTTTGGAAACGCTATCTAGTTCAAAATTCCTGGTCTTTTTTCTTGTTTGGTCTATTCTTTTGGTGAGGTTACTAGCATTCTATAGTTTTGTTCTGTTGCTTCAATTTACAGTGAAATTTTTGTTAATTTCAGTCTAAAAAGCTTGATTTGTCCTCAAATCGAATAGTACTGAGATGGGTTTTGTTCTATTGCTTCAATTTACATTGAATAGCTTGTTACTTTTAGTCTAAGAAGCGTAATTTGTCCTCAAATTGAATAATGCTGAGGTGGGTTTGGAGCGTAAAAACGCTACCTAATTCAAAATTCGTTGTCCTTTTTCTTGTTTGTTCTATTCTTTTTGGTGAGGTTACTAGCATTCTAGAGCTTTCAATTTACAGTGAAAATATTGTTAATTTTAGTCCAAGAAGCTTGTGATGTGTCCTCAAATCGGATAGTACTGAGATGGGGTTTGTTCTGTTGCTTCAATTTACATTGAAAAGCTCGTTAATTTTAGTCTAAGAAGCTTGATTTGTCCTCAAATCGGATAGTACTGAGGTGGGTCTGGATTGTAAAAATGCCAGCTTTTTCCAAAATTCCTTGTCCCTTTTCTTATTTGCTGCATACTTTTTGGTGAGGCTACTAGCATTCTAGGGTTTTGTTCTGTTGCCTCAATTTACATTGAAAATCTCGTTAATTTTAGTCTAAGAAGTTTGATTTGTCCACAAATCAAATAGTACTGAGGTGGGTTTTGTTCTGTAGCTTCAATTTATGTTGAAAAGCTCGTTAATTTTAGTCTAAGAAGCTTGATTTGTCCTCAAATATAGTACTGAGGTGGGTTTTTTTCTGTTGCTTCAGTATATGTTGAAAAGCTCATTAGTTTTAGTCTAAGAAGCTTGATTTGTCCTCAAATTGGATAGTACTGAGGTGGGTCTGGATTGTAAAAACGCCAGCTGCTTCCAAATTCCTTGTCCTTTTCTTGTTGTTTACTTTTTTTGGTGAATTTTATTTGGCGAGGTTACTAGCTTTCCAGGGTTTTATTCTGTTGCCTTAGGTTGAAAATCTCTTTATTTTAGGTCTAAGAATCTTGATTTGTCCCCAAATTGAATAGTAGTGAGGTGGGTATCTAAATCAGGAGGGACAAAGTTCTACATGAAATTAATTTTAATCAGGGTGTAGTTCTTTTATTGACCAAGCTAATAAGACAGGACAGGTATCTAATGCTTTTAGAAACCGATAGGGAAACTTCCTCTACCCCTTTGCCCACCCCAAATCCATGTTTCTCTATACTGGGAAGCACGAACATCAAATTCCATGCTGCCTATACTTTTCACAATCAACTTTGACACAACATTGATTCATATATGACAGCCATATAGCTATGTATCTACTTGTATCTTTTATATTTGGACTATTGGCACCACTAGTTTTGAAGTGTGGTTTTTCGTTATAGAAAACATTTTATTTTAGGTGATGCACTTCACTATATTGTTTGTGATGTTAGACCCGTAAAGCTAACAAAGTATATCCCATTTGCCCTTCATTAATAGTTACCAATTTATTTCTTGAATGGGTACTACTTGCTACTTCTTTAGTTTTATGTTTAGAGCATACAGAGAAATAATATCATGTCCTTGTAATTTTTCAAATTTACATGCCAATCCATGTCCATGTGCAACATAATGCTAGTATGATGTAGTCTTGCTTAGCTTCTAAATGCGCATAAAAATGTTGCTCAGTTCTTAAAAGGTTTGCCTTGTAGAAGGTTAAAAGGTTTTCCAACATTAATTGGAAGCGACAGGTTGGTTCTCTACAGATGCGCATACATTATATAACAGTAAATCTTCCCCAAAACCTAAGGCTCCAAGTCAAGTTATGTTTCACCTTTTATAGCTCTTCTTTAGCCTAAAAGTCCAGGCAATCATTGCTAAACCCACATACAACTAATAACTGACCAGGGTACATCAAACAATAGCAACAATGCAATCAAAATTCAGAGTCTCGTCAAAAAATTGAATTACTTGTACCTGAATGTCAAAAAACTAGAAGTTCAAAACATACAGAAGTAGACAGCGCTGAGACAGAATTACAACTATAACATGCTGTTACAAGAAATTCTTGTAGGGACACAACCTTTGCAGAAGACCAAATTTCATCTTGATGAAAATAATGCCCCCTATTAGGATTCAAAGAAAAATTCTAAATTAATTATCTACAGCAAGAGACAGGGAAGCTCTCTCATAAACTTATTTTGAGTTGAAGATTCAATAAAAATGTCTTCTATTATATATAAATAGGTAAACTCAATATCTTGATAGAATAAGTGAGGAAAACTAACCCCATCAATTGTCGCCAAGGCCTAGCTTGAGTGGCAAAAGGTGGAGGATTTGTGACTTAGGTCGCAGGTTCAAGTCCCACACCATGCAAAGCGAAGCCCGGTATTAAGTGGAGAAGAGTAGAGGGGCGGGCCCATTATCCACCGAGTTTAGAAGGCTGTGATTGGTCCAAAGGGCGGGTCACAAACGGATTTCTCGGGTTATAAAATAAAAAAATAAAAACTAACCCCATCAATTGTCGCCAAGGCCTAGCTTGAGGGGCAAAAGATGGAGGATTTGTGGCTTAGGTCGCAGGTTCAAGTCCCACACCATGCAAAGCGAAGCCCGGTATTTTAAGTGGAGAAGAGTAGAGGGGCGGGCCCATTATCCACCGAGTTTAGAAGGCTGTGATTGGTCCAAAGGGCGGGTCACAAACGGATTTCTCGGTTATAAATAAAAAAATAAAAAACTAACCCCATCAATTTATAGTAATCAATTAAGAAAAAAAGTATATCAGTCCATTAATAAAGGATGTTATATTGTCAAGAAACTTACTGTTCGAATTGCAAATGGCCATTGAATAGTTCTCTTTAATCATGAAATGCAATTGATTCATATTGTTTAGGTGTGCAAAAGTTGTATAACCTCTATTTTTTTTTTTGGAAATGCAGATTCTTTGGGGAAGTTGGTAGGGGGGTGATTTGAGCTAGAGATCGGACTTTTGGCTATCTGTTTCTTTGTTATAAGGTAAGAGACCTGTTTCAGTTTGCAATTCTATTTCTTTTTTTCGTCTTTGCACCCGTCAATTGTAACTTCATTTGAGAATGGTCTTGGAGAGGTTACATGGAGTTTGTCTAGTTGACAAAGAAATAAAATCTGAAAGTAGTTAGAACCTGCTTATGATAGCTTGGTTTGTTATTTTGGTCTAGGCTCATGGTCCAATGGAGTGTTGTTCTTTTTTACTGTTTTGAAAAGCAGTCTTATTTAAGCTTCTCATCGATCTGTTTCATGTATAGTCTGTGTTTTTAATTCAATAAGTCTATCATAGATAATTGTTATGCTTTTAAATTTTAGCATCTGATTGATGAATTCTTTAGTGCTAATTAGCTAGATAGAGACGCAAATAAGTGTAAACCAATGACAATGATGAATATTGAAATATATTGTGTTGCATAATTATTAGTGCTTGGCTTGGTGGTTGGTAACTTTTAATGTTTGCAACTATTTGCCATATATGTAGTCAGCGTTATGCTCAAATAATGAGAAACAATATGTTACTTAAAGGACATAATTAGTCTAATTGCTCCTAGATATGAGATTAGAGCCTGTGACATATCTGGCTTGATAAAATATTACAGTAATAAATTATTTTCCCATATCATTAATGAATGTGGATTCCTGGTTTGATACCATATTGCAGTTAAATTTAATTTATAGCCTGAAGTCCTTCGTGAATCATTTTCCTTAATCGTCCACATTTCTTACTGTCCCTTGGGGGTAGGTCTACTTTGGTTAATAGCCTATTCTGCATGGGCATTTGCCTTTAAATTGATCGTCCTTTGTTCAATTTGAAGTAAATTTACTCTCTCGTACAAACAAGCTCTCATTAATGGTGGATATTAGTGGTGGAAGAACTAACATTGTTTCCTTTCTCTTCTTTGAGATGCACTTCTGGTCATCATCATACCAAAATGCAGAGATTTGTTTGTCTCTTACATCTGGATGGATGCCAAGAAGTTTATGCAGTTGGTCGAGGAGAAAAAGAAGAGAGCTCTTGAGAAGAAAGAAGGCCACTTGAAATGGGAGCAAAAACTTGAAGCTTCAGCTAATTTGAAGTCTGATGCTGAAGCTGGAGAGAAAACCGCAGCTAAGCATAAAAGGAAATCTGACTCGGGGTCTGATAGTGGGAGTGACACTGACAGTGAATATGAAAAGAAAAAATCCACGAGAAAGTCCCATAAGAAGCACAGGAAGCACCATAGCTCAAATTTGGTTGATTTGGATAGGAAGGACAAGAAATCCAAGCGGAAGCCAAAGAGAAGGTCCTCTGATTCCGGTGATGATAGCTGTAGGGAATATGATGGTGATTCAGAAGAAGAGAGAAGAAGAAAGAAGCAGGGCCACAAGAAGCGTAGGCATCATGATAGATACTCTGATTATAATTCCTCTGACTCTTCAGATGATGAAGACGTGGGAAGAAAACACCATTCAAAGCATCACAAACGTCATCGACGATCACAACCGAATGGATCAGAGTCTTCCAGTGATGATGACCATGTTGCAGGTAGGAAACGAAGCAACGCAAAGCATCATAAACGTCATGGAAGGTTGGACTCAGATGCTCCTGTCTCTTCTAGCGATGAAGAAAAAGTGAACCGTAGTAATCATGGAAAACATAAGAAACGTCATCACAGACCCCATAGTCACGACTCAAGGTCTTCGGATCCGGAAGATTTTAGGCATGAGAGAAGTAGATTCTTAGGTAAATCTTCTGATGAGAATGAGGAATTAGATAGAAAAGATAAGCACAGAAAGAATCATCATCGACATGGTCATCATCATCATCACCATTCCAACCATACGCATCGCCGCTCAGTTGAAGTGTCGAAGGACAACCATCAACCTCATGACAAAAAGGAAAGAAATGGCGAGCGAGTGGACCATACTTCTGAGATGCTCAAGGAAAGTGATAACAATGGTGCTCGTGTGATTCAAAATGCCTAGGATGCTACCCTATTCATGTTAATTTTCCATTTTGTGGAGACGTAACTGGCCATTGCGAATGACTGTTGGACTGTAATATTCATGGAGTCTAAACCCCAAATTTCGTACTGTTGAATCTTTCAACTGACCAGAACGTATGTGCTACTAATGATTCTGCTGTTTATTAACTGAATGACATCTTGTTGCTAAACTATTCTCTTTTTGTTTAGAGAAGATTCGAACAGCAGGCTGGTCAAGTCACATATTAATGTGAAAGGTGGATTATGACAGGTAAACTTCTGGTTGTCAGTTTGCAATCTGAGGTGGTGTTGTACTTTTAACATCAACTAATATAGGCTGTAGTGACAACGAGAGTTGCCACAGTAACATACTTTAAGCAGCAATATATAAGCTTTAGCAGCGACAAAAGTTGCAACTATACTTTTAACACCGATTCATATAGGCTCTAGTGAGATCGAGAGCTGCCACAGTTACTAACTTTTGAGTGGCAATATATAAGCTTTAGCAGCATCTACAATTGCCAATAATGTTATTTGGGAGGCAAACATAAGCTTTAGCGGCGACTATACTTGCCACTTGTACCTATTTATATAACGAATAGTATGGTAGGCCAAAAATTGGGAGAAGTTGCAACTACATTAAATTTTAGAGGACATGCAAAAAGTGATAATAGGTCTTGTCGTTGCTAATAATTAAAAAATCTAGATGCTTATGATTCAGTAATAGGAGACAAACCTTATGCTAAAGAAGAAAAAAAACAAAAGTATATGCTTTAGGTGAACAAATATCTATGTCTACAAACGAATAGACTGGCATCTAATTTTACCTTTCGTGGCGATTATAATGAGCTTTGGCGGCGACAATAGTTGCCACTAATACATACTTTTAGCGACGGATAGACTTGCATCTGATATTTACATTTAGTGGCGACTATAACGAGCTTTAGCGGCGACAATAGCTGCCACTAATCATACTTTTCGCGACGAATATATTTAACTTTAGTGGCGACTATTATAAGCTTTAGCGGCGATAAGAGTTGCCACTGATACATACTTTTAGCGACGAATAGACTTGCACCTTATAATTATCTTTAGTGGCGACTATTTGTTGATTTAGCGGCGACAACAGTTGCCACAAAAACATACTTTACCGACGAATAAATTTACCTTTAGTGGCGACTATTATGTGCTTTAGCGGCGACAGCAGTTGCCACTAATGCACACTTTTAGCGACGATAATAGTTGCCACTATACATACTTTCACCGACGAATAAATTTACCTTTTAGTGGCGACTATTATGTTCTTTAGCAGCGACTAAAGTTGCCACTAATACATACTTTTATTGAAGAATATATTTACCTTTAGCGGCGACTATTATATGCTTTAGCAGCGACAACAGTTGCCACTAATAAATACTTTTACCGACGTATAGACTTGCATCTTATATTTGCCTTTAGCGGCGATAGTAGTTGCCACTAATACATTCTTTTAGTGGCGACTATTATAAGCTTTAGCGGCGACTAAACTTGCCACTCATACATACTTTTAGCGATTGACAAGACTTTGACAATTATATTATCTTTTAACTTTTAGTGGCCACCGATGCCTCTCTTTCAATTATCATAAACAATCTAACAAAACAATAATGTCTTAATCCCAAATAAGTTAGGGTCGTGAACTAGCCTTTTTAATTAACCCACTTGAGTCGCTTTTGGATTTGTCAATCAACATGGCATGTCTACATTGAGATTCCTCATTGAGGTACACTTTAGTAATCCTCTCATGAGAAAAAACTATCATAATCCACTCACGTTTCATGAGCCATAACTTTTGAAAGAGTAAATGCTAAAACAAAACTATGAGAAAATGATGAATCTTCTTGATCCTTTCAAGTCTGTAAAAAATAAGTACTTTAAGTTTCAATCATATATTTAACATACTTTGCCCATTATATTTGATTGAAATTGAGAAAGTCCCCAAATCCTATAATGGTAACACAACAAACACAAAAAAAAATAGCATAAATTAACATCTTGAGCTTTCAAATGTTATGCACCTCCCTACTCAATAAACAAAAACTAGCCAGAACAGTGGTATTATAGTCTTTGCCTTCTTTAGTGCTGTCTATCCAACAATTAATTTGATTGAATGCATATATGAGCCACATTGGACTTTGTATAGCCTGATGGCTAACATTGTTACATTATGTTGTTTGACCATGCTGAATAAATACCTTGAAGCCAGCAGGTGAAATCGAATAAATTGATTTTATACTAGACACTAATACAACACGATGAACCAAAATTGGAATTGTTTAGAAGTTCTTCAGAATCTTCTCGGTTGAGACTCCATCTGCTACAAGAAGAGAAGTCACCTCCTGCAAGAAGAATCAGGGGATAGAAATTGTAAATCAGGGCCGAAGATCCAAACATATTGATGCTTATGTTAAACTGAAAGCTTCTGCACTCATGTCTAGTAATAAATAGTACATGGCACTCATAAACCAAGAATATTGAACCCCTTCAACAACAGGCAGGTTCTTCACAATTATACTGATTGGCAAGAAAAGTTACAGAAAATACTCCTTCCTAAATAATAAAGCAGTTCACAATAAGTAGGTAACATGTTACAACAATAACCGGCTTATGGATTCTCACGCTCTGTTTTTACCAGTTTGGATATCATCCATTAAACAGTGAAAGTTGCAGAAATTCTACATCAAAATAAGTGTTGTTTTAATATTTTCAGTCACAAACTAAATCAACTCGCAGTTAGAGGAACAAGTCACAAGTTTTAACTGAAAATGTTCGATGAAAATAAGCTGCCTGCAGAATTGCATTCCTCTTTTTTAGGTTACCTAAAATTCTTTGCACTTAAGGGGGATGCTGGAGCTGCTGGCTTATGCAGATAATGACTTGCTTGTGTTTTTCCAAATATGCGGCAGGAAACTAGGGAAGTTTGTTATTCTTCTTCCTTTCAAGCAGAATTATATTGTGAATGAATTAAATCAATGTATCCAAGTGATATTCTTATTCCTACTTTCAGTTGGAGGAACGAGTCGCATTTATCTACCGGTCGTGCCAATCCAAAACTATATATACACTTAGCAAAAATGCACTTGCTAAAGCAAGTTACGAAGTAGACCTTTCTTAATGAAAGTTAAAATCCCATGGGCCGAATCCCATACAAACACCAAGACTTCCAAACTAAGCACCTTAATCAATGGACAAACGGAATCTAACCACTATGTTCTACACTCCTATTTTATAGAAATACATCCAAGCAAGTCTTTTGTCAAATTTTATCATCCTAAAACATATGTTGCTCAGACTCTTCAAAAATATCAACGGGTGCATGTTGGATCCCCAAAAGTAGTCTATTCTTGGAGAATCCGATACAGGTGCAGCATCGAAAGAGAAGAGTCCGCGCAACTTAGCTCATAACTCATAATTTTCTATAGCAGAACTCAATTCATATTAGAGCTCTTATTCAATCAAAATTAATGTTTTCTTTTCAAGTTCTTCTTCGTAAGTTATTGACTACTACTATTATTTTCATGACAAGGGAATCTGCACGCTACCTTTCAAGTGCACACCGGGTGAACTCCGGTCTAGCATAATAGCTAGCAAATCACAAAGAGATGTACCGCACTAGGCAAGCCCCATGCGATGAGCTCGACCGAGAAAGCATGCAAGAGGTTTTGAACTTAAAACCCCCTACTCAACCAACTCAGTCGCCCCTAAGGGTGGTTACTTGTTTCATTAATAGTCCGAATATGAGGTAAAACACAATGAGAATCACAACAAATGAAGAACACTAAATTAATGAAGAAAAGCAGTAACTTTTACAGAAACTACCAAAAAGCATCTCATGGATTGTGTAAACCCACAAAGTGTTTATGGAAGTTAACAGTTTAATGAAGGATAGATCATTGTGCATTGTTTTCATTACTTTCCTTACAAGAGACAGCATTGGTAGTACACCATATAGGATTTACAACCAGCCAACTTTATAAGTTCAGAAAGCATGTTGTTTGGCAAAGTCATCGTTAAGTATTAAGTACTTCTACCACACCAAATTGTCACATTAACCGATGAGAATCACTTCTTCTGTTTGCCTTCTTAATCATCTTTTAATAATATATTCTACAACATCAAAATTTTCCCATCCATTGGATGTCTATAAGATTAATATCTTTGGAGTTGCGAATCCCTAGGTCAGGGTTACTGTTGGGCAGAGTTATTTTAGCAGTAGTGATCTAATTAATGCACCATAATGTCAAAATTATCAGCTTTCCTAATGCTCATCTGCTGTTTAACTGACTTAAAGCAAACATTAATTTTTGCTCTACGATTCATGGGATCGAATCTCAGCTCTTGATGTTCTAGATTACATATAGAAAGCTTTTATATCTTCCTATTGTAATCACTTTAGGTCTGGGTCACCATACAGCTTGTCCAGGCATCTTATATTTATAATACTGTTCTACCATTCTCACACAAAATCTCAGCTCTCTTGATTCATAGATGAAAAGTAAATGGTGAGGGGTCAAGTAGCAGTGAAACAAAAACAAAGTGCAAAATAAGAGAGACCATTGGCATCTCCAAAATACAGAAAGAGCAAGGAAAGACACAAGATAGGAACAGCAAATCTTCTGAAGTAAACAAACTACAAACCTCAGCCATTTGCTTTTGACCACAGAGGACTGCTCCAGTGGATTGAGGATTAAAAATGTTTTTAGCTCGGGCAAATGCTGCCTGCAAAAGCAGATGGTAAAACAACCATTATTGTTGAGTAACAAAGAAAACCAAAATAAGATGATAAGAGGATACCAATGTAAACATAATCATTACCTGAACATAGCCATCTTCACCTGTCCAAGCATCATCAGGCTGAGACAACACTGGCACAACCTTAACCCCAGAGGATGCCCAGTTTTCAAACCTATCCTGTAAAAGTTGAAGGGCAGAGAAATCAGACAACAGGTACAAAGTTTATCTTGTATTTCTGCCACAATGAAGAAAGAATTTGTTTACATGTTGCAAGCAAACAACAAACCTGATATGCCATTCTCTTCAAATTACGTGCACCATAATATAGCCGAACATCAGATCTCTTGTCTGCACCAAACCCTGCCTCAATCAGGGATCTAATTGGGCTGCCAAAAATAGATTTGAGATCAAGGAATGAGCAACAGGCGAAAGAAAAACCAAACTAATACAAAGAGAAACGTGAAACCTCAACATATTTTCCGTCCTTTCACCAACACAAATATTAATATGAAAAGGATGAAACTGCATGATGCAAAGTTCAACCATTCACATTAGGAGAAGTAGGCTTGCAGCTATGTAATAGATCACATCTACAACCCAACGATCCTTCTATTGAAAATTGCAGCTTTTAGCATTGGTGAACTTCAACTTGATAGAATCAGCTATGTACTCACAAGATCACATTCAAATGATGATTAGTGATTGGTTGCTAAAGTTCTAACCAGCTTACTGAAGCTAACTAGAAAAGAACTTAGAAAAAACTACTACAAAAGAACACTGAAATGTGATCTAAAGTCAAAGCGGCATCTCACACCTCTACACTAGGGAAAAATGCAAGAGCATCTAACAACTATGATATAAGTTGAGTTTGCAGAACATATTAACGATAGGCTTAGCTAGTAGATTTTTCAAGTAGTTTTCCTACAATCCAAGCTCATTTACAGCTTACTGAATATGCAATTGACTTCAAAAGTTTAACCATATAATCTCATCAACCATAAAAAGAGGTTCTTACAGAGAAAAACTATTCCATAAATCATTCATCTCAATTTAAACTCACTCTGGAATATATTAGCTTATCGCTGAACCAAATCTATCAAACAATCTCAAAAGCTCAACACAAAACGAAAATACTCCTCTATACTCCAGCACAAACGAAACTACAGAATAGAAAATCATTTTGGAAAGTAGTACAGAATCAAGCTTAAATTTTATGTTTCCGATCGAGTCATAGTTTACCTGATTCCAGATCCCGTAGCGAAAATCACGACCGTCTGACACTCTTCCGCAGGAGAGATTTGATCCAAATCAAATCCTTTCCCCATAACCTGACTCAGCTCCACAACATCACCTTTCTGCAATCCACATAGTAGCTCCGCCGTAGAGCCAGAGATACTTTTCACAAGGAACTCAAATAAACCTTTTGCTGCAGCAAGCGAAGGCGGCGATGCAATCGCTAAAAACGACGGTTTCTCAACGTCAGGAATCCGAAGCTGAAGATACTGACCTGCCTTGGTGTGTGAGGTAGCTAGGTCAGGGTAATCGGACACGTCGATGGTGACGTGGAAGAGAGATTCAGCGGCAGGTGAAACGGTGACGAGAGGTGCGGTTGTCCAGAGATTAGTGTCTTGACGGACGGCTGCGGCGGCGGAGATGGAGAGACGGCGACGGAGATGGTGGTGGAGCGGTTTGAGGAGGCTCATGGATGAAGAAGGGTGGAGTGATTGGATACGGGAGGGAGCATGGGAACTGAGATGGGAGAGAGATGGATTTGGAAATGGAGAAAGGGAGAGAGAAAGGATTGACATTTTTTTTCAATTATATGGTGAGAAGGAAGAATCGTAGAAACTAGAAAGCGCCGCCGAGAAGGGTGGAGAGGCAAGAGAATACGGCGGCGTGGGAATCTTATTTTTAAATCAAAATAAATTGGTAGTTTACACGTGTTACTTCATGATAAGGTAGAGGAAAATGAAATCTACTACATCAAATATATGTCCAATAGGGGGGAAATATCTCTTTAGCACAAGATGTATAATGCGGAAGTGTGAAAGGTTGGCAATGTTATTTGAGAAAGATAAAAATAGATCGAAAAGGTACAAGCCATGACTTTTCTTTTAAGTTATCAAGGGTATGTATAATCTTAGTAGATAGTTGAGAATTACATTTTCAAAGATCTATTGAAAACTCTATTTCGTAAGATGGGGTATTGAGAATTACATCTTCAAGGATCTATCGAAAACTCTATTTCGTAAGATGGGGGTATTGAGAATTACATCTTCAAGGATCTATCAAGAACTCTATCTCATAAAATAGGAGGTAAGATCTACGTACGAAAACTCTATCTCATAAGATAGGAGTAAGATCTACGTATCAAGTATATTATCATTGTAGTAGTATCATGACCCTAAGTAAGTACAAGTAGAAGGTAGCTTTAAATTATTGTCAAAACCACTCTAGTCGGCGTTTGGTTTCTATTTAGATAGGATACATATACGACCAGAGTTAAAACTCAGTCAATTGAGCATGCATAGTCTACCAATAGAAAGTCCTCGACATTATCTCTCAAGAATGGTCAGCAAAAGAGCAATTTTGAGACCAGTATTCACTATTCGACATGAATATTGATCCATTTACTGGGAATATACCACCATGACGACTAAAAGACTAGAGAAGATAAACATTATTACGACAGGCAAAAAACTGGAAACCAGAAAGTATTCAAGACGAAAGTAATGAAAAGACAACCCCTCATAATTTGGGCAACCAACATTCTCAAGATGAATTCAAAGTAAAATATACAAGTTTGCCGTTTTACCCCCTTTATTATGCGACATAACAGAGAGTCAAGGGTGGGTGTTTGGCAAGTAAGCCTTAGCTCCATGTCTTCTCTATCACAATTCCGGATTGCATATAAAAACAAAAACCAGAAAATCTTGGACCCCTTAGTCCTCCCAGGAAAAAATCCAAGTGTCACAGAAACTTAAATTATTTCTGTAGTTATCGATGAAGATAATGAAAGAAAGTTGCTGGAGTTAATAATCTAAGCTGCAGATTCCTTGGCAATCTTCTCTGCCTTGGCAATGACCTCCTCGATTCCACCGACCATATAGAATGATTGTTCTGAAAGGTCATCGTATTTCCCATCCAGGACTCCCTGCAAAAGTCAATTACAAAACGAAATAATCAGCAAATTGGTGCCTGAATATGCACAACATAGCAGGATGTTATCATCTCAGATACACTTCACCAAATAATGGGGAGGAAGAAAAAATCATATAGCAACATTTAATTCATAAAGCATCACTACAACCTGCTGAGAAGGTGGGCTATACAATACCAGGAATAACGTGTAACAAAAGGTGTAGTAAAACAAAAAGTGTTTCCATGGTAACCTAAGCAAGTATAGGATGCTTTTCTAACCAACCACAGTATCTTACAACAAGATTCCAAATTGAGATTCGTTACCTGGAAACTGTTAATGCTCTCCTTCAAGTCAACATATTTTCCAGGAGCACCTGTGAAAACTTCGGCAACATGGAAAGGCTGACTGAGGAATCTCTGGATCTTACGTGCACGGGCAACAGTCATCTTATCATCTTCACTCAGCTCATCCATACCCAAAATGGCAATAATATCTTGAAGATTCTTGTAGTTTTGAAGAACTTTCTGTACCCCACGAGCAGTATTGTAATGATCTTCTCCCAAAATGTGAGGTGAGAGCATACGAGATGTAGAATCAAGTGGATCAACAGCAGGATAAATACCAAGCTCAGAAATCTGGTATCCAAAATACGCGAAGTCAGAAAATTGTAACTGCATTTTACTAGGGACGAAAAATAAAGTTATAGTTCAAGTTAAGAAACAGCATCATACTTGACGGGACAACACAGTTGTGGCATCCAAGTGAGCAAAGGTAGTTGCAGGGGCAGGATCTGTCAAGTCATCAGCAGGCACATAGATAGCCTGGACAGATGTAATAGAACCTTTCTTGGTTGTAGTGATACGCTCTTGAAGACCTCCAAGATCTGTAGCCAAAGTTGGTTGATAACCGACAGCAGATGGGATACGACCAAGCAAAGCAGAGACCTCTGAGTTAGCCTGTATTGATACAAAAGCAACTAGTAAGCAACGGTAGAGTGGTATAAAATAAGAGAACTTTAGCAGTCATAGGTAAGCCAACCTGGGTAAATCTGAAAATGTTGTCAATAAAGAGAAGCACATCCTGCCCCTCAGCATCTCTGAAGTGCTCAGCCACAGTCAATCCTGTAAGGCCAACACGGGCACGAGCACCAGGGGGCTCATTCATTTGACCATATACAAGAGCGCACTTGCTTTCACTCTAATCAATCCAATAAGACAAAATGTCAACAACAGGGGACAACACTGTGGACTAAAGGGGTATAGCAATTAATTCTGACTAAATAGAACACTTACTTGCTTTTCACCAAGCTTAATAACACCACTTTCAATCATTTCCCTGTACAAATCGTTGCCCTCACGAGTGCGTTCACCAACACCAGCAAAGACGGAGAAACCACCTGAAAAAGTTGAGACTCATTCAGATAAGTTTCACACTGACTTACATGTGAAATAATAAGAAAACCCATAAGCAGCACTAACCATGTGCCTTTGCAACGTTGTTAATCAGTTCCATAATAAGCACGGTCTTTCCCACACCAGCACCACCAAAAAGCCCAATCTTTCCTCCCCTTTGGTAAGGGGCAAGAAGATCAACAACCTGGTTAGAAGTTAAGCAGCCATAATGAAATTGGCATTGTCATAACGTTGAGTAGAAATTACACTTCAGGAACCAATATATGCTCAGAAAGGGAGATACATACGAGAACATTGAATAAAATTGTTTGATTAGCATACCTTGATACCAGTAACAAGAATTTCTTGTTCAGTTGCCTGCTCAACAAAGGCAGGAGCTTCACGATGAATTGGCAAGAAGTGATCGGTTGCTGCAGCGATTTTCAGAGATAGAGATATAACTTTCAGAACTCTTCACACAGAACAAATAAAACAAGGGATAAAGTATTTAGGACTTACTAATGTCGCCTCTCTCATCAATAGGCTCTCCAATGACATTCATAATACGGCCAAGGGTGGACCTACCAACAGGGACCTGCCATCACAATGAAACCATCAGTTCAGCGCAAAAAAAAGTAGTAAGTGAATGGCAAATGGATCTACAACCCATATTCCCACTGAAAGCAGGATAACAACTGAGACGAAACATCAACTACTGCACCTCAACCCAAATTAGCTGGGTCAGCTATACAGCTACTATTCAATTAGTTTTCATTAAGGGTGAAAACAGAAGACAACAAAAAATTTAAGACTGAACCCACACGTGACTGTGTTCCCCAGAGGAAGAGGGGGGACAAAACAAAACAATTTTCGAGAACATCAATGTTAGGAGGAAAAATTGAGTTGCAGAGCAGGAGTTTTTTACCATTCAATTGGGAGAAAATAAGTGGAATAATTAAAAAAAATTCACATCTCACAAAACAACATGAATTTCTTCCAGTAATGCAGTGGTAAATTCGGGTATCAATTGAAGCACTCTACAGTATCTCATTTGATTGTGAATAAAGATGAGCAAATCCACAAACCAATAGAGGCCCATTTAAAGCACCAAAGGTACCTTGCAGGGAAAAATACAGGTTTTACTAGGAAAACCAATATTTTCCCACACATTAGGATCCAAACTACCGCAATCAAACATATGTACTACCATTCAGGAGCAAAGAAATGTTATTTACTACTTGGATAATCATAAGCAAGCCTACATGCAATTGACCCTGCTATAGTTACAGATTTACAGCTTCAACAACCTGCAATTTATATGAATATAATGGTGCTATGATTGATTGACCAACCCAAATATCTAGATCAACAAAACATTTCATTAAAGCATAATAAAACCACAGATCTTGTAGAACTATCAAATAATATCATTTCCTAGAAAACACATTAAATAGATCACTCTCAAATTTCTAAACTCCTGAATTCCAACGCTATTGACTACAATATTAAACAAAGAAATGAATGGAAGTTCTAAACCAGTAAAGCTAATATCTTTGAATATAATAGACTGAAAATAAACAATTTCAGATTACTCACAGTGATAGGAGACCCAGTGTTAAGGACGCGTTGACCACGCACAAGACCTTCAGTACCATCCATAGCAATAGTCCTAACCATATTCTCACCCAAATGCTGAGCAACCTCAAGCACAAGACGGATCTGGTTATCCAGAACCTCAAGAGCAGTAAGGATCGGAGGCAAACCTTCATCGAATCTCACATCCACGACAGCACCAATAACCTGGCACACTTTCCCGACCGAACCAGCGCCAGTGAACTCATCGGTGATCTTACCGGAAGGCTCATTACCAGAGGATTTAGGAGGTGTCGCTGACTTATCAGCCGGAGCAGCTGAGGTAGCGTACTTAACAGCACGATTTAAGAGGAATCCCGCTGGGGAGGCGCGTGAAGTAGTTTTGGGGATGGAATTTGCCAATGGAGATCTGGAAATAGCGCCGCCGCGCTGGGCAGTTGATCGGAGGAGAGAGGCCATAAGCCTCCGTGACGCCATGGCGTTGATAGGGTTTGGTCTATTGAGAGAGAAAGGTGAGGTGTAGAGAGAGGAAGAGAGAATGCTAGGGTTAGTGAAAATGAGTAGAGAGACTTTTTTATCTGCAGAGGTGCCGATGGGCGATTGCTGTAGTGTGAGTGAATCTGACCACTTCCACTCGGTTTATTCCGAGTTTGAATTTCGAGAGTCAAAAAAAATAATTTTAATTATTGCTCCCGTAAAATATAAAATATTGAAAAAATAACATAACTACATGAGTTTTTCTATCATAAATATCAATCAATTCAGTAAGCAATATCTACCTACTATCTCATAAATTAATAATTTTGTATCAGATTTCAAGTCAATGATATCATTTATTCAAATTGCAAGTCAAATATGTGCATCAAAGATACTAGATAAATACATGTTTGATATCAAATACATTCTGAAATATAAATACATAGGAAAGTGAGGCGAACGATAGAGAAAAGAGACAAACGAGAGAGTATGTGTATACAGATATGTGTGATCACAATACTTATAGATTGAAAAATCTCTCTCTATATATATGTGTGTGTGTGTGCATGGGGAGAGAGGACGAGAGGCGGGGAGAGAGGACAAAAGGCAAGAGAGAGAGGAGAGAAGTGAACAAATAGGAGAGAGATGAACGAGATAGTTAGTACATCTCAAATATATGTGAATCATGCTTGAATTTATTGTATATAAAATAAATCACATCTAATTTGATCCACTTGTATATGGCGAAGTAAATGTGAAGGCATATAATTACGCTTTAAACTAATGAAATTGGTGTTGTTTGTTCATTTATTTATTATATATAAAGTATTATAAGTCACAATAATTATAATTTTAAATATAAAATTAATTACTTAAATCTCATAATTAAAAATATATCACATAAATTGAAAGAAATGAAAATATATCGAAAAGGAAATTAAATGAGGGGTATTCAAATTGCCTTTTTCACTTTTTTTATATATATAAAAGTTGTATTATGTGGAGTTCAAAAATATATTCCCAACTTTGGGGCGAATAATTCGAATGGTACATTGTTCACTTGTTTGGTTCGAATTGTTTAATGGGATAATTTCAAATATGTAGCAAAAAGTTATTAGTTTGTAAAAATTATAGTCAAGAAAATGAAAGGATGAACTATAGTCAAATTCGTTATTTATATGTAGCTATTTGTAACAGTTAAATCATGGCTAAATAATGTTATTTCAACTTTTATTAGCCATGATTTATTTTATTTTTTTATTAGCTACGATTTGAGCATGGCTAAATAGTTTTTTATTTTTATTTTTAATAACTAACAGTTAAGTAGTGTATATGAAATGTATCAATGATGTATACATAATGTATAAAAAATTAATTAAAAAATGCAAAATAATGTATAAACATGTATGAATATTGTGTAATTGGTATATGAATATGTATATATGATATATAAATAATTATGTAACGTATCTACATTGTATGAATAATTATGTAGTGTATATGCAATGTATCAATATTATATAAATCGTGTATAAATATGTATCAAATATCGTATAAATTGTATAGAAACATGTGTATATATATATATATATATATATATATATATATACAAACTAGGAGATAATTAACAGTACACCCATGGGAAGCATTGTAGTGTTTTTGTGTCGCTGGTACAAGCTAGAGGAACTACCTGCAACACTAGGGTTCGAATACAGCTAGACAGAGACCTATTTCATTATTTTTATTTTAAGTTTAGCTTAGACATGGTTCGCCTCTGGCTCTTGGGAATCAAACCCACGATCTTGACTTTGATACCACTTGTTACTTGTTAGGATCAACTGCTTACCATCATGTTAAGAGTTATAGCTGATGGTAAGCACTTCATTATTTTTATTTTAAGTTTAGCTTCGAGATTTTATTTAATTTTAAGTTTAGCTTAGAGATGGGTTTGCCTCTTGTTCTTGGAAATCAAACCCACGATCATGACTCGGATACACTTACTAGGATCAAGTGCTTACCATCATGTCAAAAGTTATAGCTAGTAGCATAGGCGCAACTTTATTACGTACCTAAATCCACCAAACAAGCGTCATGTTTGAAATAATTATGTATTGTATATATAATATATCAATAATGTATAAATGTGTATAATCGTGTATCAAATTATATAAATAATTATTTAATGTATCAACATTTATTTAACTATCATTCATTCTCACCTTAATAAATAAAAAATAAACAAAAATAATAAAAAGATATAAATATTCATTTTCCACCAAAAAGTGAAATAATTAAAGAAGGGGAAAAAAGCAGAAAAAGTTTTTTTTAATAGCGTTATTTAGCCACGGTTAAAGTCGTGGCTAGGTAGCAATAAACTGTGGCTAATGTGTTGATTGCATCAAATATGACCTTTTTATTCAAATTGAGGTATTTCAGATCATTTTGTAAAATTGAGCTATAAAAATGGTTAATAAATGTTATGGACTCTCAGTTGGTGTAATTTCCCTTGTTTTATCTTAGAGAAGTTTTTAATCAAATTGTCATGGTCCAATATGGTACATACTGTCAATTTCGACGTAACAAATTTATTTCTCTGTAAGACTATACTATTATAAAATATGAATTAGGATTTTCAGTAAGAGAGTTTAATTTATCTGTTTCTTGTTAGCTTTAGTTGCACTGTTAGGATTTTGAGTAAGGGAATTTAATTTATATGTTTCTTGTTAGCTTTAGTTGCAGAGTCAGGATTTTCAGTAAGGGAATTTAATTTATCTGTTTCTTGTTAGGATTAGTGACGGAGCTAGGATTTTAATTAAAAGAGGTTACTTGGTTGTGTTACACTTTTCCTATTATTTGCTAGATTTAGTTGCTATATATGTCTTATTTACTGTTGTATTCTCCTTTTTAAACAACTTTATTATGCATTACTTGTATCGATGGTCTTTCCGTAACAAACTCTCTTGAGGTAGGGTTAAGGTTTGTGATTCACTTGTACGATTACATTGGTACGTTGTTGTTGCAAATTGATAATTGGTCTGGATGCAGCCTTTTTGTGCTGTATGTTAACGAGCCCAACATTATTATTTTTTTACTCTAGTTTAAAAATAAGGTCTGCGCTCCACTTGTGGGTATATACTGGGTATGTTGTTGTTGTAAGCTGATAATTGGTCTAACAGTAGTGGTGAATGCAGCCTCTGCTCTGCTTGTTAACTGACCTCAACATTTCTTGACTCAAGAGTTTACAAGTATGTGAAAAACTACTAAAATTTTAATAAATACTGAATCGGAAGTCCGCCTTTGTTGTTTAAGGATTATTTAGGTAACTTTGCGCGCTTTGTCTTAGATTCATTCTCCATGGCGATTATTTTGGTAAAGAATGAGTCATATGCAGCATATTGAAGCATGTTTTACAGTCTTCCTTATGTTCTCAACAGCTTGAATGCTATCACTTTATTTGAGTTCGATTTTGATGATGAAGATCAAATATTTTCTCTTCTACGAATGCTTAGAGTTTCTCCGAATTTGGATGTCCTTCATTTAGTGTTGAGCTCGAAGAAGAAGAAGACAGATGGCATGGAAGTGAACGTCGTAAATCATTTTGAAGGACCAGCTTACAGGACACTAGGAGTACTGCACAAGCTTCAGAGATTGATAATAAAAAATTTCCACGGTTCAAAAATCGAAATGTTCTTTGTAAAGTTTATATTCGCGTCTACACCTGTACTCCTGAAGACTGTCATTCATGAAGATGCAGAAAGTGTTGATGAGAGCCAATCTTGAAGATCTCAGAGTTGTTGGGGTTCCCTCGAGCATCTCCGAAATTGAAAATGAATGTAAACCGTCGATCAAACACAAGCATCTTGACTCTGGATAGTTCGAGTCATGTTGGAGGGTAAGTGGAAAAACAAAAAGGCATCTTGACTCTTGTCTTTATAAATGACTAAGAGTTGAGTATTCTGTAATATATTAGAACAAATCTTGACTTTGCCCAAACTTTTGCGCAACTGTATAAACTTTGTACTTCATTTCTTTAGCAATACAAGGCAGCTTGGTGTACAAAACATCCCGCATTAGCACCCCAAGAGGTGTGGTGTTGCATGTTAGTGCATATCGATAGTGTAACTGTTCTTCTATATAAACAGATCACGCAAACGATAATGACAAGTAACTCTATTAAATGTGGGATTTATAAGCTAATAACGAAAAATCCTTTACATGATTACATGTTGATGTATACAAGTTAAACTCGAAAAGAAAAGGTGTTTGTGACAAACACAAAGGAAATAAGAAAATAAATATAGGGTGTTGGTATTTATGGAGCCAATTTTCTATTGTTTGGTTGGCCAAATTTCTTGTTCTTTTGGAAAACATTTTCCAAAAGGATATTTTTTAAGGAAAATGTTTTCCTCCATACCAAATACATCCTAAGGAAATACTAACAACCCATGGAAACAAGTCATAACTAATTTTTTTTTTTGCATTATTTGCAAATACATATAAGATTCATGTCTGCAAATTGCTAGATTTATGGTAACTTCACCATAAATATCAAGATCTCCCACAAGTGAAAAGTTGTGGGAGTAGTCTTATCATGACCTGAGATTTTGGATCGTGACAAATCCAAAATCTCAGGTCATGATGAGTCTCTTCTCGAGTCTAGAGAGATCATGATCAGCAACTCGATGAGAGCCACGTGTACATTCATGCACAAGCTTGCCATTACAGAAAAAATATTTATGTTTTTAGTACAATGAACCTAATGTCCGAAAAAAAATAATATATATGTTACAATCTTTACATTATAATGTTCTGCATTACAATTCTGACACTCTAATCTCTGCATAACTTGTGTGTCAACTGTCAACCAGACAACCTCTCATAGGAGTACATACATGACTTGTCATAGACGTCGAGCCAAGCATTGGAAAACCTGCACCAGGCCACGATTCCTTGTCTTGTACAAAATGAAGAGGACACCCAAGAAGCCAACACAAAAACCAGGTGCAATTCCAGCATAAAACCACTTATGTTCATCAACATCTTGATCATGATCACCACCTTGAGGAGTTTGTTCATTTACATTTGATGTTCCATTGCCATTGCAACTTTTCTTGATCAATATTCCACAAAGTCTAGGATTACCAACATAAAATGATTGATCATCCAAAGATTGGAGCTGATTTCCAGTAGGAATTGGACCCGAAAAATCGTTATATGACAAGTTCATGTAGCTCAAATAATTCAAAGAAGCTAAACTTTGAGGAATTGAACCAGAAAGTTTGTTATGTGACAAATCAAGTGACTCCAATTGCTTCAAATCACCTATCTTTTTTGGTATGCTCCCATTAAGACTATTTCTAGACAAATTCAAGTATTGCAAGTATACCAATTTTGTTAACTCCTTGGGGATACCTCCAACAAGTTTATTTTCAGAAAGATCCAAAATTCTAAGTAACAAAATTTGTTCACCAACATACTCAAGTGGTATTCCTTTCATAAAACTTTCAACTCTTTGTCCAAATACTTCACCAGGTCCACTAATACTACCACACGAAAAGTTTCCAAAACAACTCGGAATAGTTCCATACAAGTTATTACCAGCAAGATTTAACCAACATAGAGATGAGATTTGACATAGTTCTAATGGGATAACACCGTAAAATTGATTTGAATTTAGCCTCAAGAGTTCCAAACTCTGTAGCTTTTCGCCAATCCATGTAGGAAAAACATCCTTCAACTTGTTTTCTCCTAAGTCAAGTCTTTCTAACCATGTCAAATTTTGAAAAGACAAAGGGATTTTACCTTGTAAGTTGTTCTTTTGCAAATGCAAAAACCTTAGTGTCAAATCACCTAAAGAACTTGGGATTTCACCTTCAAGACTATTGTCAGCCAGATTTAATGATCTCAACTCTTCCAAGTTACTCAAACATGAAGGGATTCGTCCGGATAACAGATTCTTGGAAAGATCAATTGATTCCAAAAGTTGAGCATCACACAACACGCTTATACCACCGACTAATGTGTTAACAGAGAGATCCAGAGTTGTCATGAACAATGTTATATTGCTCAACCAATTCGGGATCATATCAGTAATATTAGCATCAGACATAATAAGAGTATCAAGAATTGACAGTTTTTGTAGCCATTGAGGAAAATTAGGCCCTACTTTTACTGATGCCATTCCAATCTCTTTGACTTGGAAAGTTGGATACCAATTGGAACTCACATTCAAAACCAAGTTTTCGTTTTTAGACAAGTGCAATTTCATCAATTTGCTTAGTTTTACAAAGTGGAGTTCAGAAACTATACTGGTGAATAAGTTCTCAGAGATATCTAGCTCTTCAAGATTCGATAACTGTCCAATACTCGAAGGAATGCTCCCATTCAACTTGTTGTTTGATATCCTTAGAAACCTCAAATTTGACAGCTTGCTTATTGAATATGGAATTTCACCATATAATAAGCTATTAGTACTGTCAATAACTTCAAGATTCTTGTGCATTGTCAATCCTTCAGGAAAGAAGTCACTGAATTTTGTATTTCCTAAGTATAGCTCCTTCAAACGATTATCGAGACAGCTCGATGGATCTCTTATAAAAGTTGGAAGCAGTCCACTGATTTCATTGTCTGACAAATCAAGCACACTCAATCGACAGAAAATGCTCGTTAAACCCTCCGGGATCAGCCCTTTTAACACGTTATATCTCAACTTAAGTACAGAAAGTGAAGTCAGATTTCCAAGTAAATGGAGACTAGAGAAGTGGATGTCATTCCCTAGCAAATCCAAATAAACCAAGTTGTTCAACTTACTCAATGAACTCAACAACGAATCGCCAAATCCATTATTAGAAACATCTAATACTCTTAGTGAACTAAGCTTCTCAAGAACATTAGTTGGATCATCAAACTTGTTTTGACCAAGATCAAGATTCATAAGCCTTGTAAGATTAGAAAACCATGGAGGGATGATGGAGGAATTCTCAAAGCTCATTCCAATCGCGTTATCACGGATATTGAGTGAACTAAGAGATGTGAAATTAACTTGTGTAAAAGAAGGCAAAATGTTGAGATTACAACCTTCTAAGTTCAATGAAAGCAATGAAGGCAACATGTTAATTGAATTCCAAAGATCTTTAGTATCTTCAATAACCAATTGAGAAAGATCAAAACTTTTCAAAGAAGAAAACTTAGATATCCAACTCAAACTATCAACTCTGAGATCATTTCCTGGTCCGATAACGTAGCCATAACATCCACCAAGATAAAGATGTTCTAATTTCGACAAATTCCCAAGATTTTTGGGAATATATCCACCAAAACCAGCACAGGAAAGATTAAGAAATCTCAAGTTCATTAACAATCCAAAAAAAGGTGGAATTTGGATACTTGAAAAGTAGTTGTGACTCAAGTCTAAGTACCTCAAATGTTTCAATTTAACCAAAGAAGGACTTAACTCACCTCCCAAGAAGTTTTTAGTGTGATTATCTAACACCCTTTGTGGATATTCACCATCTAGAAGATAATTCTTGTAATGCAAATCAATTTTGACAACATTTCCTGTTTTCTCATCACAAAAAACTCCATCCCATTTGCAACAATTTTGTCCTGTCCATGATGACAAACGATTCGAGTTATCGATTAGGCCATTCTTGAATTCAATCAGAGCTTTTTGGTCATTTTCAGAACAAGTTGTATTGGAATGATGAGTTTTAGTGAAAACCAACTTCAAGATTGGTGACAAAAACAAGAAGTAGCAGAATCAAAAAGGGATGGTAGTTCATTTTTTTTTATTTGAGTATAGTGCTATTGTTCTGTTTTCTTGAGGGGTTTTAGCTTTTAAGATCTTCAATATATGTTCTAAGTGTTGAAGTAGTAGAAAAATTAGAAGTTTGTTGAGAGAATTCAATATGAATGGTAGACTATGTCAAGTTTGATTTTTGAGTTAAGAAGTGTGAAGTTGGCATAATACTAGTTCGGCATAATACATAAACATGATCATTAACTTGGGTTCAACGGATAACTATGCCCTCCAAATTTGAGTATGCACAAGTAGTCACTTAAACTTGTATAAAATTGAATAAATAGACACACGTGTCCTACATGCCATAATACATGTAGGACGCCACGTAGGACACACAATCTCCATGTAGGGTGCCATGTAGGACGGATGTGTCTATTTGTTCAATTTTATACAAGTTTAAGTGTTTACTTGTGCACATCCAAAGTTAAAGGTCATAATTGCCAGTGCTGATGTCAAGTTAAGGGTCATATTTATGTATTATGCCAAAAAAAAACTTTGCCAGTTCATGGATCGACTCCAATCACAAAAAACGAATTTTATAATTACAAATAACGCTTATCCTTTTTGGGATTAGTTTTGGACGTGATCATCTACTCGATGGAGCTGGTGTATAGCCACAGGATCATATGACCATTGTATTCAAAGGCAAACCCAAAATTAAGAGTTTGGGGTTTAAATTTTAGTACATAAAAGAAAAATATTGTAAAACATGTTTTCTTTAAAACAAAGACTTTTGTTGATAGTGGGTTTTAATCCACAATACTAGTGTGAACAATATTTTCATCGCTCCTTCCTTACCACTGAGTTGTCAATCAATTTTTTAGGGGGCTTATAAATTAATATACATATATATTTATTTAATTTTCCAATACAAATATAGGGCCTATGAAAAAGTTAGTGGATTCGTCCGAATCCACGAACCCCCACCTAGCTCCGCCTCTGATTGTATTGTATATCATTAGGGTTGTTCATGGTTATGGTTAAAAACTCAAATCGAACGGTAATCTGAACCAAACCGATTTTAAAAAATCTGATATTTGGTTTTGGTTAGGTTTGGTTTTAAATTTTGAAAATCGATACTATTTGATTTGGTTTTGATTTTACTAAAAAATAACCTTCAAAAATAATCAAACCGCACAAAAAAAACATATATATAAATTTTATAATTATTTATATATTATTCATAAATAAAATATAAATGATATGGAATCATGAGATGAAATCAGCGTAAAATCGCATGTCCAAACACTGATTTCATCTCACGATACCATATCGTGATATGATATCGCATGGCCAAACGCCTACTAAATATAAGATGTAGGATGTATCGAGACTTGTATTGGAGTTACTAATCAGTGAGGCGAGTACGAAAATAGCATGGGGCCCGACTCGCTGTCTTTGCTGACTAGTAGGCCATTTTACTATCTTTATTCAACACAGAGAGAAGTGTATGACATAGATGGTTATAAATGCTCAAATAATTTGGGGTGACACATAATTAAAAGGGGAGGTGGGGGGTGCAAACAAAAAATCATGTACATTGAAAGGAAAAGGAAACTACGTATAAAATGTATGACAATATTCTTAAAGATGTAAGACTTGTTGGGGAAATCGTTCGAGTTTGACTCAAAACGAATAATATTACATCTTGGTAAGATTATCGTTAGGTTCATTTAGCCAAATATTATGGTCAAAAACAGATTTAGGATCTTAATATGACTAGTTCAATTTTTAGGTTCTTATCAATGAATTAAAATTATGAACTTGATACACTATAATGTTTATTAAAATTTTAGTATATATGTATATGACTTGGTCAACTTGACTTTTGCAATGACTTGTCAATTTATATGTAGTGGAAAAAGACTGGCATTTTTATATGCTAGAGAAATATAAATATATTAATTTGACTGTGGTGCACTCGTTTTTGCAATTACTTCAATATAGTGGGAAAAAAGACTGGGCTAGCCCAACTCGTGTATATTTCAATTAAATTCATCGAATATTTATCATTTTATATCAACATAAATATCAGATAGTCTTGGTATCATTATTGTTTCTTGTTTAGAAATTACTTATTAGTTAATGATATTATAAGAGTATATATGTATATTATTGTGGTATCATTAAGATTTCTTGTTAAAAAATTACTCATTTGTCAATGATACTATAAGAGTATATATATATGATATACCTTAATGATACCAATACAATATATATATAATGATTTAGTATCAATTTAGCGAAATTATCAGCCTTAATGATACCAATACAGTATATGATACTGATTTAGTATCAGTTAAGCGAAATTAGTAAAGGGGTATATAGTGTAATTATTTAGTGAATATGAATGTAAATGGGTATATGTTTGTAATTATTTTACTTTTATGGGTTTATTTGCTTATTTTCCCCTAGTCTTTATTCACTAAAGCTTAGACATATCAAAAGAAATAATGTGCGTATTTTTATATTCACTAATATTTGAATTTAATACTTTATGACTAATCATCTACTTTATTGATTACTAAGCTACACCCTTAAACACAAAAATTCAATAACATTATTTCAAGCCATAAAGAGATGTAGAATTTCTCAAATGTTTACATTAGTGGGATAGATTTATAAGTTATAAACACCATAATATAAAAAATAATTATTTATACAATTTAACATATTATAATAATGTGTGTATTAGAAAGAAGATTGCATATGAATAAAAATAATTTTGAAGTAGAATTTTAAAACTAGTATATTATTTTCATTTTTATCTTTTTATTTGTTAAGTAACTTGATGGATTAAATAAAACAAATTTAATAATTAAGAAAAAACAAATATAAAAAATAAAGGGAGGTATATCATATATGCAATAATTAAAACAAAATTTTAATATATTTTCGCGGCTTTTTATGAAAATTCAAAAAACTCCCGCTATTTTTGAAATTGCTATTTATACCAATTTTCTAGTACGATTTGGCGGGTTTTCGATTAGGGTTTCAGATTCGGAGAATTTTCTAGAGAGATGAGCGCCGTCAACATTACGAACGTCGCCGTACTGGATAATCCGGCACCGTTTCTCAGTCCTTTCCAGTTTGAGATCTCGTATGAGTGCCTCGATGCTCTTAAAGACGGTAAAATTTTCGTTCTTCTGTCGTTTTATTTCCTTTTTGATGTCAAAATTGTTTGTTTTTGGGGAAAAATTAAGCAAATAGTTTGCAGTAGCAGCGGTGATATAGTTGTAAATGCGTTTTTAGTTGAACTTTCGAAGTCAGAATTCAGAGCAGGTTTGTTAAGTTTGGAGCCTAGTTAGGAGGGAAAAGTATTCAATTTGATTATTTCTCTGTTGCGAAGTGATTTAAATTTGTTATTTGAGAAGAGGAAATGAGATTATCGAGATGTCAATTCCTATTTATCATTGAATTTTTGGAACTTGATTGATTATTTTTAGCGGGTTAAAGTTTTCATGAAATGATGTTATTAAGTTAAGTAAATGTTTATTACACTGCTACTTGTGCTATGTTAGAAAAAATAATTGTGATTCATCTCTATCACTGAGTTAGGTATAAAGTCTATGCACACTTTGTCCTTCTCAGATCCCACTTTGTAGTTGTGCAAGCATGCACCGGTAACTGAAAAGATACAAATAGATATGTAAATGAAATACGAGGCCTCAATCAAATGGGACAGTGGGTAGAGTTGAATTTTTTTCAACTGAGGAGTAGCCTTTGGTCCTTCTTTTGGTGCACCTATAGAATTCCAAGTTGTATAGGAAATTGAGTGGAGGTGCTGCTATATAGTTGTTGTTCTCATAGCATATCAGTTTTGAACTCAATTTCACTTGCTTTGTTGAGAAATCCTTTTGTTTCTAAGTCAGTTTCCAAGAATATACTGCAAGTAATGGTTGTGGGAAGGGTTCATTTCTGTTACCTGTTGCTAATATTTCCCTATAGTTATGTGAATAAGACAAAAAGACTTGTCCACTTCCACAACTTAATCTATATCGAAACTCTAAATATCAGAATAGCTTATATAGTTGTGTGGAACAAGGTTAGAGTAAAATTGGTAAGATCTTACTTTAGCTTTTGTGACACTACCTGCATCAATACTCATTCTCTTCCTGAAGCATTAGTGCATGAGTTGAGTAGTCTACTTTATCTTGAGAATCCCACTCAAAAGAATGTTCCCTCTAATACTTTCTCCTATTATCTAACGCTCTGATGTGGGTTATTTAGAAAAGAGAAATAAGAGAGCATTTGAGGGGGTAGAGTCAAGTTTTACTCAGGTGAGGAGTAGCCTCTGCTCACTTATCTTCTTTTGGTGCACCTCTAAAGTTCCTTATTGTATATAAGAATGGGTGGATTTTGTAGATTCTTTACCTTTTGGTATATCCTTTATATGCGACCAGCTCAACCATATCTATGAATAAAATACTTTTACCTTACAAGAAAATAAATAAATCATCTAATGCTCTGATTAGTGATTACCCCCTTGTGTTAAGTGTCAACTATTTATAATTTTTCCAGCATCTTGTGATTTGTCTCAACCCTCAATGGTTATTGGTTAGGACTTTTAGAAAGGATCTAAAATTAAGCAATCCCCAAAGAGAACCCCCTTGGGATCAGTAATTTTCTTGAACTGTATTTCTTTTTGTTATGGTCACTATTCAAACAGTTTCCTTTTCCTTGTGCTCTTTTATTTGTCCTAGTTGTCATAGACTATTCATGACTTCATGTAACTTAAGTTGTTGCTGAAACTTTCTGTCTTGCATCATGGTTCATCTCGTCTGAACGATTGAAATTCTTTAAGGTTAAATTAGTTGAGTATGTGAATTTCGCAAATAGGATTTCCCTTCAGAAATCAGAAGTATCAACTCTACCTTCTGACCATTTCATTTGTTTCAGATTTAGAGTGGAAGCTGACTTATGTGGGATCTGCTGAGGATGATACTTATGACCAACAACTAGAAAGTGTTTTTGTTGGACCTGTAAATGTTGGGAAATATCGTTTTGTGCTTCAGGTAACGAATACTCTTTTTAACTTTTCAATCTCACTTAATTGTGCTAGAGATTGAGACTTATGCTGAAACCAATTTGCAGGCTGATCCCCCTGAACCATCCAAAATTCGTGAAGAAGATATTATTGGTGTCACAGTATTGCTATTAACATGCTCTTACGTGGGTCAAGAATTTATTCGAGTAGGATACTATGTGAACAATGATTATGATGATGAACAACTAAAAGAAGAACCGCCTCAGAAGGTTTTGGTTGATAGGATCCAGAGGAATATTTTGGTTGACAAACCTCGAGTCACAAAATTCCCCATTAATTTCCATCCAGAAAACAATGAAGATGGAGAACAAGCTCCTCCTCCTGACAATGCAACAGAAGAAAAGGTGCTTGGAGAAGAACCTGTTTCTTCACCCAAGCAATGTAATGAGCAGTGTCCTCAAACTTGAGAAACAACAAGCAAGACAAACTGCTTTGGCTGTCAAAAAATTCTCCCTTCAGAGTTTGATATTTCAATGATGTATTGTGCCATCTTGTTATAATCTACAAATCTTGAGTGTTGATGGTATATTTTTAATTTCTGCCTCAACATGTACACATCGATTGTTGTATCTGCTATAGTCATATCTAGCCGAGACAAGTGATTCTCAAACCAAATGTTGATTTGTAATCCAGTATTGAGTTACATGTGATTTCTGCAAACGTTTTATCTTTGATTGTTATACTAGATGCTATTCCAGTCTCTTATTTGGTGCTTGAACTTCCATTTTGTGCTTTGTTCTTGTTTATCTTTGTTTATATTAACTGGCTTGGACTTGGCTTGACGTTCAATCCTAGATGTCCAAAAGGAAACCATGGAGTCAAAAACTTGGTAGTTATGGAACATTTACAGAAGCAGACTTTTGTCAGAGAAGTTGTGATTGTTGTTCATTACTAAGTTACACCAACAGATATGTCAAACTAGACAACTCTTGCGAGTTCTATAAGAAGAAACGTTGTATGTCACCCTTTTTCTGCTAAGAAGTTCACAGATCTCCCCATTTACCATGGGAGGTATCACTAATAAAAACTTATCCAAGTTGATCTTTCTATGTATTTTTAAAAAAGGAAGAACTACGGAGTACGGAAAGAAGAAACCAAAAGTATTCACAATTGCAAGCACATTTCAAGATTAGACGAAAAGAAAGCTGTGAAGGAAAGAAACCATGTAGCAGAACTTCAAGGAAACTACGTTACTTTCCTTATCTAGGTGCTAAGATATGTACCAATGTGTAATGCTTCAACAAATTATATAGATTTTATAGAATACTATGTTAAAACAAGTCGTAATCTTATTAATAAAAGCAATTCTGAATATGCTCCTTGAAATGAGTAATAAACAGTGATATTAGTCGTTGGCACTTTGAATTTCCAGCAATATTGGTGTGAGATCAAGAACTTTCTCTTTTTTCATAAGTAAACAAAGTGGCAATTTCAGATGCCTTACTTCATCTTGGAAAAAGCTTTTGATGGTGTTTCTTATTGGCGGATCCTAGCATGGCGGGTGATTTATTCATACCTCTGTGATGCCTTAGTAGTTGCCACCAACGAAATTTGTTTATCACCTTCTTATTGCTATGTTGTTCTTTGTCTACTGGTCTACTGCTGCTATGTTTCGACTTCTTTGAATGCTGGATATGTTGCATCAGCCCCCGAGCAAGGGTATGGAATTGGTCCCCCTTCGGCTTTTTTCCAGCTTGCTTGTCGATTGCTGACTTCCCAAACTTTTCCAAAGCCTTTTCTCCATATGTTTCATCCTTGCTTGATGAATAGTGACTGGGGAACCTTTTCCCTCTCTGCCTCAACAAAGATGTTTTTTTCTCCTCAGCTTTATCATCCTTACCATGATGGTGATGGTGGTGGTGGTGATGGTGAAAAACTATTGCTAGCTTGTCTTTCAATTTCTTCCACCTCCCGTTATGTTTCTTTGATTTTTTCGAGTTAGCAGACTTGTAGGCACGTGCAGGACTTGACCTCCTTGATGAAGAATCTGCTGAGTAGTACGAGAGTTCTTCAAGATGGTCAGACCCTGAAGGATCAAGTGATGAGGATCTCTCCCCCTTGCTTTCATGAGGCCTTTCACTACTAATTGGGGATGAGTTACCCTCACGGCCACTGCCGCTTGAGCTGACCGTATAATCAGTTTGACTACTATCTCTTCGAGGATATGATTCATCTTCTCCATAGCTGCTTGTTTCATCTGAATACTGTGTCTTGGATAGAGCCTGCCTTGGCAAGGAATCATCTTTGTCACTACTGTAAGTGCTTGTCTGCTGCAAATCTGTCGAGCTGGAAGAGTAGGGTGAGCTTGAATGTGAAACCTCTGATTCCTGTTCATGCAAATGCCTTCTTCTCAGTTGTTTCATGCGATTCCTATTCTTCGGATATTTACTAGAATTCTGGTCCAAGTTTGCATAAGAGCTCCTGGATGGTTTGAATTGACCTAACTTGTGATTCAATGCTGATCGCCTCATTATTGAATGCTCTGAATAAGGTGAATCCATTCTGCTCTCATTAGTACCGGACCGAGTTAGCTTGCTAGTGCCTATGTTGTTTCTCGAAATATCTGCTGCAGGCAGCCTGACATTCAATTTTCCTAGCTGCCCAATTTTCTCGTTTGAAGGCATTTGGTTTTGGTTCAGGTTCTCGTTGACCAACATCGCAGGCAAAGCAGCATAAGGATTCTGTCTTGAAGTACTATTATTTTGATTCTTTAATTGCCCCAACGGCTCAAATTTGTCAACAACGGACTGGATGCTCTGATTATTAATTATGTTTCCTCTCTGTGTCTGCCACGGATGCTCTTCAACTAAGTCTAGCTCTGTAGACATATCACAATGCTCAGCAGGGACAATGCTTGCTACTATCTGTTGTTGTCTCAACTGATTTGACTGGAAACTACTTGACTCAGGAGGCGGCGATTGATCTGCTGAAATATTTGATATTCTGATTGATGGAATAGTATATCCCGGATACAATGAACTTGATGCGCCTTTAGGTTCTTGACTGTATTGAGTAATCACTAGCTGTAGTGAGTCAAGTTTATCATTCACGACAACTCCCTCTATCTTCTTGATGGGACTAGCTAACTCTACTTGTGGCACAAAGTTAGTTATCGGTTTGAAGTTATGGTCAGCTGCATGTCTATCAGCAAGAACAAGGTCCTCAGCATCCATCTGCAAAGCTGAAATGCGCAATTCGAGTTGTTTAATGACATCATCGGTTGAGAGATGATCATGGTTCTGATCAGGTACCGATCTTATCAGACCAGAAAAGTTATGCACGGATTGTGTAAGATCATTAGCTGGTCTGTCTGATAAGGAAGCCACAGTTTCTGCACCGCTTGATATGCAATGGAGATCGAGCACTTCTTTCGGCTTTCTACTTTCAGTGCTTACTGATTGCAATGCTTCTTGTTGAATATCCCGAGAAAAACTGCCGAATAGACTATTCTGCTGTTCTTGCAACGCCACGGCCTTTGTAGAATGTGAAGCTTCTATTTCAGAAGATTTAGTGTTTATACAAGGAACAAATGGCTTTTCAAATTTTGGGCGCTGACAGATTCTGCAAAACTTTCTTTTCTTTCCAGTTTCACTTGCACTGAATCTAAATTTTGGACGCTGCACACCAGCTGTCTGAGTAACTGGAACGATAGATTCCTGCTTCTCTTTCGATAAGGTGGATTCCTCCATGACAACTGGCTCATTTCCACAACTTTGAATAACAGCTGAAGATTTTGACATGTCTAATAAAGCAAGAGGACGTTGCTTCACCATGTCAACCAGATGTTGAGGCTGAGGTAAGTTGTGCACATGCGCCTGATGTGCTATGATCTGTGGGCAGTAGGAACGATACGATAAGTCTAAATAACGAAGATCTAACAATAAAAGTTCCCTCAGTAAGCAGAGAAATTTTTTACCACTGGTATTACTAACAAAAGGCCAATTTTATTGCACAAGAGATAAAAAGAACCAGACATGTACCTCAGAATGAGCCTTAAGAACATCATTCGTTGTTGTATCGAGTAAATTCTTTAACATGAGTCGCGCTTCATGGTCCAACTGTTTGAAGAAAAAAAACAAATACTGTCGGAAATAGGCGTTAAGAGTCCTAGACAGGCGTATATAAGATGAAACAAAGGAGATATATTACTCCAAGATTGCTATCCCGACCATCAAACAGGCCAGATACCAGACATAGAACACAACACCACCTAAATTTAGAAAAGAAAATTTGGCCAGTCTACCACTTAAATATAATCCCAACCACCCTGGTATGCTTCTTCTAAAAAAAGAACAGCCCGGTGCACAAAACAACCTGCGTTCATGCAGGCTACGTGGAAATGCTGCAACTCAAGAGTATGATGTACACAACCTACCCCTAACACAACCATCAATGACCGATTCCAGTGCTCGAACATATGACATTTAGGTCACACATAGACAATTTTATTGTTGCTCCACGACATTAGTGAAGCCAAAGACAAGGTAAAAGTAATTACTTTGTCACAGTAATAAAAGCTTAAGGCCAAACGAAGTTCATAACATCAAACTTTTTTCATCTCAACCCCTTTAAACCCCTTCTCCCCCAAAACCAAGAAACTGAAATCCACAAAGCAAACAAAAAAACAAAGCTATGGTAGGAATTTAAATTATTGAACCTCCATTTGACTCGTAAGTCCCACCATTAGCCCTCATACAAACTAAAGCCTATTACGAGTACAACAACAACATAGTCAGTGTAGTCCCACAAAGTGCGTCTAGAGAATGTATGCAAACTTTACCTCTACCTCATAGGTCCAGTAGACCCTTGTCGACTTAAGCCTATTACGAGTATGGCCATATAAATAAGCACAAATAAGAAACTTACACCATCAGAGTTCAAGTTTGAAACACCGTCTCTGTCATTTCGCAATAGACCATACAATTGCCTTAAAGCAAGAAGGTTTGATTTTATGTTGTCAAGGTCCATATCCTGGTTGACAAACAAGAAAAGTCAGTAAAAATCAGTGTGAGATTACACAACTACACTGCTACAACTACCTAAAAAGATCGAAAATTACTTTACGAGAATTTTTTTCAAGAATATACTAAAATATAGGTTCTAGTCAAAGTGTGCCATTTAGTTATTCACCAACTTCAAGCTAGCGTTTGATCATAGATTTTGAAAATTTAACTTCAAATATCTGTCTGATCATGAAATTTGATCTTCCAATTCCCCCAAAAGAACTCAGACCAACTTTTAGATTTTCTCGACTTTCACTCACAAAACATCAAATCATTTTTTCAAAATAACTTCAAATTAAAAAAATCACAACTTTGCCAGATTTTGGGTTTTTGGGACTTCCACCCACAAAACTTCAATATTTTCCCCAAAAATCACAACTTTGCGTGTTTTTGAGACTTCCACTAACAAAATTTCAATTTTTTTCCCCGAAACAACTTCGAATTCCAAAAATCGCAACTATAAAAACTCAGTTTCAAGTTTCAACATCAAAATTTACGACCAAACAATAGCCAAATGTTGAGACTATCCAGTGATAACATAACTTTGTGATACTCAGTGACTGAAAAATCAAAATTACAAACCCAAAATTCCCTGAAATTTCATGATTTTAATCACACAATATAGACAAATTTATTTTTTCAAAGCATACATTTGAACAGATTCCAATTTGTTTTCTGTTCAAATTGTTTAAAAAATGGAACAATAAATAAATAAATACCTTATTCTCCATAAATTTAAACAGATAAAAAATAAAAAAAACTGCAAAATTTTGGTGTTCGCGCCTACTCCTGAAAAATTGACAAAGCGGTTTGTTTGCTGGCTAATTATAACCGCTTCCAAACATTTGTTTATACCATTTGAAATTTATTTTATTTTAAAAAAGAAAAGAATATAAGTTTTTTTTTGAATTTTTACCCGGTATCTAGTACTCGCATAGGTCATTGGCACAAATATCCCTATTTTGGGTGTAGTTTTTAATTTTTGCCCTTATTATATTAAGGGGAAAAAATATGTGCGACGGTATTACTAACAATAAAATAATAAATAATTTTTATTCAATATATATTTATATTTTCGTATCACAATATATCATAAGTTATGCCGTGTAATTCCAATGAAACATATATCGTAAACAGAGGCGTATCCAGGATTTCGGCTAGATGGGTGCACGATTATGAAAAAATGTATCTTAAATATAAATTTGATCGATTTGACTTTTTGATTATTAATATGAACCATTAAATTTTAAAACTTATAGGTCCAAAATATATAATACTACTAGTTTTAAATTTTAATATACACATTTGATTTAATTATATAAAAATTTACAGTGCTAAATTTTTTAGGAATTTGCAATGTAACACACTTGAAAATTTTGAAAGATTAAAGGGGAAAAAAAAGCAAAATTAGTTGAAATGTCAAAAGTATAACTGAGAACCACTTGAAGAGGTGTTACTCAAAAAGACAACATAGATATAAAATTTAAATTTCTATCCTCACATAGATAGGTGCACCCAATCATCATCATCGTATTATTATATGATACTTTGAACATGGGTTCACATATCTATATTTAAATATTTTTTTTAAAATATGACACTACTATATATGATCTAGAGAGGGGAGCATGGGTTCACGTGAACCCACGGCACCCCCTCTAGATACGCCTCTGATCGTAAAACCGTAAAAAACTTAACTTAATTCATGTAGGTCTTATATTGAGCGAGACAAAAACTCAATTTCAGAACTCATAGATATATGAGGTAAAAGAGGCATAATTTTTTCCTAAAGGAACTTAGGTCCAATGGGGCACAATTTGATTGCACGCTTTGTATGATATTTTTAGAGCGATTCTTCTAATAAGCCATTTTACATATTTAAGACTTAAATCTAAGATATTTAATAAAAAGTAAGGATCCTAACCATTCTGTTACAATTTAAAATGACATTTAAATTTAAATTATTATAACTACGACAGTGATTTTTCTTCACAACCACTCAACCAGTGTAATTGGTTGTTACTTACCATTATTTTTAAGTAATTAATAATTAATGGTATTAAATAAAATAGTGATTAGTGTATGGAATTATAGTTACAGTTTTTAAAAACTTCTTCTGGCCACACCTTTTTTCTCTCTCTCATTTTTTTTAATATAAAAACTAGATATAAGAGTGTGTTAATATTAGCTCAAAATATGTTGTTTTCATTGTTCTGATTTAATTGATATAAATTAGATTTGAAACGTCAATTCAATTTTTATATGTTTTTAAAAATATTTGAAGTATTAAATTGTTGTAATTTATAGTAACTTTTATGCTATTTTCAAATAATATGTGTCTCTCCCTTTGTTCCTATTATGTGACACAAATGGAATTTGAAGAGACAATCAAATATTTTGTATGATTTTTAAATATTTTTAAAGTATTAATTACTGTGAGTTATAGTATTTTTAACGCGATTTTCCAAAAAATATATATTATCCCCCATGCCTCAATTTATGTGGCACTAATGAAATTTCGAGAGTCGGATATTTTTTTATATTTTAAAAATAATTTAAATTGTTATATTGTAAGTTATAGTCCTTTTACATAGTTTTTAATATATAATCAAATATTTCAAGTTGCTAATATTAATTATTACAATTTATAATACTTTTAATATAATTTTTAAATATATAAAAAGATTAAAAAAAGTAAAACAAATAAATAAAGAGAAAAAAATATATTGAAAAAGCCCCATTACAAACACATAACTTAGATAGACAAGTCATCTGCGGATGCAGGATTATCATTAAGGGGTGTCAATAATTGCTAGAATACGTAATTTCAAGGATTTTTTCACAATAACTTAACCATTTTTACTAAATTTTTAACTTGTGTCAAAAAATATCAATACGAATATATATATATATATATATTTATCAAATTAAAATTTAACCTTTATATACCATGTAACTGCTTCTTATAACATAGATAATTGTTCAGAAAATTTACTCAATAAGAAGCAACAATTTTGCTGCTACACCTATAACATGATTCAAATTTTGGCATTTTAGGTGGAAACCTATTTGTGTCATGTTTTTGTAATTTCCTCAAATTAAGAAGGGGTGCTCTAAGTCTATAACCTAGTTCCAGTGGTCCACAACATCAATTCATGCTATTTTTATTTATTTAAATTATGATATTATTTTGTTTCAACTTAAGATATTTTATTCATAAGTCCAAACTAATGAGACAAAATATTTTATTTTTTTTTCATTACTTATTTTGCATATATAAATAAATTAATTAACCTTCAAATTTTTTTTAGCTTCACATAAATAAAAAGGTCAGAGGAAGTAACATATTAAATCACATTGATGGCAACACACATAAAAAATTATGTTGACTTCTGAAATAGTATAAATGTCATATAAATTGGAATAAAGAGAATAACATTTACTTCCTCTGTCCCAATTATATATTACGTTTTTCAAGAGTCAAACAATTTAAGTTTGATCGGAAATTTACACATGAAATCATATTTTTTTTGTGAAACTTGTAAATTTGTAAACTACGTAAAAAGTACTATAAGTCACAATTATTGAAAAATATTTAAAAGATATATGAAAATTCAAGATCAAAGATAAACTTGTTTGATCTCAAAATCTGCAATATATCACATAAATTGGAACGAAAAGAATATTATTTTAAAATTATATTAAAAAATACTATAAATCACAATAATTAACATCACACAAATACATATACTAGTATATAAAAAAAATAAAAAATATAACAAATTTTCAAACTTCCTCTATCAACAAATCCAATCTCACAATTTTTTTAGCTTTTACAAGAACAAGACTTGACATTTTCTCTATTTCTCATAAAAAAAAATACAGTCTTTTTCTAGTATTTCAACTCTTTTTACAATACATTTTCAAAAGTGGGGCTTTGCTCTCCTCTCACTTTTATATAAATCTTGAATTCTCACATGGTATTTTTCAAATAGGGCTTTATTTGCAAGATCAAGACTTTTTTTTAAAAAAATCTCTTTTAAAAATTCAAGTTTTTTTACAAGAAATTTTTTAAAAGGGTATTTTTTATAAGTTCAAGACTCCTCTTTTTTCATGGAGAATGTAGAAGAAGGATTGTTATTGAAAGAAAAGGAGTTAATTGAATTGAGATATGGAGTAATTTGGGAGGAAATGAAGGAAATTGGTTATTTGGCTGGTCCAATGATAATTGTGACACTTTCACAGTATTTTTTACAAACAATATCATTGATGATGGTTGGTCATTTGGGTGAACTTGCCCTCTCAAGTACTGCTATTGCTGTTTCTATTGCTGGAGTCACTGGTTTCAGCTTTCTTGTGAGTACATATCTATTATTTTAATTTATCTTACATACTTTCCTTTTTAGTTCGTTTAAAAAGAATGTTACTTTTCTGTAGTTAAAAATAATTTAACTTTAATTTTTTTCTTTTTTACTATTGTTAGAGTGGGTTAGAGTTTCCCATTGGGGAATGGACGGATGGTAAGCTTATATGGACTTGGATAATACGCCCTCAATAGGTAGCTTTTGAGGTTTGATTAGGATCATGTGTCAGAACTAAGTCCATCCCTGTTTGGGCTCTCGGTCCACGATTCAGTTGGGTTGGGTGTGAAGGTGGTGTTACTTGTTAGAGTGGTTAGATAGGTTGGGGGAATTGAAGGATGGTCTACTTATATGGATTTGAGTAATCCTCCGTCTAGTTAGCTTTTGGAGTTGTGTTAGGCACATGTGTCGTATCTTCACAGCTCTTACTAAAATGATTTATAGTCACACTAATATCTAAGGTTTATTTTAGATTACAAATTTCTGTGCCACATGAATTGGGATGTAGGGAGTGTTATTTCTTGTATTTGAATTTAAGTTATATACGTCATCAGTTTAATTGCACCCAATTATAGTGGATTGTGCCTCTATTTTTCAGTAACCATAGTAGGCTTGACATGAAGAGTTGCATAGAGTTTAAAGTTCTTTACTTTGGAGGTTGGAATCTTTCTATTCCGTACATATTTGTTCCTGAGCTATTTGGCATAATTATGTATCCCGACTGTTATATCGCCTTTATCTTTATAGCAAGTCCTTATTTTTAAGATTACAAGTTTCCTCTTCTTTTTTTTCCGGAGGGTTAAGAGTATAAATGCTTCAGTATATGCAGTTTAATTGGTTATAGTAGGTTCAGACACTATTTTTTCAGGTAATTATAGTAGGCTTAACATGAAGAGTTACATAGAGTTTTAACTTATATACACTTACTGTTGGTTCACCTTTAGCGGGTAGTGCGTCTTATTACACTATGGATGTCGATGTATATAAGTTAAGCTCAGTTTTACTTGTATATATATATTTTGGATGACCTTATAGTGTTAAAAGTCATTACACTACGGTTGATTGGATGTTGATGTATATAAGTTAAACTCGGTTTAGCAGTATGTATGCTTTAGCTGACCTGATAGAAGTTAAAAATTATTACTCTGTCTATGTCGATGTATGTTAATCTCAGTTACTTATAGTCGTAGATCAATTTTTAAGCTATAGATGAAATTAAACTAGTTATGTATTTTAGGGTGTCAAACTCATACTCAATACCTATACAGTGTCAGTGAATAGAACTGAAACTCTTTCTTCTATATGTATAATAACTTGTAATGTGTTATAGTTTACAATTTTGGGAACTTACTAAACTACGTGCTAAGTCAAACAGAGTGACCTATAAACTATCTTGCTCGGATTTTCCAAAAATGCATAGCTTGTGGAGGATCCGACACACACTTGACAGTATTTTTGAAGAACCGAGGAACATAGCCTATAAATGCTAAGGGGAAGCAGATAGAATTTTTGCGGTCAGGCTTTGAATAAGAATGTGTTCTAACTAGAGTTAAAGAGCAGAATTTATTTTTTCATTTTCTATTTTCAACTTAGAGGGCGTAGTTATAAGTTAGAACTTTTGTTTGAGTAACAAAGCATTGCTTATAAATAAACAATTTCTCTAGTAACAAGTATTACATTTTACCATTTTTTTGCGCCTCTCCACTAACTAAAATCTGAAACTGTCATGTAGTTGGGAATGGCCACTGCACTAGAAACTCTTTGCGGTCAGGCTTTCGGAGCTAAGCAGTATCAAAGACTTGGTACTCAAACATACACAGCCATTTTCTCTCTCGTCATTGCTTGCATTCCCATCGCAGTTTTATGGTTATATGTGGGGGAATTGCTAACTTTCATGGGGCAAGATCCTCAGATTTCTCATGAAGCCGGCAAGTTCATTAAGTGGATGATTCCTGCTCTCTTTGCTTACGCGAATCTTCAGTCACTTGTTCGGTACTTTCAAATGCAAAGTATGATTGTTCCAATGCTCATAAGCTCTTGCATTACGATATGCTTCCACATACCGCTGTCTTGGGTGCTAGTGTTTAACTCTGGCTTAGGTAATATTGGCGCAGCAGTGGCTGTTGGTATATCGTTGTGGTTGAATGTCATAATTCTTGCTTCATACATGATGCTGTCTCCTGCTTGTGCAAAAACCCGTGCACCAGTGTCATGGGAGATCGTCAACGGAATGATAGAGTTCTTTCAGTTTGCTATCCCTTCTGCTGTCATGATTTGGTACTTCAACAGCTTAGCTCGGCCTATTTTAGTAATTTACATACACTTAACCTTCACATGTCATTCTACGTAACTAATGCTACGTTTTGTATTTGTAGTCTTGAATGGTGGTCATTTGAGCTGCTCATCTTACTATCCGGACTATTGCCGAATCCCCAACTTGAAACTTCAGTACTATCTATATGGTATATTCTAAATCTTGTTCTATGTTTCTCAGACTCTCCAAAAATGTTGCCGCACCCATGTCGGATCCTCCAAAAATACACTACTTTTGGAGGATTTGACACGTAGTGGACGACATTTTTGAAGAGCCTGAGCAAAGATAGATCTCACTCGTAAATGATTGATTCAATCAGTAATATGATTTACAAGGTCCTAAATTTGCTTGTTTCTTGTGATATATTCCATGGTGCAGCCTGAATACTACTTATACCCTTTATGCAATTCCATTTGGTCTCTCTGGCGCTGTAAGGTATTTTTGAATATCTAATCGAACATTCCCTTTCCACATAGTTTTTTTCTCAAATATGTGGTTACTGAACTCCTGTTTACTTTCAGCACTCGAGTTTCTAATCAATTAGGAGCTGGAAATCCTCAAGGAGCTCGCTTATCCGCGGTTTCTGTAATGCTCATTGCGGCCGCAGAGTCAATACTAGTAGGCACAACTGTATTTGCTTGTCGAAATGTATTTGGCTACATTTTCAGCAATGAGAAGGAAGTCGTGGACTATGTCGCAAACATTGCTCCTCTTTTATGTCTATCAGTCATTATTGACAGCTTTCAAGGAACCCTTTCAGGTTAGACTTTCTTTACATCAAGTTACTACAGTAAAATGTAACTACTACGAGTGGCGAGCCTTGTTTTCAACTGAATCCCCTTTGCCAGAAAATTGTACTACGTATATAGGTTAGACTTTTTCCACATCAAGTTACTACAAGAAAATTGTAAGGCGGAGTCACGTCTACCAAAGGGTATTCAACTAAATCCCCTTTGCCAGAGAATTATACAATGTATATAAGTTAGACTCTTTCCACATCAAGTCATTACAAGAAAAGGTGACATATGCCGGTGGTGGAGCCACATTTACCTAGCGGTTTAACAGAATGCCCTTTGTCGGAAAATTGTACAATGTATACAAGTTTACTACAAGAAAAGGTAACAAATATCGGTGGGAGAGCCACATTTACCTAGGGAGGTTAACTGAATCCCCTTTGCCAGAAACTTTTTCCACACTAAGTACAAAAAAAGGTAACGGTAAAGATATGACACTTGGGCTTAACTCAATCTGGAAAGCTAGTTAGTAAAAGGAGGATTGTTGAAATCCATGTAAGCAGATCCTCAGTCCATTCTTCAACCAATGTGAGACTCTAAAAGTAACAAATACCAGCGGCAGAGCTACATTTGCTGGAAAATTGTACTATGTATATTGGTGATTTTTCTTCTTAACGTACATATATATACGTTGTTGAATCTGCCACTTACAGATACATGACAAGAACGGACGTATAATTAACTGTGGTATAATGCACATTGTAGGTGTCGCGAGGGGATGTGGCTGGCAGCATATAGGTGCCTATGTCAATCTTGCTTCGTTTTACCTTTGTGGAATTCCTATCGCTGCTTCATTAGCATTTTTGCTCAACTTTCGTGGAAAAGGCCTGTGGATCGGCATACTTTCTGGTGCAATTCTGCAAACTATTCTACTCTCTGTTATAACATGCTGCACAAATTGGAAAAAACAAGCTGCAATGGCAAGGAAAAGGCTTCATGCTGATGAAAATTCATCAGTAGATAACATGTTGTCCTAAAAAAATGTAGAAAATTCTCTTCGAAATACTCTAATAATGTTAATTGGTTTCTTGAGGCATCTTTGCTCCATGAAACCCGAATAACAAGAGGCCAAGTGTCATTTCCTAATTGTTAGCAGAGCCACGACAACCATCGAGATAACCTCATTGAGGTCGAGGATTATGGTAGAAGGTTAGTAGGTACTTAAGCATTGCCATGCTTCTAGTTGTATGATTTAGGTATCACATAGTTCTTTTTCTATATGTATTACCATCTATTGTTACACTTGTTTTGTGCACTGTTATTTTATTATCTCTTATTTCTTTTTTCTTTGGGAAAAGGGTCTGAAAAATACTCCAACTTTGGCCGAAATTGCTGTTACGATACCAAACTTTATGGAAGACCTTTTACCCCTGCACTATTTAATAGTGTATTTTAAAGGTATATATGTGCCCACGTGGACACATTACTAATTATAATTATGCAATATTTATGATGTCCACATGGACACATACATACCTTTAAAATACACTATTAAATAGTGTAGGGGTAAAAGGTCATTTCCAAAGTTCGGTATTGTAACAACAATTTCGGCCAAAGTTCGGATATATTTCAGACCTTTTTCCCTTTTTCTTTTATGCGTCAGTTACATTTCGTATGAGCCGTGGTCAGAGATAAGATTTGTGTACATCCTATCCTCCTACTCATAATTATGATAAAAATAATTGTGTTTAAGAAATTTAAGACTGATTACTGATTTTATAGCCACCTGTGCTAAATTTTAGATGAGAAATTGATAGTTAGGCAAAAAAGGTTAGTTAGATGACCAAATAACTCCTATTTTTCCTCGAAAAGTAACCCTACAATTAAAAATAAATAAATACACCCTCTGATTCATTTGTTATGTTGTTTATATGATTGTTATTTTAAAATATAATTAATTATTAGTTTTTATTTTTACCTTATTCAACAAAAATGAAAAGAGATTAATACGACGAAAAAAAGATAGTATTAAGCTGAAATTAAAACATAAATAATATAAATTATTTCATAATATATTTTGTATTGTATAGTATTATATAGTTTTAATGAATACAACGTTTAGATAGAATATTTCACGCTTCATCGTTACGTAATGTCCACATTAACAATTTGAATGACAAATCTACAAGAAAAGTAAGTTACAAACTAGATCTATTATGAAAAGGTAAACTAAATGATAAAATATGGTTATTTAATAATACAAAGACAAAATAAAAATAAAATATTAAGATAACAATGTCATCAAATCAAATGGATTGTTACATAAAATGTGATTTTTCATTATTACTTAATGATAGATTTAAACAATACAATATCATAAAATTTAAGTAACCATCAAAACAAATAGTATTTGAACTAATAATACAATACTACGGGTAACAGGTAACAACCATCCAAATAAGGTGTCAAGCAACCACTACAACTAAAAATGAAACTAATGACTAATACCTCATGGCATATGTCCATCTTCTTGGAAAGCAAGGAAAGAAAGATTAGTTTAATGCTAAGTCAACCAAAGTCAATATTTTTTTTAAAAAATAAAATAAAATCTAAACCAAAGTACAATCTTTTTTTAAAAAAAAACTAAAAAAAAAACTAAACCAAAGTACAATCCAAGAACTAGTCAACAAAAGACAAACAAACACCTCTTCAAACAAACCATTAGGCATCATTGTATAACAAATTTCTCACACTTTCTCTGGCTACACTTTTTCCTTTTCTTTTTTTTTTGGGTTTTCAAAAAAACAAGATTTTTATACTCTGGTTTCCTCATAAGAGCTATCTTTGTCTCTATCTCTCATAAAAATACAATCTTTTTCAAAAAGGGAGTCTTTTTTTATTAATTTAAGATACCTTTTACATGGTATTTCAAAAGGGGTGGCTTTGCTCTCCTCTTATAAATCTTGTAAGAAATCTTAAATTCTTACAAGGTATTTTCAAAAAGGCATCTTTGCTCTCCCCACTTTTTGTATAAAATCTTGAATATTTACAAAAAGGGTGTTTTTTGGAAAGTTCAAGACTTTTTTTTTATAAAAAAAATCCCATAAAAATTCAAGCTTTTTACAAGGTTTTCTCAAAAGGGGTCTTTTTTTACAAGTTCAAGACTTTTTTTTAAAAATAAATAATAATCATGGAGAGTGTAGAAGAAGGATTGTTATTAAAAGAAAGGGAGTTAGTTAAATTGAGATGGGGAGTAATTTGGGAGGAAGTGAAGGAAATTGGTTATTTGGCTGGTCCTATGATAATTGTGACACTTTCACAATATTTTTTGCAAACAATATCATTGATGATGGTTGGTCATTTGGGTGAACTTGCCCTCTCAAGTACTTCTATTGCTATTTCTATTGGTGGAGTCACTGGTCTCAGCTTACTTGTGAGTACATAATTATTATCCTAGTTTACATTGCACACTTTCCTTTTTAGTTCGTTTGAAAAGAATGTGATTTTTTTGTTATTAGAAATAACTTAACTCTTGTTAGAGTGGGTTATAGTCCCACGTCGATTGGAGAATGGATATGGACTTGGATAATTATACCCTCAATAGCTAACTTTTGAGGTTCATGTGTCAGAACTAGGTTCATTCCTATTTGGGCTCCTGGTCTACACCTCAGTTGGGCTTGGGCATGAAGAAGGTGTTAGAGTAGTTGGGGAGTTGATTGATGATCTACTTATATACTCCCTCAAGAGTTTATCTTTTGGAGTTATGTTAGGTACATGTGTCATAACTTTTACGACTCTTATAGTCACACAAATATCTAAGGTTTGTTTTAGATCACAAATTTCATAAGTCTTCCTAATCAAATAGTGCGACATGTTGGGTTGTAGGGAGTATTATTTCTTGGATTTGAATTTAAGTTATATACGTTGTTAGTTTAATTGCATCAATTATGGTAGGTTCTGACTCTATTTTCAGTAACCATTGTAGGCTTTACATGAAGAGTTACATAGAGTTTAACATATGCTTACTGTTGGTTCACCTTTACCTTTATAGCGGGTAGCGCACCTTATTACACTATGGATGTCGATGTATATAAGTTAAGCTCAGTTTTACTTGTATATATATTTTAGGTGAACTCTTTCTTCTATATGTAACTTGTAATGTATTGTATTAACAATTTTGGGAACTTACTAATCCGTCCGTTTCAATTTGTTTGTTTTACTATCCTTTTTAGTTTGTTTCGAAAAGAATGCCACTGTCCTTTTTGAAGGATCTGACACACACTTAGCAGTATTTTGAAGAACCGAGCAACATAGCCTATAAATGCTAAGGGGAAACAGATAGAAGAACAAGAATGTTTTCTAACTAGAGTTAAAGAGCAGAATTTTTTGTCATTTTCTGTTTTCAACTTATTAGAGGGGATAGTTATAAGTTATAACTCTTGTGTGATTAACAAAGCATTGCTTATAAATGAACAAATTGTCTAGTAACAAGTATTACTTTTTACCAATCTTTTGTGCCTCTCCACCGACTAAAATCTGAATGTGTCGTGTAGTTGGGAATGGGCACTGCACTAGAAACTCTTTGCGGACAGGCTTTCGGAGCTAAACAATATCAAAGACTTGGTACTCAAACATACACAGCCATTTTGTCTCTCTTCATTGTTTGCATTCCCATCGCAGTTTTATGGCTATATGTGGGGAAATTGCTTACTTTAATGGGGCAAGATCCTCAGATTTCTCATGAAGCCGGCAAGTTCATTAAGTGGATGATTCCTGCTCTCTTTGCTTACGCAAATCTTCAGCCACTTGTTCGGTACTTTCTAATGCAAAGTATGATTGTTCCAATGCTCATAAGCTCTTGCATTACAATATGCTTCCACATACTGTTGTCTTGGGTGCTAGTGTTTAGCTCTGGTTTAGGTAATATTGGTGCAGCAGTGGCTATTGGTTTATCGATGTGGTTGAATGTCATAATCCTTGCTTCATACATGAAGTTGTCTCCTGCTTGTGCAAAAACCCGTGCACCAGTGTCATGGGAGGTCGTCAACGGAATGAGAGAGTTCTTTCAGTTTGCTATCCCTTCTGCTGTCATGATTTGGTACTTCAACAACCTTGCTCTGCCTCTTTTAATAATTTAAATACACTTTACCTTTACATGTCATTCTACAAAACTCATGCTACGTTTTGTATTTTATAGTCTTGAATGGTGGTCATTTGAGCTGCTCATCTTACTATCCGGACTATTGCCGAATCCCCAACTTGAAACTTCAGTACTATCGATATGGTATGTTCTGAATCTCGTTCTATGTTACTCAGACTCTCCAAAATGTTGCCGCACCCATGTCTGATCCTCCAAAAATACACTACTTTTGGAGGATCTGACACATACCCGACAACATTTTTGAAAAGTCCAAGCAAACATAGATCTCGCTCGTTAATGATTGATTCAATTAGTAATATGATCTACAAGGTCTTAAAATTGCTAATTTCTTGTGACATCCCATGGTGCAGCCTGAATACTATTGCTACCCTTTATGCAATTCCATTTGGTCTCTCTGGCGCTGTAAGGTATGTTTGAATATCTAATTGAACTTTCCGTTTCCACATAGTTTTTTTTTCTTGAAATACGTGGTTATTGAACTCCTGTTTACTTTCAGCACTCGAGTTTCTAATCAATTAGGAGCTGGAAATCCTCAAGGAGCTCGCGTATCCGCGATTTCTGTAATGCTCATTGCGGCCACAGAGACAATACTAGTAAGCGCAGCTGTATTTGCTAGTCGAAACGTATTTGGCTACATTTTCAGCAACGAGAAGGAAGTCGTGGACTATGTAGCAAACATGGCTCCCCTTCTATGTCTATCAGTCATTACTGACAGCCTTCAAGGAACCCTTTCAGGTTAGACTTTCTATACATCAAGTTACTACCAGAAAATGTAACTACTACTAGTGGTGAACCACATTTTCAACCGAGCCCCCTTTTGCCGGTAAACTGTACTCCCTGCGTCCCAATTTGTGTGGTACTTTTTGTTTTACGAGAGTCAGTTTGACTAATCTTTGAAAAACTATACGAAAGTACTATAAGTTGCAATTACTCTCATGTCAATATGATTAAAAAATACCCTTTAAAGTATTCGTCAAAATTTACGTAGTTTGAATCTTGAAAAACGAAAAGTGTCTCATAAATTGGACACATTAAGTAACAGATACCAGCAGCCGAGCCACATTTACCAAGGGAGGGGAGGGTCAACTGAGTATCCTTTGCCAGAAAATTATACAACATATAGAGGTTAAGACTCTTTCATGCCAAGTTACTACAACAAATACCTTTGGCTATGCCACATTTACTTGGGGGGTTCAACTGCATCCCTTTACCGGAAAATTGTACTATGCATATTGATGAATTTTTTCCTAACGTGCGTATATATAAATTGTTGAATCTGCCACTGACAGATACATGACAAGAACGAATGTATGACTAATTGTGGCATTATGCACATTGTAGGTGTCGCGAGGGGATGTGGTTGGCAGCATATCGGAGCCTATGTCAATCTTGCTTCATTTTACCTTTGTGGCATTCCTATCGCTGCTTCATTAGCGTTTTGGCTCAACTTTCGAGGAAAAGGCCTGTGGATCGGCATACTTTCTGGTGCAGCTCTGCAAACTATTCTACTTTCTGTGATAACATGCTGCACAAATTGGGAAAAACAAGCTGCAATGGCAAGGGAGAGGCTTCATGCTGATGAAAAATCATCAGTAGATAACATGCTGTCGTAAAAAAATGTAGAAAATTCTCTTCGAAAATCGAAAGCCTGAATAACAAGAGGCCAAGTGTCATTTCCGAGTTGTTAGCGGAGCCACGACAACCGTTGAGATGACCTCTAGATATGTGCTACACTTATTGTTGAGGTCGAGGATTACAAGTAAAAGGTTAGTAGGTAGTTGAGGGTTATTGTACTTCTAGTTGTACGATTTAGGTACCATGTAATTTCTTTTCTCCATTATGTATTAATTATATGTTGCTACATTTGTTTTGTGCATTGCTATTTTGTTGTCTCGTTTTTTTTTCCTTCTTTTCTGCGTCAGTTCCATTTCGTTTGAGCTTAAGGTTCTACCGGAAACAATCTATCTGTCCTTCAAGGTTTGTGTAAATCATACCTTCCTAGTGATGAATTTTGTGAACAATTATAATGATGTCAAGTGATATTAGTTCGATCTCGTTTCAAATTAATAATCACTTTAACTCAAAAAGTTATCCTAAAATAATTATTTGTTTAAGAAATTCAAGACTAAATTAAAGTTGACAATTATTTTCAGTTAAACTTTAATATTAATAAGAATGTGCAATATTTTAGAGGACAATATCGATTTACTTTTCATTAAATAAAGACAACTTGATAAAATATATCTTTGTATAATTTTTTTAATAGACGTATAAAGAGTTCTTTTAAAATACAATTAAAATGAGAGTGAGGGAGTATTATATACAAGTTTCTCTACTGAGTAAAGAATCAAAAACAATCTAAATATCTAGAATTTTTTGGGTTTTTATCTTAACTATGAAGTGTGCGAGTTTTCTATTTGAACTATTATCAAATATTTATCGAAACACATCCTAACTATCAATTATTCACTATTTCTACCTAAACAATAGTGACATTTGAGGTAGAAGCAGACACATCTACCTAAAATATCACCAATTAAAATGAGATCGAGGAAGTATTATATACAATAAGTTTCTTTATTTGAAGAGTGAAAGGTCAAAAGCGTATTCCTGTGGTGTCTCAATACCTTTAAAAATGGGGTATCCGTCTTAGGTCCCCAAATTTGAATACCCCTTTTTTAGTAATAATAGAATTATTATAAGTATTTCTTAAAAATAAATTATATTGTGTATGTCTTATAGTTCGTTTCGAAACATTAAAGAATGTTTCTTTCTTTTTTGTCAACTTTTTAATTTAACTTTCACATGACATGTTTAAAAAATATTTTGGTATATTATATGTTGGAATAATTATTCAAAGTTGGAATTTGTTATTTTTTATATTTATTTAATTATGTCTAGTTATGATTTGTTTGTCCAAGTTCATGTAGAAATAGATTTTTTTAGTGTTAGTTTAATTTGGTTTCTTACTTTATAATTCAAAATAGATAAAACTTGAAGTAAGATTCAAAAATCTTTCAATTTATAAATAAAATATTTTCATTTATTATATATACCTTTAGTTTAACAGCATAGAAACAATAAAGTTTTTTCATGAAAAAAAATAACTTAGATTTAAAAATAAAAAAAGTTAGGCCTCGATTTTACACATAATTAAGGTGTGTATTTTTAAATAGGACAAGAAACTAACAGAAACGACACCGTTTTAAAATTCATACTTCAAAACCCCCAACCCTCTTCATCTTCTTCTCCACTATTCTGTCTGTCAAAAGGGTGGAGGGTTTTAAGAACAGAGAAAAAAAATGGGAAAAGCAGCGAAGGAGCAATTGAATAGAGCTCTCAGTGAGCATCTCAACACCATTTATGAAACTCTTGAGGTTTAATATTTTTTTAAATTATTATTTTTGCAGTTTCCTATTATATTTGTATGCTGTGATTTATGAAAAATTGAGTTTTTCTTTTGTTTTTGCAGGCATTGTGTCAAACACCATCTTCATCTCTTGAAAAAGTCAGCTGGAAAGAGGTTATTCAGATGGGTGAACAGCTTTATAAACAAGCCACTATGGGTAAAATTCTTTTTTCTCTTATGTAGTTCCTACTTTTCAAAAGTTCCAATTTTTATACTCCCCTTTATCCCAAATTTAATTGTCAGGTTTTAGTTTTCGAGAGTTTACTAACTCATATTTGTCTCAAATTTAATTGTCATGTTTTAGTTTTCGAGAGTTAACTTGACTGATATTAGAAGCTAAATTGGATTAGATTGACTCGATTTCTTACAACTAGATGTTGCAACTTTTCTCGTGTTAATTTTGATGAAAAATACATTTTTAAAATGTGGGTCAAAGTTTAGATAGTGTGACTTTCGAGAAGCAAAACATGACAGCTAATTTGGATCGGAGGGAGTACTTTATTTATGGCATATTTGTACTTATATTTCGTTTTTCTGAAATGAGTTTGATTCCATATTTATGTTTCTACCCAATTTATGATAGATTTATGGGTCTCTTTCTTTGTTTCTCTTTTATATTTAGTTTTACCTCTCAAAGTTCCAATCTTTGTACTTATGTAGGCCATCTTTGTGCTTATATTTTGTTTTGCTGAAATTGGGTTGTTTCCAAATTTTGTAGTTTTATGTAAAAAAAAATAATTTTGGGGACAAATATAGTAGTTATGCGTATATATTAGTATATTTATAGGATGAAGGTTGATATTGGAGGTTCTTTTTCCTCCTTGAGCATTTGATACTCTCTTGTAATCTGTGATGAGCTTTTTAACCTAATATCCTTTTGATTATAGATGATATCATAGAGTAACGTTGAATCTTATTGGATATATATTTGGGTGTGTACACTATACAGATGGATGTTTGTTAGCTCAAACTTTAGGCATCATGAAAGAGACTGATGATTGAAACTGATGTTTCAGAATAACACTGGATGAAAACGAATGGAATAAAATGCAGAATGAGTGACTAAGTTCTAAATGAGTGGTATTCTATTATCCTATGGACAAAAAAAAAGGTAAACGTTGCACCTAGATTATACTCCAACTCCTTCCCCATTTGCTCTTATGATCCATTAAAATTAAGTGCTGCAAGGATATCGACCCAACAAGACATGTAGCAGATTTTGTATAGTATGGATCATGAGTCTTTGCATGTTACCCTTCATTTAGCATTCAAAAAAGCTACCAATCTCGCAATACGAGCTGTAAAATTTACTTCACAACTAATTCAACAAGAGCAAGTACAGCTTCCCCTAAAGCCCATAATAACTACCAGGAAGTAGTTTAGTTTGATAGTGGTTTGTGAGCTTAAAGTGAATGAAAAACTAGCAAAAAGAAAAGAGAGAAAATAAGACGTCTTTGTTGACAGTTTTAGGCATTAACAGTATCTGTTTCCACATTAGAGAATTTATTTCAGTCATTGTCAATTTAATATTGTCTATCTATGTTTGATGGTGAAGTATAAGTACTTATATGTTGTAGGTAAGCTAGTAGAGGCTATCCATAAGAGAGGAAGTAAATATAGATTTGGTTATCAGAAACCTATCCTAAAAGAAGAAATTTATGACATGGATGTGGAGTGATTACGCAAAAGTGTAAATATTTAAACCAGCGGATGATTACATATATTACCTTTGAATCCTTGCCTGAATAACCGGGCAATTGTACTTTGTAAGTTTCAGGCATTTACCTACCAGATAGTGTTGGTAATTGACAGTTTCTTTTCATTCTGGTGCAGTTGGAATGCTTTGGACTGGAGAAGCTCCGGAGGTTAAAGCACTGGAGGAGAACATGGCTTCATATTTTAATACGCTGCAAGGGCTCCTTTTGCTTTCCCACTCAAGTACAGTGGGCGGAGGACCTACCCTGTGTTCCTGTATTCATGCGTCCATTAAACAAGTTGTTGATAGCAGTTTCATGTTGATGAAAGAGTCCGTGTCTTCATATGGTATGTATCTATCTGTATGTATTCTATGCGCAGCCAAGTCCATGAACATATGAAAAGCTTACAAATACAAAATGTTAGGAAGTATAGTGTATCTGAAATGGAAAAAGGCCGTCATATTGTTTTACAATAGTGTTTATCTTTTCTCAGATTATGCATCTTTTACACATCAGCCTTTACCCACTTCAATCCTTTCTTAAATATATGGGGATTCACCAGTATAATCCCTCTTTCCTATCACATGCTATAGTTTCATAAAGAAAATAGAAAGAGCATAAAAGGCAGGACATAGCTAGTTACCCAATGACTGAGCTACTAGACCTGTTAGTTACTTCTTGTGTTATTTTTAATTATTTTGGTAATTCCTAAATAAAGTCATAATGGTCTTGCCTTATTTGGGATAGCATGTTGAAAATTATGAGACAAATAATTTGAGTTTAGCGAAAGAGCTTATCACCCCAAAGCTACTGACAGTTACCTAACAGTTGAACATCCAAATTAGTGTCCATGTTTGGCTGATGTGCTTCATCAAAATCTCAAAAGCGTATACACAAAACATGTTGAACCATCTACCCCACAAAAAAAAAATGGAGGCAGAAGGAAATCAGTTAAAGGGTATATCTTGCAAATTATTATTTTTTTATGACAAGGGAAACCCGCAGCCGCTACCCTTTGGGTGCGCACAGGGTAAAACCCCCGCTCCTATGCAATAGCTCGCAAACCACATAGGAGAGGTAACCCGCACTAGGCAAGCCTGGTGCGACGAGCTCGACCCAGAAGCAGTGTTATTAAAAGCGAAAAGCGTAAAAAAGCTCTAAGGTCCGTGGGGGCTTTAAGCGCAAAGCGCAAATAAAGCGTGGGCTTTAATGAAAAAAGGCGCAAAGGGTGAAAAAATAAAATGTGTATGTTTAGTCCAAAACTAATAATTATAAACATGAATGACAAATATATGACCAAAGAAATTGAATTTTTTTTATGATAAAGTGAAATATCAATTGTTTAGTGTCACTTCTTCATAAGAGGCTCATTGAAAAGGAAAAGTTTTTCTTAGAACTTTGATGACGACACTGAAGCGCACATAAAGCGAGGCGAAGCGCTCAACACGTTTTGAGCCTCGCTTTAGGGCTTAAGCGCGCTTAAAGCGCGCCTTTGATAACACTGAGTTGTTGTTGTACTTACATTAGGTGCAATTTTTGAGGACTCTTTGTATTCGTATTAGAAGCTTATGTATTGGTACACCGTACAAGGATAAATATGAGATTTGGAAAACCCTATTTTTACTTGAACGAAAAACAAATTACTTAATCGTGGAGTAAAATGAACTTGAGAAGAGTATAGGGGTTGGACAGAATTAATGTTGTCAACACTCAACCCAAGTGCCAACTAATTGTTATTGAGTGCACAGTTGGTTGACAGATGGGAGAGAATGGACAGATAACCCGCAAGTGATCCAAGCTCACAAGTCAGATCAGAGTCGTTGTGCTAAAAATTTACTGTTGACTTTGTGCATTCATACTCATATATGCTTGTCTATTCATTCCCTGCAACACAAGTCTCAAGCTCAAAGGATTGATCTCTAATATGCATCCTTTTCCTAGCTTAGTTGCTCCTGACATAAACTTGCACGCATATTATCAAATTTGTTGTGTTCTCTTTAATCTCCAACGTTCTTTTTAATTTAATGCATGCATAAGTTGATCCTCCTATCAAGGTTCTCCTGTGGCACTAAATTGTATGTCTAATTGTCTATCTATAATCCGGTTAGTACTTGCCAAATTTTCTTCATCAAGATTCCTAAGAATTGAAGTATGGGTTACCAAGACTTTCGATGATCATTTAGGGGTGGGATTATGCAACACTATAATTGTTTTGTTAGTGATGTGAAAGAGGATAAGGAACAGGATAACACTTCCTCCATCATGTTGTATGACTTAGGATGTGCCAAAAGGTTTAACATATCTTGCAAAATTAAAATGACAGAACAGCTGAAGGAAAAGAAAGAAGCCCTTTCTGCCAATACGACCCCCTCCCCAAAAGAGAGAGAACTTTTATAATGACACAAAACTGTCTAAAGATGTAGATAGCTCCATTTGCTTGGGTGTAAAAAGTCATTCATCTCACTTTTGTTCTGCTTCTAGTTGGGTATATCACTTTTCAGTTTCATTCATCACACGTATCTGCTGCATCTACTCCTCATGTATATATTTCTTTTATGTTTGCTGCCCAAAATGATTGTGCAGGATCTAACAACAAAAACCAGAAATTATCAATCCCGCAGTTGGTGGGCACTGTCTGGGAAGCTTGTTCTGCTCTTAAAAAGACTCCAGCCACAAATATTACTGCTATAGGTCGAGCAATGACACAACTTGCTGTTTCCATGAAGGATGTACTTCGTGAAATGAATGAACTGAAGCCAGCGTCATCTGATGTCGGAGATGAATCTTCTGTTCAAGATTCTGCCGAAGGAGATCAGGATAGTAATGATTCATTTGCAGGTGATCTAGGCAATGATCTTTCTCCGGAGGAAATGGAAATTGCTCGTTTGACTACTGATGTGGTATCTGCAACACTTGTGGTCATTAAAGAACTTATTCGCTCCATTACAAGCTTGCTTAAGCAGGAAAGTACTGCGGATACTGCTACTTTTGTACCCTCTCTAGAGACACTACTGAAACTTTCTCAAGAAATCGGACTTCAAATTGACGAACTTGGAGCTTCTCTGTATCCTCCACAAGAAATTTCTTCATTGAAGACTGCTATAGAGAAGATATCATGTGCTACTGATGAAATATTGGTGGAGCTGGAAAAACTTAAAGGGTGTTCTGAAGATTTTGTTAAAGCATGCCATGGTTTGCGGAGTTCATTGAAACAACTGGAAGCAGAATTAGATCACTCAGATGCAACTGATACTATGCCCAAGATAGAAAACCTCGCGATCGCGTAATTATAGTAAAGGGAAAGGGAAGGAAAAATATGCTTTTGAATGAGCTTCTTTGATTTGTAGCTATGAGCATCGAGTTGAAAGTTCTTACATTTATTTGAATATGTTATTGTTTTTTTGTGACCTTATGCCATTAAATGAATATAGAGTTGTCAAACCAGCTGCTTATTTGAAACCACTGTTCCAATCTTTCTATAACAATCATCTATATAGCAACATTTTGCTGTAATGGACATTTTTTCTTTAGAGACGATTTTTCATGTTATGTGATATTACATATTTTTTGTAGCAACCATTTAGCCAATGACACTGTTATAAAGAGGTTTGATGTCACAACTGAATTTCACAGAGATGTTCATCCAAAGTATTTATAAGAATAGTTACAGCAACCTAAACAAGATTATTACATTCACAAATTCATTTTTTTTTTGGTCTCTGAAATGTGTTTACCTTTTACTTCATAGCTGAGGCCAGAAAGAAAATATAATGCAAACTCAGGACTATTTTATTTCATATATTAGTGAAAAGATCCAACATAATGACTTTGGGAATGGAGTGTCAGCTAGCCTCCTAATTATACACATTGAACAGTGACAATAGCAAATGATTCAAAAAACAGATCATATATCCTCTACTCAGGTGTCCTTTATATGCTACATTAATCTTGGATCCCTATGTTGTATGCATGATCATATTCTACTACTTCTTGGTATATCGATGCAAAGAACAGAAGCGCAATCGCTCATCGCCCAGAAAGCTTAACCATCCATGCTCCACCCAAGTAAAGACCCAAAAGGGGGCCAGCTAGAAGCATTTGAGTAAGGGGATCAGTTGATGGTGTGAGCACTGCAGCAGCAACGACAGCACCTACCACCACGTATCTCCAAATCGACAGCATTTGATCTCCCGACACAAGACCAGTTTGTCCCAGAAGCAGTTGAATGACAGGAACCTGTAAAAGAGATGCATTATAGAGTTGCCTATTGGATTAAAGCAATTTGGATATCATGAGGATGCTGATCAACATCATACAGTAGTGTGAATTCACAAACATTTTCACTAAGATGGAGACCATGCTATAATCTTGACTGCTTCACCACTGAAAATCATCATTCTCACTTGTTTAAGCGTACCTCTATTCCACCAGGTACTTATTACTTCCGACCAGCACATGTACTAGGTAACTCTGTCCATCAAAGCTTAGGTAGATGAGAAGAAATCACCTAACATTTTTTCTTTCTACTGGATTTGAATTTTGAATTGTGAATTTCAGTCACTTCATTGCCCGCTAGGCCACACCCTTGGGTGCGTAATATTTTGTATACTCACTTCTATTGTCATCCCAAACCATTGTTCAATTATGGCCAAGGTGCTTTTAAGCAAGCATTAGTTACAAGTCGAGCCAACCAAGAACACAAAAGTGAAGTATGGCCAAAGGTTTGAGAAGCCCTAGATTGAAAAACTAAATTTCCTACTACTAAACTGTTTATCATGCAGCATGTTCTTATATACTCATGCAGAAAAGAAAACAGCACAAGCCAAACCTGGAAAGACAATCCTGTACTGAACATGAGTACGAGCACAAATTCAAAGTATTGATCAATGGACCAAAAAGATTCCACAGCCCCTTCTGCATAATTAACAAAGAAATTCAAGGCTGCTGGAGTGAGAACCAAGTGTGAGAAAACAATGCCGGTGTAGAAAAGCACAGAGGATCCAAGGACAATTGGTGCAAGGAATCTTCTTTCTGACATTGTTAAACCAGGAAGAACAAAGGCTATGATCTCGTAGAGAATCACAGGAGCTCCTAAGAGAAGGCCACTATATCCTGAGACCTACATCAAAAGTGTGAATAGTATAGTTACTAAAATGAACATGCCACAGTAGTAAGAATTCCAATATTAAAGTTGATCCCAACAACACGAAAATCATGTCGTTGTGACCAACTCTAATCTGAGGTTTGAACTTTTTGTTTAATCATTAGTTTCCTCGATATATTAGAGAAATAATTTTAAGTAAACATTTAGAAGTTCCATGAATGAATATAGCTATTATAAACATATTTTTAGGCTAAGCCAATAATAAACACATTATAGAATTAAGAATCAGACGATGCCAACTTAATACTTCAGTAATAGAAGATTAATGTGAGAGAGAGAGAAATAGAGCACTTCAGTACTACAAGTCCCATGAGTTAAAGCATTCAATAAAACAGTCTAGCTTGTTGGATTCCTTTTTCAAACATCACCAGCACTGATTTACTATTTTTATTAGTATGCCAACTGGTCCCAACTTTCCGATACCAAAAATAGCAAAACACTGTGTTCCATAACTTCCATTTCTTTGACATATTCAGCATACGCTATCTGAACACCCGCATCTATGTATAGGTACATTAACTACTACTTGCATTTAAATGTAATTATCAGTTTGACTCATACATGATTTTGAAGATGAAAACATTGACATTGCAATAGCATGCACTTTAAGGTGAGGATTAGTTTAATGTAAGTGGATAGATTACTTGCAGGTTTCTTTAGACATCAAGATGTGTTAAAAGAGAGCAGTTGAAATTTTACAAACTGTAAGGGGTAAGATACTCACTATAAATGTTAATTATTTTGTAATGGTTCGAATATAAATTATGACATTCAATCGAAAGGAAGTACATATTTGATATTTCAGCATAACAAGCCAGATATCAGGCACAGCGAACAAACTTTTAATCCTTAAAAAGCACTTGAACATGAGATATCTCTACCTAGTTCACGGAAAAAGGTTCACCGTGGTTAAATGGTTAAGGAATGAGTGGCAAAGGAGATTTAATTAAAGATGCATTCTTACTTTTAAAGTAGTGAAAAAGAACTCTCCTGGACCTAGTTGCAAAAATCGAACACCTTGTGCTAGAACAGGGGCTTCAAGAATCAAGATAAGTTCTTTTGAGAAGGCAAAACATCCCACTATAGCAGCACCAACGGCCAAAACAGACACAAAGAGTCTCTGACGCAACTCCTCCAAATGATCAAATAGAGTCATTTCTTTATCATCTGGTAGGAGCTCTTTATTAGGGTAAAGGAAATCATAAACAACACTCCCTTCACTATCCGATTCACCGTTCTTAAATATACTCTCGCTTGAGCCATCACCGACATCTGGATTTCAAAAATAAATGCATTATTACAATCTCCTTGATCAAAAATGCATTATTACAATCTAAATACATGAAAAAAAAATTGCAGTCATGGACAATCACCAATACAGCACAACGAGAAAGAGGATAAAAAAAAAAGAACAATTTTATGTATAATAAAGGTGATGTTCTGGAGACTTGCATCATACAAGTGTTGAATAGTGCCCAGACGACTGTACGCCCACAAAATAAGCGAAGTATCTATACGAAAGGGAACTAGTAAACTAACAATTTTGTGCACATTCTTTCCTTAAAAGAAGAATGTGAAGTCGTTTTCAGCAGACATTAGACAGTTCAATTTGTTCTTCCCCTATGCAACACTCTCACTTTGGCACGGCATAACAATTTGCTCTTGCCAAAATACATTAACATACATATATACATATTATTCCCTGCGTCCCAATTCATGTGAACCATTAGATTGGCGCATAGTTTAAGAAGAAAGGAAGACTTCTGCAGCTTGTGATCTAAAACAAACCTTAGACATTTGTGTGTCTATAAATCATTTTAGTAAGGGTAAAGCCGTAAAGGGCAATTTTAAAGTTAAGTTGTTTCTAATTATAGAAAGGTGCATTCTTTTAGGGACATACCAAAGAGGAAAGGGTGTCGCAAAAATTGGGACAGAGGGAGTACTACATTAGGGAAATTTACTTCTCCAGAAAAAATTTAAAAAAAGTGTTTAAATAAAATGACTAAGAAGTGAAGAAAATGTGCATTTTCTCACATTTTCATAGAAAAAGATATGCACACTCACATTATTGACTTAGGACAAGGGGAGCAATTTCATTAATTTACAAGGTGCATCATATTCCTGTCAGTCACAAACAGAAATGTGTATTGCTATCAGCAATTTAGTTAACCCTATTAGTACAGGGGAATGAACCCTCAAGTGCTCCCGTGGACACATGGAAGGAAAGAAATAAAATAATTGTTTAAGGAACTCTTACAAAAAGCTATTACAATGCTGATTCAGGGGGTGGAGGACTCAACAAAACAGCATACAGTACATCGACAACTAACCCTGGAGCTACTTCGCTGGACTGTGGATAGGAAGAAACATCAGGGCTTCTGGAAAAATGAAAGCGTACTTAGACTCAAGTACAAATGCCTCATTTTAGCCTTCTGGTTTAATACAACTGATGTAGATGAAGCAGAAGCCTTGTTAGGCTTCCTCAGCTCATTACAAACACTGAAATGACTTGAATTTTTGCACTCTGTAACGAACCCCCCCCCCCCCCCTTCT
>NW_006238978.1:1028000-1095196 GCF_000226075.1 Solanum tuberosum | reverse complement strand
CCCCTATCTGACACCCCCCCCCCCTCCCTTACTTTATGCTGGGGAGAACATATATAATAATATGACCCTTACTTACCAAGAAGAACAGCACAGTTGAAGGAACTCTTAGAACCACTAGAGATTTGAGACTGAAAATCCCCTTTTTCCTTTCACTTCCTGATAGTGATGTAAGTATTAAAGCAGGATGCTAAAATTTTCAATAGATGCGGAATGGATTAAAGGGTTTAAGGTTAATAAAGTTAACATGGAAGTTGTGGAGATCTCCATATACTATGGAAAGAACAACATAATCCATAAATATGGAAAGAATTTGTATGTATACAAATATCAAATCTTACCTCTAATGGACTACACTTAATAATGAAGAAAAAAAGACTAGACTACATAACATAACCTTTTGCCAAGGTGTAACTACACTTGGCACTTGCTGCTTAAGAAGAATTTTTTTTATTCAATAGATACAAAATTACTATCAAAAGATTTCTTTTCAAACACGAACCTTAATCTTGGATGCAAGAGCTCAAGCTAACAAGTTACAACCAACAACAACAGATAACTAGTGAAGTTATAGGAAGGATAACAAATCTGAAGTTCAATAGCCATAATTATTAATTTATACAACTACTTAACTCAATTGCTAAAATACAAGCATATACCAAATATTACTCTTGCTCAGCATACCCAAAACCAAATCTTTCCAAGATCTCCATTTTATAGTCTTACCATCAGAGCAATCATTTCTATGATACATACGAATGATTAGATATGACAACGGAAAAACAAGCCCTTTCAGAACATTTGCAGCAAATGAAGAAACATAATTAGCTAAAGGACCAATATAATTAAACATACACCTTTATAAAACTACCCATATCAGAAAACTCCAGAAGACCATTAAAAGCTCAATCTTTTACATAATAAACCATAAAACAAGCATTAAGGACCAATCCAATTAACTATTACACCTGTATGCAAAACACCATATCAGAAACTCAAGAAAATCAGCAATAAAGATCCATAATTAGCAAATGGAACAACACAGTTAACTGCTACACCTTTATACAAAATACCCATATCAGAAAACTCAAGAAAACCATTAAAAGCTCAATCTTTTACACAATAATCATTAGGGTATTTCTCTTTTTGTGTTTATTTCTTACCAGGTCTATCTTCAAGAGCTGAACCAAGACTACTAGCATTTGCTCCACTAATTTCTCTCTGTTTCTCTATGGAATCTTCAACAGCAGAGCAAACAAGTCTGCTGAACTTTTTGATGTATTTTCTGCTAGAAAGATTCAATTTTGGCCTTGCTGGGTTGATATTCAGAGAAGTTCTTGAATTTAAGCATTTGAAACAGTGAGTTTGAGTCAGGTGGAGATTTGAGATGAGAGCACTTGAACTTCCCATCTCTTTTCTTTCTTTTTTTGGGGTTTTTTTCTCTCTTTGATTTGGTTTTGTTGTGGTGATATTCTTCAGAAGAAAATTGTGTCTGAATTTGGGTTTGAGGGGATGATTGGTCCTTACTGGTCTTTGCCAAAAGATATCTTCAGATTTCTGGTGTAACCTAAAAATGTAAACAGAGTAAAGTTTTGCTAATAAATTGCATAGTATTTTATTTTGAAGAAAAATAATGTTCACATGTTCTTTGGTATAAAATAAAAAATAAGTGAGATTGAGATAGTTCGGACACGTGAAGAAGAGGAAGAGGGGGTGTAGATGTCCGCGGAAGAGGTGAGAGAGATTAATTGTGGTTGGATTTAGGTAGGACGAAGAAGTATTTGGTAGAAATGATATAGTCGTAATAACATTAGTGGATTCAAAATTTTGACTAAGGGTTGTCAAAATATGAAGAAATAAAATTGCGTAGAAGTCAAGGAGTGTCAATACGTAATATATACATATAAAGAAATATTATTACCTAGCTACATAGTATAATTTTTCGACAAAAGGATATTGGTAGACGCCCCTCAAATATATATGGCTCTGCCATTGCGCAACGTGACTCATCTCCCAATTCTGAAAACATGACTTATATAGAAAGTTATTAAGGTCGTAAAATACGGTGGTAGATGGTTACGTGATACGAGATGTACTCATATTCTGACTATCGTCTAATATTTGTAATAACTTACAAAATTAAGACCATCTTCTAATAATTTTCATAATTTTCTCAAATCCGAACAATCTATAGGTGGTGATCTAAAATTTCATAAATCACACACAAAAAAAAGGGAAAACTACATAAATGGGTCATAAAATCTAAAATAATTACAAGTTCATACCCCAAATTCAAAGTAATTCCTGAAATACCCATTATCTCATAAATAATTACAGTCCATACCCCCATTCATTAAGGGTAATAATTTTCGCTTAAGTGATACTAAATCGGTATCATTAAGGCTAATAATTTCACTTAAATGATACTAAATCAATATATATATACTATATTGGTATCACTAAGGTTTGTTGTTAAGAAATCCCTCATTAGTCAATGATACTATAAGAGTATATATGTATATTGTTGTGGTATCATTAAGGTTTCTTGTTTAAAAATTACTCATTAGTCAATGATACTATAAGAGTATATATGTATATTGTTGTGGTATCATTAAGGTTTCTTGTTTAAAAATTACTCATTAGTCAATGATACTATAAGAATATATATATACTCTTATAGTATCATTGACTAATGAGGGATTTCTTAACAACAAACCTTAGTGATACCAATACAGTATATATATATTGATTTAGTATCAATTTAGCGAAATTATCAGCCTTAATGGTACCAATACAATATATATGATACTAATTTAGTATCAGTTAAGCAAAATTTATCAACCTTAATGAATGGGGGTATGAGTTGTACTTTTTTTTTAAAGAATAGGTATTTCTTGAATTAATTTGGATTGGGCATGTAATTATTTTGAGTTTTATGGTCTATTTATATAGTTTTTCCTAAAATATTTGGACAGTGAGTCCAATAAGGGTAAATATATTAGGTTGAGTCCAATTTGAGTAAATACCTTCCCTAGTGGGTCTAGTTTGTATAGTTTTCCCATAAAAAGTGAATAAATATATCGCCAGTTAATAGATTGGTCTAAAAGTGCTCTTGTCGTCAATAGTTTGGTCCAAATGTCATTAGTATTACTTAATAGACTAAATATGTCATTTTTTCCCAAATAAATACATTATTTCTTTTCTTTTTAAACACACATGTTTTCTAATGATGATTGTTTTTATTAGAAAATGTTTATCCTATTTCAATTCTGAAGAAATTATGAAACAAAAATATTTTCTATTTTCTAAATTGGACCTTAAACTTGGCATCGAATTTTAAGTATGACCTCTAACTTTCAAAGTGCACAAGTAGGCACTTCAACTATCCAATTCTTAAACAAAAAAACACGCGAATCCAACCTGGCATAACGCGTGATTGAGACGCAATTCAGGCGCGTCAAGGATATAAATGTGGTATATAGTGTAATTATTTAGTATGGTATGAATATAAAGGGGTATATGTTTGTAATTATTTTGCTTTTATGGAATATTTGCTTATTTTCCCCCCAAAAAAAAGGTCATTTATTAAAGGAAACAGTTGAGTAACAAGCCTTCTCTTCTCAAAAAAGCCCCAGACCCAGGCCCAATCCAAGGGGCATCCCTTGCCGCAGCACAAAAAGATCCTTCACTCTCTGTCCTCCTTTTTCCCGCCAAATTTTCTTGTCCACCATTTTTCTCTCCCCAAATTCTCTCTGTGAAAATCTAGCAAAAATGGGTGTTGAAAATCCAGCAGAACAAGCTCAGATTCTGCTAAGAACAAGGCTTTGCAATCCTAATTTTATTTTCACCATTTTCTCTGATTCCCCAGATAGCAATTACAGGTAAGAAGAAAAAGCTCCCATTTTTATTCTCATTTTTCAAGATTCTCTTCTCAAATTGAATGTTATTTCATTTTTTTATAACCCCACATGGCCAAAGTAGTTTTTGGCGTCAGTAAAGGTATAGGCAGGTGATTAGACAGTATATGAGACATCTTGAACTTATGGAGTACATGAACTTAGATAGAAGAGTTTGGAGGTCGCGGATTAGGATAGAAGTTTTTAGTTGATAGTTGAGTATGCAGGATAGGCTTGGTGATTAGTACTATTGTTATCGTTTCTTGTTCATCAATTTCGGCTGTCAGTTTTTTGTGCTCCGATTATTGTATTATTTCGTTGTTGTTAGTTTTCTGTCTTCTATCTGGTGTGTAATGCTTTCCGTTTCGCATTATTTTGTTGTTATTGCTCCCATATTTGTATCCCCTATTTCAAATTGTGTGGCATGCTTTAAGTAAGCCGATGGTAAGGCCTATGCTACAATAAGCAAAAAAGTAGTTTGAGGATACAAAGTTATTTTCGAACTAAAAAACTATAAAGAAAGGGAGGTAAGGTTACGTAGTAAGGTCATCTGGATAAGGAAAGCTCAGGTTATGAAATTGATTAGTCGTTAATTAATTGAAAAATGAAAGTAGTAGTGAGGCGTTTGTACGGAGTTGCATCAGCTGTGGATATAGACTAGGCTAAGGGACAGCCTTCATCTCTTCTATTTTCTTCACTTACACTTCAGCTGAATCTACTATCGGAAACAACCTCCCTGTCTCTTCGAAGTAGGGGTAAGGTCTACGTACACTCTACTCTCCCCAAACACCACTTATGTGATTACACTAGGTATGTTGTTGTTGTTTAGCATCTTCATCATTTTATCTGATTCCTCAGATAGCAACTACAGGTTAAAAAAGATCTCATTTTTACTCTCATTTTTCTTGATTTTTCCACTCCAAATTGAATGTTGTTTCGTTTTTTTTTCTTTTTTTTTGTAATCCCAAATAGCCAGAGTAATTTTTAGAGAATTTCTTCATGACCCTTTTTGTGTAATTGCGTTTAGTTCTTTTTTTTCAGCAAATTGAAGTACATAATGTCAAGTTCAGTAACTGAAGCATGTAACAACTCAGCTCTACTTCTTGGCCCTCGTGGTTGCGGAAAAGTTGCGGTCTGTTAGAGTTTTATATGTTTTATTTTGCTGAGCCTTTGCACGAATTCAATTTTTCTTTGCCCTCTTCTTATTGTTGTTATATGCTTGTCTTTTTATTTCATTAGTAGGCAAAATAAGTTAACTTGATTGATAATTGATTTGTAATTTATTGTTTATGCCAGATTTTAGAGATGGTTATCAAGGATTTACTGCAAGAATATCCAGACACGATCTGTGTGGTATTGATTTTGTATATGATTTGGCAGTGACATATTTCTGGACAAAAATAAATGTCACTAATTTATTGATCATAAATGCTATGTCAATTACAGATTAAACTGAATGGACTATTGCATAGCGAGGACAATTGTGCTTTGAAGGTATGGGATACAATTTCCCTTCTTTTAGGTTGGAATTCTGTTCAGTAAGGAGTCGTTTGGTGTGAGGTATAAGGTATAATAATCTCACGATAAAATGCAGGACTATTTTTTCCTGCGTTTGGTTGGAGGTCTTAGGCAGTCATGGGATAATTTAATCCACCATTTATGCCTTAGTGATGGGATAAGTTATCACATATACATGATGGAATAGCTTATCCGGGGATAATTAATCACGGGATAACTTGTTCCCAACCAAACGACTTATACTTATGACTTCTGGCACTTCTGTTTAATATCTAAAGCATTTACGCCTTTTCATATGTTGTTACCTAGATTCAATCAGTTAATTTATGTATCACGCTATTCATACTCATCCACTTTCAAGAGACAATTTGCTAACACTTCATGATTTTTCACTGAACCATCCGACATTAGGAAAAAGTGATGGTTTGTTTTACCATCTAAGCAAGAAAGAGATCAACTAGAGAAATACTTTCTTTTTGTTTTGTCGATTAATTTGTAGATTTTTCACTTGGTGGTTTTATATCTGTGTTGGAACTTGCTTTGGCTCTGAAGAAACAGTTCTTTGTTCTGGTAGAGTTATATATAGAGAAAGCAGAAATTTAGGAATCAAGATAGGTTATACAAGAGTAGTGTGAAATCCTGAATATTGAAATCAAGATAGGTTGTCCCAAACAGATTTCTCTGTCGTCAAAAACAAAAAAAGTTGTAGCAGAATCATTGAGCAAGAGTGCAGATGGCAGATTTTATAAGGCAGCTATTTAGAAGGTTTCAATTGAAACAGTCAACCATCAAGAAGAGATAGACCATAGTCAATTGAAACGTTTGTGCTTAAATTATCACTTCCTTTGCTTTCTTACAGATTGATAACTGGAACTTGATTAAGCAAGAGATCAATTTCCAATAGGATATTTAGGTTATCCAAGCAAGTTTTGTTAACATTGTCAAAATCTTTAAATATAAGTGCACTTGATACCAGATTCACCTGCACCTTCTTCTATTTTTTGTTTAACTATTTTATCTTCCTTGGAAAAGTAAAATATGTGCCTCTTCGAACAAAGGGTGTTATTATTATTTGTTCTTGTTAGATATTTGTCCATAATCTTGTCCTTGATCTCTGTATCCTTTGTTTGATATAGTTATTTTATCTTGCAGGAAATTGCAAGGCAGTTATGTATAGAAAATCAATTGGTTTTCTCAAAGATGGTACCGTGTCTATTCTGGTTATAATTTCCATTTTACATTTTAACCAAAGGTATCAAACAGTCATCATGTATTTCCTATAATAACAGGCATCATTTGACGATAACTCCCAGTTTGTGATAGCCATGTTAAGGTGAGTGTATATGGCTTGTAATGTCCTTTGTTTTATTGCCAAAAGAGAATAGAATCCTTTCGAAGTGTCTGGAATATTTAAATTAGATGATCTTCATAGAGAGCATTTACTTGTTTTTTCTTCTCCCGGTGCATGTGTTCATTATACTGTAACTTCTCATCAGGGAATGTGGATTGGCACATAAAACAATTATCTTTGTGTTGGATGAGTTTGACCTTTTTACACAGGTGAGATTCTCATATATGAAGAAAATCATGAGAAAATATGTCAAGTTTTCAGGATTTGATGTATCTGCAATTTGCAGGGTAAACAACGATTACTCTATAGCTTGCTAGATGCAATGCAGTCTGTAACTTCACAAGCTGTTGTCGTTGGTGTGAGTTGTAGATTGGTATGTTCCTTATTATTAGCATTACTATTTTTATCTCGTGTTCTTTTTCTCTACAAACGCATACCTCAGCATCATTATGTCCAGACTGTTTTTTGGTATTCGGGACTTGAAAATCAAGTGAGCATGCTCGTTTTCTTTAATTGAGTATCTCGTTTTGAGTTGCTTGTGAACAAGATTAACTTCAGGAGATTTCCTAAATTTCCGAGACAGTTGCCTCGTCATTAATACACATTGACTACGTATAGCTAGACACATTGGAGAAGCTGAATCTTGTGTTGTGCAGGATGCTGATCAACTCTTAGAGAAGAGAGTAAGGTCTCGTTTCTCGCATAGAAAGCTGTTGTTCCTACCCCCTTCGCGGGAAGACTTGCAAAAGTAACTTCTCATTGCATCCTTGGTTCCTGATTTACTGCCTGCAAGAATTATCTATATTGACAATCTGTATTTCAGAATTTTGCAGCATGCTTTACTACTGCCAACAGAGTCGAGCCTTCCTCCTCAATATGTAGCTGCTTATAACAAAAAGCTTCTTGTATCCTTTTCTCTCGTTACTCTTTTCATTGTCAATGAACGAATAAAAGTGAAATGATCCCAGAAGACCACAAAAGTTGTAAAGAGAGTGACAGAGAGGAATAGACAAGAATAATTAGAGTGAGGCTCAGAAAGACTCAATTAAGTAGTATCCTTGCATCCAAGGGTGTGACTTAATGGTTAATTAAGCGGGTTCTAATTCAAGCAGAGGCAAAAACACTAGGTAATTTCTTCCTGTAAGTCTAAGTCTTGGCGGATATAGTTATCTGGTACTTGTGATGGTGGGAGGTAGCAGGTAGCCGTGGAATTAGCCGAGGTGTGCTAAAGCTGTCCCTGACACCACAATTATTTTTTAAAAAAAGGTATGGAGTATCCTTTATGACAGTGGTAACTACTCATTTGTGCTAAGCCTAAATGAGGCTCTCCAAATACTTGTCTGTTTCTTGTCAACCAAGGTTTAAAATAGTTTGTTTTCTTTTGGAAACCTCTCCTTTTGGTTAGACAAAAAAACAAGCACCAAAGTTTCAATGATTTGACGAATTGTGGTCATTTTTTTGCTTGCAAACATCAGGTTATCCTTAACATTTATTAGAATACTTTGTCGGATGACAAATTCAAAGACATCATTGATTCATTATGCAATTTTGATGCAACCTTTAACCATCTATTGAGATTTCTGTAAGTCTACCTATCCTTGAATTACCTAATTGATGCATTCACAGTCGCTATATCAAACATCTATTCGTTTAAAAAAAAATTAGAACTCATCGTATGGTAATTTCCATTAGGTTTACTTCTGTGTGCCATATGGATACAAAAGCTGGATTTTTATCACTTGATAACTTTAAAACAGCACTATCAAGTATTCAACGGCAACCCAAGTTGGAAGCCTTGCAAGGTATGACATTTTGTATTCCTTGTTGACTAAGCTTCTTCTGGAAAATTTTAGGGGTAGAGCTAAAATTTGTTGACTGGCTTCTTCAGCTATTCCCATATCCTCTCTTTTCTCTTTTTTGACACAATAGTTTCTAGACATTGTGACCACTGTTGTCAAAGGCGCACTTAAGCCATGCCTTAGCCCTGAAATGAGGCGCAAAACATGTTTGAGCGTTTCTTCTTGCTTAGCAGGCACTTCAGGGTTTCCATCAAGTCTTTAATGCATACCTCTCCTTTCAATGAGCATAATCCTGAAATGGCGATGCTAAACAATTGATATTTCACTTTATCGTAATTGTTCACTTTCTTTGTCCATGTATTTGTTAATCATGTTTATGATTTAGTCTTGGCCTCTTGGGCTACACAACATATTTGTATTTTTTCTCCATTTACGCCTTTCTTCACTAAAACCAGCACTTTATTTGCACTTAAACCCCAACTGACTGGAGATATTTGGAGACATGGTGTGAGTCACTCACAAACCATTTTATATACGGTGTGAGGCACTCAAAAAGATGTTATATCCTGCACACCTAGGCCACCACCAAGATGAATCAAACTGAAAACAACATGATTTTCAAATTGTTGATGCAGATTGCTCCATTTTAGAGCTATATATACTTGTCTGCTTGAGGAGGTTGGAAGGCAAAGAGCAAGAGACGACTAACTTCAATTCAGTTATGAAAGGTTTGACTACTACATGATCCCTTCTTATGTTAATAGTGTGAATCCTGTGTGACTGACCATGTTATCCTGCCTTTCAGAGTATAAAGACGTACATAATTCGTTCCAAACAACAGACTATTATGCACGGAATGTTTGTCTCCGGGTGTGTATGACACTTAAAATGCAAATTATCCATCTAACATCTAACTTTGGATCTTTAAAGGTATACTGACCAATATTTACTTTCCTTTCAGGCATTTGAACATCTTTTACAACGTCAATTGATCTCCTTGGTTGACAACAGAGGGCACAGCCAATCTGTTGAGTTTCGTCCGGTGAGGCTTTTGATCTCATCACATGAACTACATCAGGGACTGAGAGCATACCGTTCCTGTCCAGTAAGTTACTTTCAGGAACATTTATATTCTTTTAGTCTGAAATATTCTGGGGTGGTTGTGGATATTGATATCATGATAACTGATAGTAATAAACACAACCGAGGGTCTATCGGAAATAACCTCTTATCCCACAAAGGTAGGGGTGGAGTCTATGTATATTTTACCCTCCGTAGACCCCACTTATGGAACGCTGTCTATGTTGTTGATAGCAATAAGCACACTTTTCAGTCGGTCAGTATACACAAGCAGAGAAATCATCTAGTGTTGCATTAATCTTTTTCAACTTTTATTGCATATGCATAAAAAAGATCTATTGGTTCAAGACTGTACCTATTAAGTTACTTGACACAAATTATTAGTTTCGTTTTCGAACTATTGACAACCTTAAAAGCACTCTCTACTTGACTAACTAAACTTAGATACACCCCGATCTACCACATGACATAGCAAGTAGTCTTAAACTCTTGTAAGAGCATTGAGTTCTTAATAAAAACCAAGGGAAGTGTTGAAAACACTCCTAAACTTGGCGAGAATTTAAGGGTATATTTCACTCGTGTTGCAAGATCGGGGGTGTGTTTAAGTTCAGTTAGTCAAGTTAAGGGTGTTTTTAAGACTGTCAAGAGTTCGGAGATGAAACTAATAATTCGCTTCAAGTTTAGGGGTGTTTTCAATACTTCTCTCTAATTTATACTAAGAAATCCACTAAATATGTACAAAAACTAACTTCAAAACCCACTCAATAACACTTGATGTTGTGATCCTAGAATTTAGAACCCATAAAATTTAAATTCTAGTTCCGCCTCTGCCGGCTTGTTGATTTAAACATTGAGTTTCAATACTAATTAGTTTTTGCTCATTTTGCAGGCAATTCTTCATAAACTACTTGACCTTGCAGTGTGAAGTCAAAGCCCCATATGTTGTATTATTTTATCAGTTTTTATTTTTGTAAAATTAGAGTATAATTTTAATATAAAAGAACTATACAATTTCCATATTATGCCAAAAATTGCAATAAATTAGTTATTAATTTTAATTTTTTATTGAATCTCTAGTAATATTTCTTATTACTGTTCAATACTTATATGAGCAATTTTCACATATAGCAAACACAAAATTCATATTTGTATGATATAACAAAGTTTGCATAATTGCGCTTCATAGCAAACATATATATGTATAATTCGCTATACATTTACAAAAAAAGCAATTGTATAATTCGTTATACATATACAAAGAAGATAGTTGTATAATTCGCTATACATATACAAAAAAAAACAGTTGTAGACAAAAGATCAATTGTATAATCTGTATATGTATAAAACGAGAAAGAGAGAAAGACAAAAGAAAACTGGGCAGCTAAATATTTGTATTGTATAATTATAAATGTATAGGACGAAGATATATGTATTTGTATGTGTATATACAATTTTCTCACTTTATACAAACAGAAGCGCAATTTATACATTTCGTTTCTGTTTGTATAAGCGAGAGAGGCGAGGGTGGCGAGCGAGATTTGGGAGAGTGGCGAGCGAGATCTGGGAGAGGGGAACGAAAATATATGAATAAATCAAATTTCCTCTCGCTTTTATACAAACACAAACACTTTTTATACACTTGTGTTTGTGTAAAAAGCGAGAGAGGCGAGCGAGACTGCCACCAAATGAGAGTGGTGAGCGAGATTCCACCAGGGAGAATGGCGAAAATAGCAATAGTTTGCTATAGGGTACAATTAAATCAAAGTATATTTATAACATTTAATTTGAATTAATAGTTTGCTATTATATACAATTTTCCGTACTTATAATATATTCCAACAGGCAACAAATATCAAAACATTAAACTAGATAGCATTTTTATTACATATATTACATGAGTAATATATCACGAATTAATCTGATAAATTTATAACCAACACTTTAAAAACTTGTCAAGAGTATTTTAGATGATAAGCATTCTTCACCTCAATTTCAAAGGTTATTGATTCGAATTACCAAAAAAAAAAGTTTCTAAAAACAGTTAAAGAAACCATAGAGTCATTCTATTATTTGTTTTTATTTTTTCTCACAAAGTAAAAAAAATACACACAAATACAAATGCACATTAATATGGAGTTGAAGTAATGTAATTGATCATAATCAACCTCGCTCAAGTAAAAGTAAGATCTGTGTATATTGTAGATTATACTGGATATGTTGTTGTTATTGACCACTAATGTACTTTTACCCTCTTCTACATCTCTTAAGTCCCCCCGGAGCGTCCCACTTGAATGGACGTGGGGTGTCTGTGGGAAGATCGCAAATACGACATTTCCAACCACTATCACAATCACTATTATCTGTACAAGATCTAATACATGTCACAAAATCATCTTGTGAAACTAAATTTCCCTCAAGTCCTGAAAGTTCATGATCAATATTCCGTATAGCCATAACATGTTTCGTTTTCGAAAACCACTCCATATTAAATGAAAAATATGTAATTATTCACATCAAAATATATATTAATGATATAACATAAAGTTAAGATGAGATAAATACTAACCTGTAGTTGTTATGAGAAGAACAGTAAAAATGAAACTCATCTTAAACAATGCCATGATAATTTTGAAGAACTTTTTATTCAAGTGATTTTATGCTTTTGGGATGGTGTAATTTATAGACCTCAAAAATTGCATATACTTATAATATTCATATAATTTTTTCACTTTGCATATAATTGATATATTTTGATAATATAAATGAACATGATACTTCATGATATTACTTAATTCACAACTTAGATGCACGTTTATAAAAAAATTTGTTGAAAGTGCATGGACTTGTCATAATTTCATGTGAGAGATATTGAAAGACGTGACATAATAATTATTTTGTATGAGTATCATATCATAATTAATTATTATTAAAATGATATAATTTATTGACATAATATATACTAGTAATATTTTAAATTTGTTTAAATATTCTATTCAAATATTTGAACTAAGTCATGTTTGAATTGAACACATCAATTCTTAAAAATAGGGATAAAAATGTAAATTACCCAATAATCAAATAACATGAAAAAACTACATAGTTACAAATATATTCATACCAACTATAGTTTAAAAAATATAAGGGAAGAAATATAATTACGTCCTAAATTAGTGAGATTTGTGTTATTTTCTCTAATAACATGATATTTTAGGGATGAGTTATAAAATAAACTAGATTCATACAAGTTCATTTGAGAATACTGATAAATCCGGTAAAGTCTCATCGAATACAAAAGGGAAAATTGTATAAAATAGCAAACTATTAATTCAAATTAAATGTTATAACCATAGTTTGATTTAATTGTAACCTGTAGCAAACATTTGTCATTCGCCTCTCTCCCTAGGTTTCTCGCTTGCCAGTCTCTCCCTTGCCTCTCTCGCTTTTATACAAACACAAATGTATAAAATGCATTTGTGTTTGTATAAAGCGAGAGAAAATTGTATATACAAATACGAATACATATATTTTCGTCCTATACACTTATAATTATACAAATATAGATCTTCCCCTGCCCAGTTCTCTTTTGCCTTTCTCTCTTTCTCGCTTTATGCAAACACAGATTATGCAAATTGTAATGTATAATTTGTGTTGTATAAAGCGCGCGAGAAAGAGATTTGATATATATACAAATGTTTTATTTCGATTCAATTGTATACAAATTCAAATTTTATGCAGATATACAAACACATAAAATTGAATTGAGACGCTGCCAGCGATTTATACAAACGAGAGGCTGCCAACGATTTATACAAATGGCCTGCCAGCGAAATTATACAAATCTGAAGCTCATGCCTGCGAGTTATACAATCTGATGCTCTTGCTATGGAGCGCAATCATACAAACTATAGCTATAACATACAAATATGATTTTTATGTTTGCTAAATGTGAAAGTTGCTCAATATAAAACATATTGATCTAGTCGTCTCGACCAAGACCAGTGACCTTAACAAATCAGAATCAACCCAACTCAATTAGAACCCGTCTCTTCAACTCAATAACCAACCCAAACCCCAAATCGATTGAGTTAAATTTTCATAAACCATATCGGTCCGGCCCGACCCAACCCGACCCCTTAGATGAACCCAGTAAAAAAGATGGATCTAAGTCCGACCCATATTTTGTTTCCAAGAAACGGTCCGGGCCTCCGGTCTAAAGATGCAAATTTTCTCCAGTAAACACGCAGCTGCCTCCTCCGCCGCTCGCTTCTTCTTCTTCCTTCTCCTTGTACTTCTTCTTCTGATGTGCGTACTGTTGCCAGCAAAATCCAATTACCCATTTTAGGCAACTGCGCCTTCAGCTTCAGGTACCAATTTTCTCTTCAATTCCCCAAAACCCATTTAGATTTTCCCACATTTTCATCTTCTTCACATTCATGTATTGCATATGCTATTTCTCCTCTACAGAATGACCCTTTATGTTAGAGCTTCTAAATTCATCATACCCAAATCAAATCTCAATCATTTCAGCTTTTTAGTGTTTTCTTCTCTTAAAAGATTGATTTTTTATTCATCTTTACATCAGTTTCAATGCCCATCTGAGATAAAAATCAATAATATTAGAAGGAATGGTAATAATAATGGTGGTAATAGCATGCGGGAAAATCCCTTTTCAGATTCTGATATTCAGAGATTAATTTTGAATAAGATTGAAGAAAGGGGTTGGGTTACTGAGGAGGAATTTTGGGTTGTTCCAGATTGTTTTCATTCTTTAATTTATGATTCTGATTTGTTGGTTAAGATTCTTAGCTCAATTCGTTGTCGACCGAGGGTTGCATTGAGATTGTTTAGGTGGGCTGAAGGGCAAAAGGGGTTTAAGTATTCAGAGTTTTCGTTTTGTACTATTCTTGATATTTTGATACAGAATGGTTGGGTGAAGTCTGCTTATTGGGTGGTAGAAAGGGTGATTAGTAGTAATATGCATAAAGTTGTTGATTTATTGGTTGATGGGTATTTGAATTTGAAGGTTTCTGTTGAGATACTTAATATTTTTTTAAGGATATACACGAAGAACGCAAATGTGGAGCTATGCTTGTTAGTTTTCGAGAAGATGCTGAGGAATGAGATGTTGCCTGATGTGAAGAATTGTAATAGGATTCTAAGGAACTTAAGGGATAGGAATTTAGTTGCCAAGGCGAGAGAAGTGTATAAGATGATGGGTGAGTTTGGGATAATGCCTACTATTATTACTTATAATACAATGTTGGATTTGTTTTGTAGAGAAGGTGAAGTAGAACAGGCTTTGGATCTTTTATCAGAAATGGAGAGAAGGGAGTGCTATCCGAATGATGTTACATACAATATCTTGATTAATGGGTTATCAAAGAAAGGGGAATTTAACCATGCTAGAGGTTTGATTGGAGAGATGTTGAATAAAGGACTGAAGGTTTCAGCTCATACATATAATCCTTTAATTTATGGTTACTGTGTTAAAGGAATGGTTGTGGAGGCATTGAGTCTCGGAGAAGAGATGGAAGTAAGAGGAGCTTCACCTACTGTCTCAACATATAATACATTTATTTATGCTCTTTGCCGGCAGGGGCAAGCTAGTGAAGCAAGATACTGGTTCTCTGTCATGTTGAAGAAGAATTTGGTGCCGGACATAATGTCATACAACACTTTGATTTACGGATATTGTCGGTTGGGGGATATTAATGAGGCCTTTTCCTTATTACATGATTTAAGGAGCAGGGGACTTTTTCCTACAGTGATCACCTACAATACAATTATGGATGGACTCTGTAAAAAAGGCAATTTAGAGGATGCTAAGCAGATGAAAGAAGAAATGATGAGACACGGTATCTCTCCTGATGTATTTACTTATACTATTCTCGTTCATGGTTCCTGCAAGGCAGGAAATTTACCAATGGCAAAAGAACTATTTGATGAGATGTTACAGAGGGGTTTGGAGCCTGACTGCATTGCTTACACAACTCGAATAGCAGGTGTACTGAGCCTGGGTGACATATTGAACGCATGCAAACTACAAGAGGAAATGTCAACAAAGGGATTCCCACCAAATATAATAATCTATAATGTATTTGTGGATGGTATTGCAAAGCTGGGTAATCTTGAAGAAGCAACTGAGTTGTTACAGAAGATGGTTGGGGATGGCCTTATGCCTGACCACGTAACATATACCAGTATAATTCATGCCTACCTCGCATTTGGGAACCTTAAGAAAGCCAGAGAGTTGTTTGATGAGATGATAAGTAAAGACATAGTTCCAACAGTTGTAACATACACAGTGCTGATTCATGCGCATGCCGGTAAAGGGAGGCATGAACTTGCACATATGTATTTTTCAGAGATGCAACAGAAGAGCATTCTGCCAAATGTGATTACCTTCAATACTCTGATAAATGGCCTTTGCAAGTACAGAAGAATAAACGAGGCTTACAGTTTCTTTGCTGAGATGAAAGCAAGAGGAATTATCCCTAATAAATATACCTACACCATTTTGATAAATGAGAACTGTGATTTGGGTAACTGGCAAGAGGTTTTGAGACTGTTCAAAGAAATGTTGGATAACGGAATCCAGCCTGATTCTTTTACATACAGTGCGATGTTGAAAAATCTCGGCAGAGATTATAAATCACATGCCATAGAATACCTTGACTTTATACTTTTCGGTGATGAAGGCGACGAAGGCACTGCCGAAGCAAAGAGTTGAAAAATCCCTGAATAGCCACTGGTATTCCTGGATGACTAGCTTTCTGTTCCTGGTCTTTGTTCTACAGGCGCCACACCATGAGCTTGTCCATAATAGCTGCTGGTATGTGTCTGATATATGTGTTCATAACCGCGTAATTATTTTTTATCATTGTTCTCCACCATGCATTTACAACTTTAATATAACTTTTATTAGGTGAGCAGATAGCGCCGGTCCATTTTTGATATGGACTTACCTCCTGTACTTGGGGTAAGATTGCGGAACCTACTTTGCCTTTCTCTTCAAATTAATGCATGGATCTCTGAATAAAATTTTCATTGTTGTCTCTCTCCTCTACTAAGTGGCTCTTCATTTTCCTTTTCTCATTTTTGTTCCCTGTGTTTCCTTTCCCAGAATTTTGACGCAATTTCACATGCATACAAGCCTAATAATTGCTACATTTTCATGGATGAGTATCTGCTCTTAAACCTTCTTTTGAAGGAGATTAAAATAATGATGCTAGATATTGGAGGCAAGTAATTTCACTTTTTTTTGCTAAATTCATCTCATGTTTTGTTTTAACTTTGCAGGGCAAACACAAAAGTCTATGCAGTCTACCAGATAACACGAAATTCTTTTGCAGGTTAGTGGTATTTAATTTTAGTTGAGGGTCTCTAATTGTATTAAGTTTTCACTTTTTGGGTCTTCCCTCACATTTGTGGTCAGTTATAGTCTGTCTTCATGTTACAATTCTAGCTTTTGGAAACACTAAGATATCTGGTAGGACTTGTAAAAGTACTACAGTCAATCTGTTTAGGTAGCATCTATCCATGTTCGCTTTACCACTCTCTCTGGTTAAGTCGAACCATTTTATTAGCTTCAGGTCAACATTGTTGCTGTCTGTTTGGTGCAGAAAGCTGGGATTGACATGCAAGGTCTTGGTGCTCCTGAGATACTTCAAAATTTTCACTCCCATCCGAGCTGCTTTGAGGTGTATGAGAGTGATTTATGCCTTCTTCTGTCTCCTCTGAACATTGACATTCTTAAGACTGGTGACGTGCATTTTCTTGAAAAAGTACCCTTTGATTTTTAAGGGATTCTTGAAAAATTACTTTCAGTACTTGAGAAATTAATGAATTTTGAGAAACATTTTCCTGTATTCTACTCTATTTAAGGTTAATTTCCTGTTTAGTTCTAGTCCTAGCATGTAACTTTTGAGACCTATCTGACCAGATATCGACAACTTGTCAGGTTAGTGGCACACGGAGCTGCCGTTCCTGAATATTTCTACGCAAATCTAAAGCAGTAAAGCAAAAGATGCCACTCTGGTTGGATCTCCATACAAATTCAGTTCCTTAAAGCACGCTAATAGGTACTTCTTGAAGCTATTTAAAGTCTAACGTTCTGCAGTACAGTTTCACCCTTTTTGTGGAGTGTGTGTTGGTTTTCATGCTTCCCACTAACTATTTCTATATGGATTTTTCAACTGCTGATAAATGCTAAACTTAATCCATTGCCTGATAGTGTTGGGAGCTACTGTCCAAAATTCTAAGGATATGTTCTTACTCTTATTTTTTTTTTGTTTTTTTTTTTCTATTTTCAAATGTTTCCTGTTGGCCAAACTAAGTAGATGTGTCCTCCACTACTTTAGCATTTATTGATTATTCTTGAATATTTAATCCCAAATTAGCATTTAGTTTCAAAGTTGTGCAAACTATCTTGGCACTAAACTTATGAGACATACAATGGAGCTGTGAAAAAAAGTGATAGTGCGTGAACTTAGGGACTCTGAATGAGTAACATATCCAGTTTAGATTTATGCCTGGTAGATCGACAATAGAGGCTATATTCTTGCTAAGAATATTCAAGAAATTTATCACTATAGGAAGAGAGGTTTACATGCTGTTTATTGATTAAAGCATATGATAGTGTACCAAGAAATATCCTTTTGTGGTTGTTGAAGATACGTATTCATATTAAATTTATAAATGTCATAAATGATATGTATGAAGGACAGAAGGAGCAATCACTGGTATAAGAACAATAGTAGGGACACAAAGAGTTCCCATAACAGTGGGTTTACTCCAGAGACCAATATAGAACCTGCACATGTGCACTTTAATTTTGGATGAACCAACATAATACAAGATAAGGCCCCGTAATGTATGCTATTTGTTGAGGGTGCTTATGCTAATTGGCGAAACTAGTGAGGGTGTCAAAAGAAAACTTGAGTTAAAGATAAGCACTCTAGAGATTAATGATTTTAGGATAAGTAGAATTAAGACTAAGTGCCCGTTTGGCTTAACTTAAAAAAAGTAGTAGTTTTTAAAAAGTCAATCTTCAGTAACTTTTAAGTTAAAAAATGATAAGCAGGGGAGTACCTACTTTTAACTTTTAACTTTTTAAAGTCGTTTTAAACTTATTTTTAACTTTGTCAAACACTCCCAAAAGCTAAAAATGACTTGGAAGTAGGTTTGACGAACTTTTAAGCCAATCCAATCAGGCTCTAAATATATGCACTGCACGTTTGGTCAGCACAAGAAAAGTGAAGTTACAGTGAAATTCGACAAGATTGCTGTGCCTAAAATGCTTTTATTTTATAATAGGCTTGATGTTCCAGGAAAATGGTCTGATAGATAAAAATGTTACACAGAATCAAAATAGAAGTGCTACTGGAATGTTATGTCATAAAAATGATACCTACCAAGGTGAAAGACAAGTTCTATAGAACATTATCAAGAAAATTTCCTGACAGAGCAAAACATATGCCCTGTATTTATCCAAAATAGCGAGAGATTGAGCTTTATCTATTTCGTTTTGTATTGGTTTGCTTGGAGCTGTATCTGTTCGTTCTGTTACAGAACTAATCAATACAATGATACTGATCGAATTGATAAACTGAACTATTGCTACGTTTGGTAGTTAGTCAAACTATTGCTATGATGGGTAATTAGGACTCAAAGTACTGCTATTTCTGAGATTTCCCCAACATTGTAAGACCAATAATGTTCCCTGGAAGTGAATTAGGCCATTAAAGTCCAACGACAATTACTAGTCTACTACACCTCAGTCCTAAACAAGATGGAGTTGGCTATATGAATTCTCACTTCTTCATTTAAGCTCATTTCATATCATCATCATACTAAATAAAATAAAAGTTAAATATATAATAATAATAATGATAATAATATTAGAAGTTCTCCAACAAGTCTATAACGTATTCTCAACTAGTAACTATCACTTGCATGGATCTTTTTCCTCCATTGTGCCCTATCTTTAGTCGAGGCACAATGGAGGAAAAAAATCCATGTAGGTGATAACTACTAGTTGAGGATATATGCAAACTTGTGTCGCGAATATGTGGATTCAAAGATGGATGTGTGATTATACAAAGTTTAGAAAAGATAAAAGATGTCCACATTAGGGAGAAGACACAAGTAACACAAATTGAGGATAAAATGTGAGAAAGTTGTTGAGATGGTTTGGTCATATTGTACGTCGACCTCTAGGTGTACCGGTTCATAAGTGGGAAACCAAGGTGAGTGAAAGTGCTAAAGGGGACTTAAAATTTAGAAGGAAATTGTCTTGAAAAAGCCCACTCTTGTGGAATCCATGCAGACTTGATGAAAAATGGAGCACAATGGAATATAAAAATTTGTATAGAATTCTACTCTAGGTCCAATATTTTCCAGAAATCCTTTAGTCCTCTCAAAGATTTATATTCCTAAAAAAATGTAAATTAATTTTATTTTATATAGCATGGATCAAAATAAGTTAAAATGGAGCGACATGGACAATGAGGATCCGTATGCATGATGAACCTAATTCCTGAACTGTTGCACGTGTTGAGTATTTAGCTTTGCTTACTCCTCATTGCCTGTTTTTCTAAAAGGATGAAGACACTTTTCTTGTTGGGTTAATAAGCATAAATTATTGGGAGAGGGAATATTTCATACTTGCTTAATCCTCCTGGGGGAAAATAGGTTGAAAATGAGAAGAATTTGGAATACAAGCAATCTAACAATAGATGCACCTCTACTGTGAGTGTGATGAATGTTGGACTGAAGTGTTTAATTAATTTTTTATTTAAGATTTCCTTATTTGGAATAACTAGTTTTTACGTTGGGATGCTTTGGACTGACTTATATATGTCGTAATTGTATTTCTTCCTCCATATATGGTTAGTGTTCTCTCCCTAGTGACGGATATAGGTGATTCTTCTAGATGATTTCACCGAGATCCTTCCGCCTTACTTAGACGAGAGGAAACAGGTATCCGATTATAAATGAACCCATAAATCATTAACTGTGTTGACACGTGTTTCTGGATAGTCTATAGTGAACTGGTATCTCTATGATTGAATTGGTCGGTTGAGCACTTTGCCTTGTGTATGTTTTATACACCTTTCCTGCTTTCTCATAACTCCCCGCGCTCTAAAAGTATTTATGTGCCTGTTGAGAACACAATCCCTGACATCTACACTGTTTTTTTAGGTAACAGACCTTGTGTTGTGCCTGATATGCAAAAGGTCAAATGCAAGTTCTGAGATTGTAGACAGGAGCAGAGGCAAAAAAAAGGGTTATTTCCTCCGCCTAACCCCTGGTGAGAAGAGTTATCGATACCTTTGCTGGTGGAGGTGGCAGGTCAGTGGAATAGTCGAGGTGTGCAAGCTGGCCTAGACAGAAATTCACCAAGAGCAAATACATTTGAGAGTTAGACTGTGATAAGGGTATCTGAACTTCATTACACGAATGTGTACGAAATCTTGAATGGTGGAGGTCGATGAGTTCATTGTAGAGATGCAACACTATATAAGTCGCGAGGCAAAGTGTGAATTGCAGTTTGTGAAGTTCTCCAAGTTTTCATCAACCAAATCACCAAGGTTTTTTTTTATGTGTTTGTTAACTTCTTGTAATTGCATTTTTTTACTTACTCAAAAGAGCTGAAGTTGATTCCACTGAATGAAAAAAGAACTAGTTTATCATACATATTGTCTATATTGTTCACTGAAAGAAGAAACTCATTTCTTTTAGTAATTGATTAGTGTCAATGAAACTTGTAAATATTTCCCATTACTGAGAAAATAAACAACCAGCAAATTAAAATGTATTTGTCATTTGAATAAAAATTACATGAATAATAGTAATTAGTAACTGATAATTTGAAAAATAAACTTATGCATAGAGGAGCTAACGAGGTTGTTAAATAATCTTTATGGTTTCTGTCATTTTATTGATTTGGTCCAAGTAATGAGCTAATGAATCCCCTTTCTTGTTATTATTGAACCAACCAATTAAATTTTTCGAAAGATTCATAATAATCAGCTTTATGAAGATTCCATAAGGTTATAGCTTGTGAAATATACTTCATAGGGATCATGCAACACATTTAAAAATGTCAAATTAATGGATTTTAAAATACCTGAATGTAATTGAACTTGCCAATCAAATTTGTCATAAGATTTATAATGATCAACTTTACGAAGATCCCATAAGGTCATAGCTTGTGAATTTTATCGTTCGTATTTGAATTAGTTAAATTAATGAATTTCATATCTCCAAATTCAAATTAGTCGGGTTAGTAAATTTTGGACAACGACTATCCTTATGGTCAATGCTTGGCATCCAAATAAATGTCTATTCCTTTTCTTGTCTTTCTATGAACTACATTGTTCAAACTCTTGAGTTAACAAAGGGAAGAATATTAAGGAAATTGAAGCAAAGACAAAAACTTCTTAACTAGGGAATTCAGACCAATCCCTCAAAGACTAAAAATACACGATGAAAATAACTTTCTCCGTCTCAAATTATTTGTCGTTTTAGAAATTCACGATAAAATTAATTAGTTTTCGCATTTTACCCTTAGTTAGTAGTTATTATTCTTGAAAACGATAAACACCTCAATTTGAATTTGACATCGATAATATGAACAAGATATGTGTCCTCTATTCGAGTTAAGCACTGACAATATAAACAAGTTTGGTGTTTACATCAAATCAATAAATATATATAATGTGTTTGCACATACTCATCAGGCACTCATGGCTAATTAATATTTATTCTCATCTTATTAACTTATATAATTATAATAAAGTTCACATAATTTGATATAAATATCTAATACGTATAAGTATTTATTGCAAACTCACACCGACATAGTTAGAAGTACTTACTCCAATATAAATAGTTGTAGTTTTCTTTTAATCATCTGATATTCAAAATTTACCTATTCGACTAATTTGAATTCATAGTGAGTATTATTTTAGAATAAATGCTCTTTTAGAAATGTTTTGGTTTGTTTTCTTTATAATTTTAAAAATGCAGAATCAGACAAATATCTGCAAAAATCTGCAAATAATTCCAAAAATATTCTACTCCCAGAGTAAGTTCCAAAGTTATAGTGTCTCAGATTCTCAGTGATTAAATAAAGAAATAATTATGTTTTATATTTTTTCATTAGCAAGAAATGTGTCATTTATACATATATTTCTTACTTATAATTATAATTATGTTATATATATTTACTTAATTTCTTTAACTTCTAACGTAAACTGTATGAAGCATTTACCTTACTAAATCCTCCTTGTCGAAAAATTATATTATGCAAAAAGGATAATATAAAATAAAAGTTAGGCATATGACATTTATATATTTTTTTGATTTCTCTATTAAATTTTTTAGTTTCGTCACTATTCAAATAATAAGAGAGAATGCGATAAATATCTTATATTTATTGAATTGATATAACCACCGCATGTGAGTAAGTTTTTTACCATACTTGTACTCTTTTTCCAAGTTTGAGATTTAAGTTATATATTGTTCGGACACTGTAGAAATATTGTAACGTTTGTGTCAGATTTTTCAAAATTACACTATTCGGAGGATCTAATATGCATAAGTCGACATTTTTAAAGCGTCTGATCAATCCACATGGATCTCCTTGAAAAACGAAGTCTAGGAGCTTGAATTGGCATGGTTGTCACCCTACAGGTTGAGGATTGACTTTTAACTCCACTTATCACTTTACTTTTCATGTCAAGCGTATAAGTCTAATTTAAACGTAATTTTGAGCTAAACACCAAAAAAGTGGTTAATAAAAACAAAACAAATGCATTTGCATCCTAAATTGTACTTTTTCAATCTGTCGATTTCTGCTAAGAAAAAATACTACTCCCTCTGTCCCAATTTATATGACTCACTTTCCTTTTTAGTCAGTCCCAAAAAGAATGACACATTTCTATTTTAAGTAACAATTTGCCTATAAAATGTCTTTTTTACCCTTAATGAAATGATTTACAACCACACAAATTTCTATCATTCATTTTGGACCACAAGTTTTAAAAGTCTTTCCATTTTTCTTAAAGTTTGTGCCAAATCAAAGTACATCACATAAAATGGGACGGAGGGAGTAATAATTATCAGCAACATAGAGTATCGCTTTGAGATTCTCAAACTATACAACAAAGTTCCCACTTTTATTCCTAAAAAAAATGATGACCAATTTTTCTCTGTCACATTTCTTGAAATATCCTATATAAACTATGTCAAAACCAAAGGTAAAAGCCCCACAAAAAATAAAAAAAATGTGGTGTTCCCTTTTTTCTTCTTCAACATCACATTTTACTACAATTAAATGTTCAATCCCAAGTGATAATCAAGAATTCAAGAATCCAATTAATGGAAATGTTGTGAAATTGGATTTGTTAAAATCTAATAATAATGGTCATCATGTGGCAACAAAAACTTCATTTTCTCCTTGTGATGAAACTTTGTACAATATTCCAATGTCACAAATAAGGCAAAATATACCAACAAAGAAACAACTTGTGGATACTTATAGACAAGGAATTATTGTTGAAGGTGCATATAGACAAACAGTTGTTATAAGGTCTTATGAAGTTGGTCCTGATAAAGTTGCTACTATTGAAAGTATCCTTAATTTACTTCAGGTGAGATCATATTTTTTGTCATTTTATTGATTTGAGAGTTATGATTAGTTGTTGTTCAGCTCGAATCACGAGGATAAATGGAGCGATATGAATAGTGAGGTGAGGATTCTTATAACTGGCTTTGACTTGTTTGTGATTGAGGCATAGTGGTTTGGCGTTGTTATTGTAGTATTAAATGGCATGACATGTATAATGAGGATTCATATAGCTGAGTTTGACTTGTTTGTGATTAAGGCATAGTAGTTTGACGTTGTTGTTGTATTAATGGAATGACATGTATAATAAGGATTCATATAGCTGACTCAAACTTGTTTGTGATTGTTGCATAGTAGTTTGATGTTGTTGTTGTAGTATTAAATGGAATGACATGTATAATGAGGATTCATATAGCTGACTCAGACTTGTTTGTGATTGTGGCAAAGTAGTTTGACGTTGTTGTTGTATTAATGGAATGACATGTATAATGAGGATTCATATAGCTGACTCAGACTTGTTTGTGATTGAGGCATAGGAGTCTGGCATTGTTGTACTATTAAATGGAATGAGATATACTGTGAGGATTCATATAGATAACTCGGACTTGTTTGTGATTGTGGCATAGTTGTCTGACGTTGTTGTTGTACTATTAAATGGAATGACATGTACTGTGAGGATTCATATAGCTGACTCAGACTTGTTTGTGATTGTGGCAAAGTAGTTTGACGTTGTTGTTATATTAAAATGGAATGACATGTACAGTGAGGATTCATATAGCTGACTCAGACTTGTTTGTGATTGTGGCAAAGTAGTTTGACGTTGTTGTTATATTAAAATGGAATGACATGTACAGTGAGGATTCATATAGCTGACTCAGACTTGTTTGTGATTGTGGCAAAGTAGTTTGACGTTGTTGTTATATTAAATGGAATGACATGTACAGTGAGGATTCATATAGCTGACTCACACTTGTTTGTGATTTAGGCATAGTTGTCTGACGTTGTTGTTGTACTAAATGGAATGACATGTACAATAAGGATTCATATGGTTAATTTCGACTTGTTTGAGATTGAGGCATAGTTGTTAACGTTGTTGCAGTACTAAATGGAATGACACGTACAATAAGGATTCATATGGTTGATTTCAACTTGTTTGAGATTGAGGCATTGCAATGTTGCAAACTAAGCACTCGACTCTCCCCCCATCTTCACTACCAACTAACTACACTAACATAATTTCTCTGGTTTACCTATCTGGAGTTTGGAGGTTACTAGTCCGACTAATTTGAATGTGTTGTATTTTTGCAGGAAACAGCATTGAATCATGTGTGGATGTCAGGACTACTTAGTGATGGATTTGGTGCTACACATGGGATGATGAAAAATAACCTCATATGGGTTGTTTCAAGAATGCAAGTTCAAATAGACCATTATCCAATATGGTAAGTGACTTAAACAGCCAATTTGTGTAACCAAGTCTGACATTAGATAGCTAAGTGATTTTGATCCTCTTAGTGAAGTTGGAGTTAACGAACTAACGTTTATGATACTGAGGATTCATACAGACGACCTCAACTAACTTAGAATTGAGGTGTAGTAATATTAGTAGTAGTAGTAGTTGTTGTTCTTGTAGTAAAGTTGGAGTTTACTTGTGCCACTCTGTTACAAACTGTTAAGAGTAGGTAATCCGTACCATGTCTTTGTTTCTATTGCATTCTATCTCACCGCATCACATTCTGTTCTACGAGATCAGTAAATTCGGTCTAGGTCTAAGATAAGCTTTTGTTCCATAGCCCTTAGATACATGGACAGATGCTTTCTCCATATTCTAACGTCTCTATCAACCAAATTCTCTTTTCTTCACCTGATACATATTAACTTACATCTTCTGCTCCTACCTGATCCAAGACAACTGATGCCTGATTCTCCCGATGCATCGCTCTCTTGGTTTTTGGTACTAGGCCTAACAAAAAGATTGAAAAACATGAACAGGGGTGAAGTAATAGAGATTGATACATGGGTTGGAGCATCAGGCAAAAATGGGATGAGACGCGACTGGCAAATTAGAAGTCAAGCCACAGGCCTCGTATTTGCCAGAGCAACCAGGTTCAGTTACACTTCCAAATAATTTTCAAGAATCTGTTTTTTTTTTTGTTCAAGTAAAACCGAGAGTCGATTTTCTCAAATCAACTAATGATAATTATCTCAGAAAGTCGTTTTTCTTGATGCTGTAACAAAAAAAAGTGACTTTATGAGATACTTATTGTTAGTTGAGTGACCACCTGAGAAATGATCAACTCGTAAAACCAACATAATGTTGTAAGTTGTAACTTAGTTTTTGTGTGGAACACAGTACATGGGTGATGATGAACCAGCAAACGAGGCGTTTGTCAAAGATGCCGGAAGAAGTGAGGGCTGAAATCTCACCATGGTTCATCAGTAAGCAAGCCATCAAAGAGGAAAATCCTATTAAGATAGAGAAGCTGGATGACACTGCTAAATATGTCCTTTCAAATTTGAAGGTGATCTTATGCATTTTATCCACAAGATTTCAGCATTTTCATCAATATGTCAAGACTCGTAGATACTGATCTTTTTTTAACTTTGCTGCAGCCAAAGAGAAGTGATTTGGACATGAATCACCATGTAAATAATGTGAAATACGTTCGTTGGATGCTAGAGGTAAAACAAACATCTAATAACATTGATTCTTGATCTTGACATCAACTTATGATGAAACATATCAGTTTTTTTGTTCTGTTTCATGTTGTTGCAGACCATTCCTGACCATTTTTTGGAGAGTTATCAGCTGTCTAGCATCGTGCTCGAATACAGGAGAGAATGTGGAAGCACGGATATTGTTCAATCCCTTTGTGAAGCTGATGAAGAGGTACTTTTCGACGATGTTGTTGATGTTGATCAACATAAGAGAAGAATTAGTGTACTTCATGGATTTTCATTGGCATCAGGGCTTCTTGAAGCAACTGGACTTCTTGAGTCATTTAGTCAAAGGCCATTTAGCTATACACATTTGCTTAAGATAAAAGAACAGATCAAGAATGAAGAAATTGTTAGAGGAAGGACTACTTGGAAGAGAAAGATATCTTCCATGCCATTTCCTACCTAACATACAAGCGATGTTGCTCAGACTCTTCAAAAATGTCACTTGGGCGTGTGTCGGATTCTCCAAAACCTGTGTTTTCATAGGATCTAACATGGGTGCAGTAGCATTTTTGAAGGGTCCGAGCAAAGTATGATTTAACGAACCATAAAAACGGTTCGCCAATCTTGAAGAAAAAAAGGTTCTTGAATCCAAGAAAAGAACTTTGATTGATGTGGGAAAGCAATAATATAAGAGTGAAGATACAAATAAATCTGTTAATGTAGAAGTATACAAGTCATAGTTGAAGCAGCATTGCAGCATAAACTGAAGATTCAAAGACAATGGATTTGCAAAAGCAGCATTTTTTAGGAAATAAGAATATTCACATATCAAAAAGAAAAAAAACTTTTGTGTAGTGTATAGGTCCTCCTAGAAATATGTATGATTGTAGAAAAATGTTGTCAAATATGTTTTTTTTTTTCTTCTTTTCTGAGGTACATTTTTGTATTTTCTCTTTTTGCATTTATAATGTTGATTGGGCTGGTTGTCCTGATACTCGCCGGTCTATCATTGGGTCCTGATTTTCTTTGGCCCAAATCTTGTTTCTTGGTCTTTCAAGAAGCAACTTATTTGTTTCTCGCTCCACCACTGAGGCTGAGTATCGTGGCATGTCTCACACTATTGTTGAACTTGGAGGTATTGTGGATTCAACAATTGCTATTGACTTGCATGTTGTTCTCACTGATCGGATTCTCTTATTTTCGCGATATAATTTTATCTACCATCTTCGTAAAAAGCTTGCTTACATCCTTGCTTCTCATCGCGCACTTTAAAATTGTTCATTCACATGTGTCCACGTGGCGATTGAAGGGTATCTTAGTGTATGTGAATATTCTTTATTTTTCACCATATTAACCTAGGCTAATGTTGTATGTCACCTAATTAAAGTAAAAATATTCTTGTCTTTTACACTTAATACACTCGTTTTAAAAATATAATTACACAATCCTAACAATGACTTAGGGTGCATAATCTTGCTTCTTTTACAATAACAAAGAGTATAGTATCAAAAGTAAAGAGTAATCAAAGAAAAGAACAACTAAAAGACAAGTTTGGTAACATTTTTATTAGTCAATGTTAAATGCATAGAATTCTGTCACTTAGACATTAGCAAACAATTAAAATAACCTGTCATTTTTTTGTATGGTTAAAATGTAATTGTCATAATTGTACCAAGATGCTGTATATTGGCTATATATCCTTCTGAAATTTTCAAGAAATATATCTTGTTGAAATAGACTATATAATTATAGTATAACTAAGTTTATTCTCATTTAGACCAGAGGTCTCAGATTGTGGTGGGATGGATACGGTTCATTCATCCTTAACCAGAGGTCTCGCATACGATCATGCAACCCCTAGAGCACTTCCTCTTTAATTGAGGCAACAATATTGCAGCTGAACAAACATGTACTTTTTAGCCTATTGAAAAAGAATTGAGGTTTACTACATGTTTAAAATGTACTAATATTTAACCTAAAAAAAATGCAAACCATATACAGTTACAAGGTAATGGGTATTTACAACATGGTTGAACTCTACCCAAATGAAAGCAAAGGAATAAAGAATGGCTGGGGAACTGCAAACGTAAACTCAATCGTGCTTTCTCCTCATCGTTCTATGTAAATGCAACGACCATGCAGCCAACGACATCAAAAGGCCAATACCGACACATGACCATAAAATTACCACCCATTTGGGCATTGGGTTCGGAAATGATCCTGAAAGAAGCAGCAAAGAAAAACATCAAGTGAAGAATACATAAAGCCACCGGGGTTCTGGTCTTTGCCAAAAGGGACGTGTTAATTGTCCACCGAGTTTTGAACTATGCTAGCTCGTCCTCAGGATTTCCCAGTTATCAAATAAAGTAAACTTGCTGAAATACTCATAAAATGAGAAAACTAGATGTAGTGTAGTGCTCACCATGTCCAAACTTGATACAGATTAGGAGCTCAACAATGCAGATCGCCACTGAAAGCCAGCAAAATGCTCCTACCTTTTTCGCTGGTTTTCTGAATATGACAATAGTAAACGGGAAAGTGAGAAATAAAGAAAAGAAACGAGCGCTTATGGGAGTAGTACACATTTCACTTTATAATGCTAGTGGTTGGACATACCTGTCCTGTAGGTACGAGTTATATTCACGGATAGTTGGTAATGCAATTAACCACCAGAAAACCAATCTATACACTATCAAAGGATTTCTTGGAGGAATCCAAAGACAGAACTTCAAGAAGAATGTATTTAACTCCACAGTCAAGAATATGACACAGAGACTGAGGACTTGAATAAACCGCCATGGACCTAGAAGGGGACGCCATTCATCTTTATCCCAATGAGCTGGCGTAAATTGCCCAAGTGTTCGCTTGACCTATTAAAAAAAGAAGAAGCTGTTTGTTTAATAATAAAACCATCTGTCGCTGGGAAACCCCGTTCATAATACTTTAGTGCAGAATAAACGTCCTAATATTTCCATATAAACTGTATGGGACTTGTATAATGCAACCTAGTATATCTGATATTCCTCGAAACCATATACAACCGATGTAGCACTTAACGGGACATACCTTGCCCATGATATTTGGTTGCCTGCTTATACCAACCCACTCGTATGTTTTCCCATCAAAATACCGAACGGTGCGCATTCCAGCCCATATGCCTGCATAAGAAATCAAATAGGTAATTTTAGTGCAAAATAATCCAGGAGAACAAGACATATCTGTAAGACCATGAACAGACTTGAGCCACAGGTAAGTAAAATATGCAGAAAATATGGATTTAATGTTTTTTTATAATAACGACTATTCGTTGTATTCCTTGCAAAAAATAAAAACAAAAACAATAATCACATTGCCAAATGTCAAGCCACAAAACTTCACCCATAAAGATTCATTATATCAAACAACCTCCATACAAAGGCACAAATTCCACATCATCTGTAATAACAATATTTTTGGTGAAATGGAGCTCGATGATCGCCATAACCCATAGCCTAGTTGTTCAAGTCGTTATCAAAATTTTCCTCTGAAAGATTCAGAGGAGATGGGGTGTCACAAACAGAAGGAAAAATCAAGTACTTTTTCAGTTTCGCCATTAACTCTCCCTTTCAGCAGTGGTCTTTATTTACCTGGACAACCACTTTTTACTGTAGGAAAGGCAATATTGCATCTCAATACAATGTAATTTCACAGCAAACTAAATCAAAAGAAGCAAATTCAACGATACATTTGATAAACTTCATCAATCTGGAAATGTTTTTCAGAACTCAAAAGAACAAGAACTTCAAATAGAAATGGATGCAAATTGAGAATATGATATCAATTTGTTGTAACCATGTCAAGAATGTAAAGTTCATAAGAGCGTAAGGTAGTCGGCTTCAAGATGCTCACCAAACCAATTGCAGATTAATATGTCAAGAATAATGCTGTCCCACCAACACTCGTTGAAGTTTGGTAACATGTGGCGGAAGGTAAGCTGAAAACACAAGTTTAATAAGGACAGAAAATACTGAACAACTCTCAATTGGAAAATGAAAATATGCTGAACAAACATTCAAAAGAAGCCGAGAAAGGCTCTGACCTCCATAAACTCGAATCCAATGGATAAAACCCACAAAAGAGGCTGATTACGAATCATGATGGCCTTTCCCCACCACCCTATGATATGAGCCAAAACAAACTCATCAAACAGTGTGTCCTACAAAGCAAATACGCCATCAGAGAGGCTGCATTTTCCTGCAGCTTGTCCAAGAAAGCAATACAAGATTTGAAAAAACAAATACAAAAGGTAAAAGGATTGTGAAAGAAGATATCATACATAAAGATTCTTAAACCTGTTTGTGGGATTTTCAGGTACGTAGACTCTGCAATCAGCACCATAGGATCTTTCAGGTAGCTCTGCATAGTAAGTTAAAATAGGTATAAGTTGTAATTCACATGGCAAAGCCGATAAACAGCATAGATTTTATAAAATAATTCACTCAAAACTGTTATGATGAACATGCCAAAATCCTTACCAATACCAAGATCAGGATGTAGGTATCTCATAAATTGCTGAGCATCATCCCGCTTCTAAGGAAAAGACGACAAAGTATTAATATCTCACAACAACAACTGAATTGGCTGAATTATAACTTGATTAGATATCAGAAGGGAAACTGAAGTACGAAACATAACTACGGAATCATTTCATTCATTTATACAATTAGAAAACATGAATTCTGCTAACCAACTTACCTGAAAAAGCAAAAACGTCAAAGCAACAAGGTAAATGACTGCCATTCCATGAACTAGGCGCCAAATGGCAGGATGTGGCCTAATGAGCACCCTGTAATGAAGAACCTCACAGATTAATATGGTAAAAGACCATAGCCCAAAAATTGCAAATACATCTGCCTAAGCTAATTTCAAGTCAGGAGGAGAAAAGAAGGCGAACTCTAAAGCTCACATTTGAAGCCTAAAAGAAAAAAGACTTGAGCCGCGGGTCTACTAGAAATAACCTCTCTACCTTCGCAAGATAGGGGTCAGGCTGAATACACACCACCCTCCCCATACCCCACTTGTGGAATTTACACGGGATATGTTGTTGTAGTTGTAGTTTTGACTAACCAAAGAGGAGTTGAAAAGATACTCATTCTAGCACGTTCACAGCCAAAAAGTGAAAATAGATAACACTCAATAAAAAATAAATAACCACCAACTCTTATTTTGAGCTATAATTTACAAGTCAAACCAAAAGTACGCAGAATACAACTCAATAGGACCTGAGAGAGAGAGAGAGAGAGAGAGAGAGGAGTATAGTAGCAACTTACGTCGAGGGGGCTTGCAGCAAAGAGTAAGCAAGATACACAGCAATCATAGCCCAAACACCCCTAACAGAGGAAAAAACAACTTTCACTGTCATGAACATTAAAAAGGAAAAGATGTTTTTTATAAGGTAAGAATATAAGACAAAACCATGATACTCACCCTGTTTCATTTCGAGTGGTGGGGTTCAGAGAACAAGAGTCAACGAGTTAATTTCAGTGTAAAAAGGGACATTAGATTCAAGTTTTTTGTAAAATAAAATTTACATACTTAGAAGCTACATGACAGGTCTATAAGTCACAATAGTTAATCATTCAAAATATTTTAATATAATTAAGAAACTTGTGGTAGAAGAATAATCTATTTAGACTCCCAAATAGCAACAATACCACATAAAATGGGATAGAGAAGGAAATAAAAAGTGCACACCTTTTCACAGATGCCACAATATCACCGGAAGAAGTGTTTTGTGAGTCGAGAGCTCCACTAGCCCAACTGCAATCATAATAACATAAGCAAGTAAAAAAGAATGTATTATTGGCTTTAAAAAATACGAAAAACTACGTATTAGCAAGCAAAACTAAAAGAAAGGAACCAATAATTTGCAAGCAATCAGTAAGGCAGCCTAATTGAAGTTCCCATGTGCTTTTGAATACCAAAACCAACTTTTGATAAATACGAAATTCAATTAAAACTGCAACGACTTGATGTGTCATACGTACAGCAAAAGGATTTCATTTCACAAAACAACCAATTATAATAAAACAATTTTACATATCCTCAAAAAGAAGAGAACTTTTATATTATAATCACCAAAAGGAAAAATAGAAAGAAAAAAAGGCTATAACAATCTAAGCATCTGACTGAAAATCTAATTCATTGATGACACAGAATATTGTATGGACATCTGAAAGAACAGAAGAAATGACACAAGAACTTAGATTTCTTCTACGAATTCCCTCATAGTCCAAGGCACTTATCCAAAAAAAAATAAAAAAATTCCCCCATACTCCAAGAAGAGAACAACTATTCCTGTCCATAGCAATTATTCTACCTTTGAATATAGAGCATGTACATTAAAAAACTTACATGAGTAAACATGCACCGATAAGCAACAACGTAATAGTGTGAGGTTTGTTCGCCCAGGAAGTCCATGGATCCAACTCATCATCAATATTCAATGTGCTAAGATCACCATTTTGAAGGGAAACCGTATTCTTTTTGTTACCCTTTCTATGTCCATTAGGCTCCATAAGCCCTAGCCTGTAAGAATTCAACCTCTTCTGCCTTTTCGCTGCACAGACAAGATAAATGGAACTTCAATTACTAATACATAGTGATTCTAGGCGTGTAAAATAATGAAAACATTTCAAAGAAGCCATTAAAAAGTCATAGCAGGATGTTCCCTATTGGGCTCAAGCTACTATACGACATACAAATGACGATATATTTTATCAAAAGGTACCTTCAGAAATACAACAAACTTATAATAACTTAATCATTACTGCATATCCTACAAGAGTAAGTAGACTTCCTTTGGAAACAGGAAGTGTAGGAAAAGCAAACACAATCCTTTTTTTGAGAATGGTAAACTAAAAGGAAACATAATTTAAAGGAAAATTCGAAGTAAAGATAGGAATCCAAGAAATAAGTTAAGGAAGGGATCCAAATAATCTCATGTCTGCACAACATTTTAATCTACAGACCCTCAGTAAAGAATATACTCGAAAGCCTGTCACCTCCAAAAGGAAATTACCAACGGGTAGCTCTTATTGGTTCAAGGTTTTAGCTCGCTATCCGTATTATAACTGACCTTAAAAGATATAGAAGCATACGGGATTAAAGACCAGCTTCAAATAAACTAATGCAATACATCCTACACACCAACTTTAATTGGAGAATAATCATATCCGTGATGCCAATTAACCAAAAATAAGTCCACGTAACCACACAAATACAATCGAAATTGATCATTTCCAATGCATGTGACTTACAAAAAACAAGGAGTTAACAGAAAGATGAACAAAAACAAAAACAAATCTTTTTTCCAATACCGGGAAACAAAAATGAAACTAGACTGTAACTACCAACGCGAAATGAAACAAATTTGAATAATTTAGTGTTGGTTGTTAGCACAATAAGAACATCAACTACTATCATATAAGTGATGCCAATTAAGCAAAAATCAGCCAATTCTTTACAACTAAAATCCACGTAATCACACAAATCCAATCAAAATTGATCATTTCCAATGCATGTGATTAACAAGAACATCAGCGGAGCCAAGAATTTTACTAAGAAAATTCAAAATTCGAAGAAGCCAACACACCAAATAGTCACACAGTGTTCAACATCAGCTATATATACATAAAAAATATTTTTAAAACATAAAAATTTAACCATATATAAAAACAGTGTAGCTCCGCCCAGAAAGATAAAATATCCAAAACTTCTTCAATACCCCGAAACAAAAATGAACCTTGGAGTTTTAACTAGCAAAGCAAAAATCAAACAAATTTGAAGAAAACAAGAACAACCCAAAATTCAAAAATATCCCAAATGTAACATACATAGTGCATGCCAATCAATGATTCGCAAAGCCAAGATTTTCACTAAGAGATTCAAAATACGAAGAACTAAACCCAACAAGAAGCCAAATGAGATTCAATATCTACTGGTAGTAGATATACATTTAAAAAAAAACAATTTTAACCATATATAAACAATGTACAAACATCTCGGCCCTACCAGACTTCGCCCCTACCACTCCATTAAGTAAACGCTACAGGAAAAAAAATCCCAGTTTTGAAGTTAACAGTAATATACTCTATTACCTAAATATATATATACATAAATACATACACAAAATCTATTTATAGAAAGAAGAACTGAAAAAAGTAAAGTCAGAGAGGGGAAAAAAAACTTACGTAGAGAAGACAAAAGAACTAAAAATAAAAAGCTGACAATCACAGAGAGAGAGCCCTAGTAGTAACAGAGAACAACGAATCCTAGCCGTTGGATCAAAAAAATGAACAAATTTTCGAAAATGGAGAAATGGGTACTGTAGATAATCAACTATTTAGCAAAAACAGAGCAAATTTATGGAGATTTCAATGAACACAGAAGCAAAAAAAGATCGAATTTTCAAAAACGGATAAATGGGTATTGTAGCTGTTTACTAAAACAGAGCAAATTTATGGACATTTGAATTAACATAAAAGCATTAAAAGATCGAATTTTCGAAAATGGAGAAATGGGTATTGTAGATAATTAACTGTTTAACTAAAACAGAGCAAATTTATGGAGATTCGAATGAACACAAAAGCAAAAAAAGATCGATTTTTTGGAGGAAAAAACAATGAATTTTCCAAAATGGAGAAATGGGTATTGTAGATAATCAACTGTTTAACTAAAACAAAGCAAATTTATGGAGATTTTAATGAACACAAAAGCAAAAAAAAGTTTAAAAAGTATACAAAAAAGATTAGATTTTTTGGGAGGAAAAAAAAAAAGTTCAAAAAAGTTTAAACTTTTTTTTTTGCCTCTCTTGAGAGAAGAAAACAGTGGTGACTGAAAGTTCACCCGGCGGCGAAAGGCGGTGATTTTTAGAGAGAGAAAGACGAAGAAGAAGAGGAGAAAGTAGAGAGAGAAAGTTCGGTTTCTCTTTTCTTTCTTTTTTCGGTCAAAGAGAGATTTGGTTTGAACAGATTTATAAATATGAGTATTTATTACTTATTCTTATCATTAAATTAAATTAAGGTACGGTTTTTTTTTTCTTTGGAAAATTACAGGTCGGAAGAATATATATATTTTTTTTATTGGTGTTTGATATTTATATTAAATTTTGAATAAAGTATATATAATAAATGTCAAATTTCCTTCGATTATTTCGTGTGTCTATTTTTTTAAATTCTGAAACACTTTATTAAAAGTTTTGGCTCCGCCACTAATTTGAAGGCATATTTATGTAAATGCTAATGGAGTAGTTTTTACCTCTGTCACTATTTAATATCTATATTTGTGGAGCCTGATTAAATATCGAGAAGTCTCATAAGTATTAAAAATAAAGTACTTACTATTTCATCACTATTCTGATTGATAAATAATGGCGTAGTCTTTTTGGTGTCTTGATTATCAATAAATTTAATATTTCTAATATACGTTGAAAAATATATTTTAACCTTAAATATATGGTTTTAGTATGAACAATAAAATTAAGTTGAAAAAATACAATGGAAAATTGGATTTTGTCTTTGAATATGCATTTAATTTGAAAAAAACGAAAAAGAAAAAGGAAGTTAAATTGATCAAAATCACTTTTTCAAACTAAAAATTCATTTTCTACATGTTTTGAAAAAAAAAATCATGGAAAACAATTGATATCTTTTTTAAGTGGAAATTATATTGCATTTGAACTACTTTTAAAACTCTATCATAATTAAATAAAGAGAGAAATATTGAAAACACGTCTAAACTCGACGTGAATGATTAGTTTCATCCTCAAATTATTGACGGTCTTAAAAGCAATTCTTAACTTAACTAATTAAAATTATATATAGGTCCGATCTTGCAACATGAGTGAAATACGCTCCTAAATTCTTGTCAAGTTAAGAGTATTTTCAACATTTCTCTTAGTTTTTTGAGTATGATTGGGCCCTACAGTGGTAGAACCTGGTGAATCGGGCGTACTATTTCCCAACCTTCTATGAACTTTTCTTCTCTTATGATTTTTGCATTAAGAACTCTATATTCCTACAAGAGCTTGAAACCACTTGTTATATTATTTGACAGATTAGAGTGTATCTAAATTTATTTAGTCAAGTAAAAAAATATTTTTAAGATTATCAATAATCCGGAGACAAAACTAATAAATTGTATTAAGTACAAAGATACTTTCAATATTTCCCTCTTATATATCCAGTAATAGTATAAACTTAATAGTAGATAAATACATAGATTAATATTTGGCGATGAATAATAATTATGATAAATTTGTGAATATTCTCTGTAAAAAGATCAAATATGCATATGTCAATTAATCAAATTAAGTATATTTAATTAGATATTATATAACCATCAAAATTATAATTTACTACTAATAATTGAGGGATCAAACGTGTTATTGAACACTTTATTTTAATTAATATTTTAATAAAGTACCTTTCTTTTTAGATACTATACATTGTACTTCAGGTATATGCTTCACAGTTTTGTACTTGTACTAAGCTTTGGAAAAGACAAAAACACCCTTTACATTGGGAAAATAAGTTTTGGTAACGTTTGTCTTCTGCTTTCTTAAATTAAAAATTAATAAAATACTATATTTGAATAGTTTTTTTTTTTTAATAAAATAAATGTCCTCTTAAGCATTTGTAGTACTATCATCTAAAAGAATGAATTAAATGCTTTAGGTTTTATCACCATTTCAGAACAAATGAGTCGTTATATATAGTTATAATTATGCAACGAAAGATATCGAGATACTTTTAATTGTAATTTAACTTATGTTGAAATGGTGAAATATTTTTGAAATTCGAAATAATTTTTTAATCTAAAAATACATAATTTGCATATGAATTACATGAATGATTTTGAAGAATTTAAGAGTGATTTGTATTAAATTAAATGTTATTTGAGTGTCTCTAATAGTAATGTAGCCAATTAATAAGCTTTCTTCCTAATGATTTTGAAAAGTTCAAATAGGAGAAATTAAGGAGAGAGAAAAAGGAAAATGAATTTGTGTTGATTTTATATTAGTGATCTCTATCATTTTGGAATATTCTTTTTTAATAAAAGATTATACTTTTTTTCATCACCATGATATTATCCCAATTTGATTTTGGTTGAGATGGAAGGATATATAATTATGATGAAATGTTAGTAAATACCCCCTCTATTTTTATTTACAATATTTTCTAATTTAATTTTCTTTTTTACTTATCCATTTTGACAAATTTTATTTTTTTATTATACTCTCAATTTATTAATATTGAATTAATGTCATTGAAAAATATAGTGAGTAAATATATGGGACCAATTAATATGGATAAAATGATAAATTCACTATACCAAACATTATTTCTTTAATAGGTATGTCAAGACAAAATTTGACAAATAATAAGAAACGGAGGGAGTAGGAGTATTGTCTATTTTTCTTTATCAATAGTGAGTATTATTGTTTAATTTTATTTATCATTTTTTTCCCATCGATTATTATTTATTTATTATTTTCTCATTTATTCGTTTACTATATTTTCTTTTCATACATGTATCATATGTTTTATTTGAGCTAGGAATCTATTGAAAATGACATTTTTACCGTTACAAGATAGGTATAAGGTTCCGTATACATCGCCTTCTTCATACTTTACTTGTGGATTTTTACTGAATATATTATTGTTATTATAGTTATTTTGATTGAGATCAAAAGAGGAAACCAAAAAAGAAAGTCACCTCTTTTGCAAAAGGGAAAAAATACATGGATATATAGAAAATGGAAGTTCGTGTATATTTTTATATATAAATAAATAACTTCCATTTCTTCATTAAAAAATAAATTACATAGGTTTTTTAATTTATATAAAAGACAAGCAACATGAAATAGTGAAGTCTCTCAAACCATAAGCAAGTTATTCTTGCATCCTTTTCATGAAAATGCAATTTTACCATAAAGTTGTTTTTGATGTCCTATATATATATATCAAATATATCCCTTTTAATTGTAGAAAAAACATATCATTTAAACAACTATCTACCCTAAATTATTTCTAAAATATGTATTAAACCTACTTTTCATATGTTTTCTCCATTCACAACAATACAACCCAATATAGTTTCACTAGTGGAGTCAGGGATGGTGGTGATAGTGTGTAAGCAGTCTTACCCCTACTTTAACAAGGTATAGAGATTGTTTCGAATAGGTCCTTAACAGTAATCTCACAAGTGGATCGAGGGAGAGTGGTGTGTAAACAGTCTTTACCCCTACTTTGAAAAGGCTGAAAAGACTGTTTCAGATAGATTCTTGATTGTAATCTCACAAGCGGGGTCGGGGAAGGATGATGTATAAACAGTCATATCCCTATTTTGAAAAGGTAAGAAAACTGTTTCTATCACACCCTCGTCTCAAGAAAATGTACTCTCCATTTGAATCTAATTTTTGCTATTACTTCCATATTTCATTTTATAGTATAGAAATTATTTCTCTTTTCTTCATCTTTTTTTTATTATTGGGGAAGAAAAGATATTTTCTTTAAAAAGTGAGTACTAAAATGGGGGAATTGGACCAATTAGTTGATTTATGAATAGGGGAAATTTGGTAATTGTGGCTTAAAATAGGGGGGACAAAAACAAATATAGGGGAATAGTCATAGTGTTACTAGGCTTATAACCTTTTAATTGCAATGGGGCCCAAAACTTCATTTATTGAAGTATTAAAGCCCTTTAACATCTGTAAAAGTACAGAACAACCCAAATAGAAAGAGACAATTTGTTATTCGTCAACTCTTTGCACAAGTCCTTATCATCTTTATTTATCTTTTCATGCATCACCATTAACGTTGAATCGAAATGAATAAGATTTCTTTTTTTAAAGAGCACTGAATTCTCAAATATGAAATATTTAGGCGTGAATCTAAATTTAATTGAGCTTTAATGTGGTTATCGAATACCGAATGAAAAATCAAAAAAAGAAAAGAAAATCTCTTTATCATTAATTAGAGATTTTAATTTGAGCTCTTAGAATGATAAAATTACTTTTTAAAGTGCTTTCTTTTTTATTGACCTTACACGACATGAATTCGTATTAAACAAGGCGTAATCCGAGCATAGGACTTTGAATGAAAAATCAATTGACTTTAAATTGTATAGATAAATCAAGGTTCATGTGAGTATCAAATGTCAAATGAAAAACTCAAAAATAAAAATAATAGATTAGGTTTAAAACATTAATCAAGGTGTTACTATTTTTGTTTTAAATAACATATGTATAAATTATTAAAACTAGATAAAAACAAGTATATATTACATTTTTTTAAAATTAGATTATTTATTGATGATGATGATAACGTAGCAACCTAAGAAAAAAATTGACTTTTCAAATAGCGAAAGTACAAATATATTAAAATATCAACAAAATACTCCATTTAGCTACGAACTTTGTAGCTGATCCGTTACTATTTTGTTGTATAGCGACAAATTTTACTGTTCAACTACAAAATTTGTCCGTTTCAAAATCTAATTTTTTTGTAATGTTATATTCGATTCGTATTATTTGCGTAAGGCTTTTAAACATCCCTAAAGAAAACATTCAACAACTTTAATGGTAAGAGCATTCACTACACAATCTCATTTATATTTTCTACTTGGTGTCTTTCTAAATTAACACATAATTTATTGAAACATTAAAGAAATTTTGAAGACAAAAAGCAAGTATATATTCTTGCATTCATGAAATATCCAATATTTGAAATAAATTTATTTTCAAAACAATTACATAGTTTAAACTAAAAGAATATAGTATTTTATTGAATGTGTATCAAATGTCCCATATTCTTGAATTTTACATAACATGGGTACAACCCCACCCCCACCCCACCCCATCCTGGTTTCTCTTGGGAAGGGGTAGAAGTGAGGACAAAATAATAATTATTTAAAATTTTCCAAAGTTGTAAAAAATAATGGGATAAATTCCTAGGGAACAGTATCCATATGGTGGAATGGTTTTCAATATATATTTGATGAAATGGGGAACACATTAAATTAAAACAACAAGATTTAATTGTTGTTTCTTTTTATCAAAACAAATTCATGCAATAATATACCTAATGTAGTTTTGAGGGGAATTTAGAAAGAAAAAAAAAAGAATGTATGTGTAAATATTATTTCTATTTTTTTCATAGTCAACAAAGTAAAGGTCTTTCCCTTCTTTTTTTTTTACTGAAGTTATTATTCGATCGCAATCAAAATGGTTAATAGTGAAAGAGAAGGCTTTCCGTTGAAATAGGGCATTATCTAATTTATCTTTTTGGAATTAAAAATTACTTACGATATATCTTCGATTAAAATAAAATGCTTTTTTTTATATGTGTTTCATTTGCAAGTTGCTTCATGATATAGCTCTATCTTCTAGCTTAATTTTATCTCCTTGTATATTTTATTTAACAAATAGATGCTGGAATAAACACATTATAATAAATATATTTTAATTTGTTGTAATTCCTTTATTTTGAATGATTATCTATGTCAAAAATTTAGAAAATAATATGATAATCAAAACAAACGACAAATATATAGTAATAGAAATCGAATGACAAGAAACTACGATAATACTATAATTAATATTGTTTAGAAATTAAAATCTTTGGCAAAACAAACCTAAGTAGAACCAGACAAAAAAAATAAAAAAATAAAAGGTATCTTAGTTAAATTAAACTGAATATTCCTTATACTGATACCTTTTTTCCTTCTAATTTTGCACACTTTTGAAAACAAAACAATAAAGAATATACAAAGTAAAATGAAATATTATTGTAATATAAATAAATTAGACAATAATTGTTGGATTAATCACCAAGACAATAAAAAGTTGTTAGCTTTAATAACTAATCCATTAAGAATATGGACTTTTAATTTAGAGCAAGTTTCACATATAGCAAACACAAAATTCATATTTGTATGATATAGTAAAGTTTGCATAATTGCGCTCTATAGCAAACATATATATGTATAATTCGCTATACATATACAAAAAAAACAGTTGTATAATTCGCTATACATATACAAAAAAAACAGTTGTATAATTCGCTATACATATACAAAAAAAACAGTTGTATAATTCGCTATACATATACAAAAAAAACAGTTGTATAATTCGCTATACATATACAAAAAAAACAGTTGTATAATTCGCTATACATATACAAAAAAAACAGTTGTATAATTCGCTATACATATACAAAAAAAACAGTTGTATAATTCGCTATACATATACAAAAAAAACAGTTGTATAATTCGCTATACATATACAAAAAAAACAGTTGTATAATTCGCTATACATATACAAAAAAAACAGTTGTATAATTCCACAAACAAAAGCACAATTTATACATTTTGTTTCTGTTTGTATAAGCGAGAGAGGCGAGGGTGGCGAGTGAGATTTGAGAGAGTGGCGAGCGAGATCTGGGAGAGGGGAGAGAGGAGAACGAAAATATATGTATATATACAATTTCCTCTTGCTTTATACAAACACAAACGCATTTTATACATTTGTGTTTGTATAAAAGCGAGAGAGGCGAGCGAGACTGCCACCAAACGAGAGTGGCGAGCGAGATTCCACAAGGGAGAGTGGCGAAAATAGCAATAATTTGCTATAGGGTACAATTAAATCAAAGTATATTTATAGCATTTAATTTGAATTAATAGTTTGCGATTATATATAATTTTCCCTTTAATTTATTAATCTACTGATTACAAATGATTGGCCAAAAATAAACAGGTTGTCAATAGTATTAATAATCCTATTAATATTCATTTGTTTGTTGGATCTACCAAATAAAATAATCAATTTTTTTTTCCAGACTGACAACTCCTCCATCACCATATGTTGTTTTGAGATTTTGACCAAAATATCTTGTCCACTTATTTTTTTTTTTTTCAATTTTTTTTTTTAAAGGGAATCTCAAATTTGAGATCCAAATCAAATATGGATCAGATTTAGAACAACTAAAAAAAAGATTGAATCAACACCCCCCCCCCCAACCCCCCCCAACCACCACATAATACCCTCCCTTCCATAAATTCCCAAAATCCCTTCCATACATAATATCCTCTCCAATTGACAATTTGAACCATTCAAGTATTCTAAAATATTTTGTTTTTAGTAGATAGGATTGAAAAATATCAAAGTTTCAAGAATCTGTCTCTAAGTGAGATGAAAAGAGCGAATTATCATGAAATTAATAAGAATGATATCAAAACTCTAAATATAGTGTTTTTCATAATTAATATTTCGAAACGAATCAAGTACTAATTATTGTAAAATACAAAACTTTCTTATTGAGTGAGTCTATTACCTCAACTGATGTAAAAAGAGAGACAAGATCTATTAGAAATGATTCAGAAATTATAGTTTTAAAAAGACGAAAAAAGAAGAAGTGTCAATTTAAGCAAGAAAAATTAAATTTAAAATTTGAACTATATGAATTTGAATCAGAAATTTCATTATAAACTATTTGACTTACACGATTTTAGATTTATTTCATATACCTTGAAATAAAACTATTGAGTTCGGACAAATTCGTAACTGATGCATGGATCAACCCATAGAGTATCAAGGTTCTTCTTTGGCTCAACTTTTCAAGTGTCAAACTCAAATGAAAATGTGACACTAACTTTTAGAGGTCATTTTGGAACTTGTGATTTGTGAATATATATGAATGTGACACTATTCTTTTGTGACCACAATATTCCAAAACATTACAGCCAATTTGACAAAGCTAAGATAATGGTGTCTTCTCAGACAATATGTTGTTGGTCCTTTAGGTCATAAGGCAAAACATACCTACATGTGTTTTACACTTGATTTTGATGTGAGAATTGCAGGTGACCAGAGGTGGATTTAGGACTAGTTTCGTTGATTCAACTGAACACATTATTTTTTTATTCCAAAATTGTCTATATTGGGACTAAGGTAGTAAATAACATGTGAATTCGGCAGATACAACTTATATCGTGTTACAAAAATCACAAAACATGTATATATAAAAAGAGTTCAAAACAGGTTGTTAGTACTTGAGTTCGTGTTCTAGAATCTAGAACTTATAAGATATAAATCTTCACCTCGCCTATGTTTTTGTAGATATGCAAATAAAATATCTAAATTAAATATATGCTTACAATAAAGAGAGGAGTCGAAATTGCTCAATTTTGATCTTCATACACTTTGGGTTTATTCATACCTTTTTGACATTCGCAAATCGCGCCTTATATGTCACTAAGAGAGCTCGAGCGTGAAATAAATGAACCCCACGTATCCAAATTCTTGAAGAAAAAAAAGGTTAAATTTTATCCCTCTATTTCTCACTCGGGTTTAAATTTTACCCTTAGATTGGATTTGCGTCAACGGTTGACAACAAAAACTAGATTACTTCTTAACAACCAGAGTAAAGTTCAATGGAAGGCAAAGTTGCTCAATTTCAAATAACACAAGGCAATTTTAACTATTTATGCATTGTGAACTTATTGATCATTAAATCATGAATTCACCTTTATTCCGAACAACACATTTGTATTAAAAGGCTAAACTAAGAGGGGGAAAGGGGGTTGTTTTCAAATGCCCCAACAATAACAATGACAAAAGCTATGATCTAATAGACAAAAACAAGATTTCATTAAAATTTTAAAAATATAGAAGACAAGAAAGAGCAGAGACTTCACTTGTTGTCTCAAATTTATATGGTCTAAGATTCCATTTCTCTCAACATTATTCACCTAATTTAATTGCATGATTCCGACAGCCAGATCAATGTCGCATTTCGAGGTACTATTATTTTTTTTCTTATTAAAAAAATATTATTGAAAATTATAAAATAAAATAAAAAGTGGTCCAAAATTCATAACTTTTTGTAATAATAATAAACCAATTGAGTCACACATGAATTTTTCTAGAAAAAAAAAAGGTATAATATGATTTGTAGAATAAATGGACCACTCTCAACTATCAAAATCCAACCTAATAAGTTAGTGTTTTAGGTTGGGCTCTCTTATTCAACCTATAACAAATATAGTAACATAGGTTGGTCCACCGCGACCTAAAGTTGTGGATTATATTCAATAGGAAAGTGAGTCGTGAACAATGAAGTTGATTATGAAGCAAGACAAGTAGAATAGGCCAATTGAGTCTTGCATGGATTTTATCGATAATTGGTTGGAGGTTTCTAGATTGAACGGGTTCTGATCCTACTTAATAAGTTAGTTTTTGGATTGGGACACTTTGATTTAGTCTTTTAAGTTAGACTCTCCTATTCGACCTATTTATCCAATGTGACTTAAAGACTTGAGTTATGGCCCATTTGAGCTAGAGCGGTAACTTAGAATCAAAAGGTAAGTCAATCATGAATTACAAGGTCATTGATTCTTGAAAAAGTTAACTATAATGAACCAACTGAGTCTCACATGTATCTCTCTAACAAATATGATGAGAGGTTTATAGATTGAACGAGCTCTCCTACTTAATAAGCTAGTTGATTGGCTCATGTTCAGTTTTTTTGGTTTGTTGATCAGTTGCAATTTGAAATTGTGGGCTATCTCGAGCGCAGGGTGTAAAGAAAAATTTCCTAGATGATCTAAGAAAGGTCAATCATGAATAATAGCAAGGTTCTTTTACCCTCCAGTAGGAGAATTGCACTAAACCAACATAGTCTCACATGAATCTCACAAAGAGTTGGTAAGAGGTTTATAGATTGAACGAACTCTCTTACTTAGTAATCTAGTTTTCTAATTGTCTCTTGTGTTCAGTTTTTAATGTTTGTTGATCAGTCGCGACTTGAAGTTAGACTATCTTGATGCCAAAATGTAAAGAAAAATATCCTAGACGATCTAAGAAAAAGTCAATTGTGAATAATAATGAGGTTGTTCATCCCAAGCAAAAGATTTGCACTGAACCAACAGAGTCTCACAAGGAGTTGATAAGAGGTTTAGAGATTGAGCGAGTTCTCCTACTTAATAAGCTAGTATTTTTATTGGCTCGTGTGTTCAGTTTTTTTGATTTGCTGATCACTCACGACTTGAAGTTGTAGACTATCTCAAGCGAAGAGTGTAAACAAAAATACTTGAGACGATCTAACATAAATTCAAATGTGAATAATAACGAGTTTATTCTCCCCAAGTACAAAAATCGCACTGAACTAACAGAGTCTTACATGAATTTTACAGAGAGTTGGTAAGAGGTTTATAAATTGAATGCCCTCTCCTACCTAACAAGCTAATTGTCTAGTCTACAACTTTATGTGAGTTATAACATCCTATGTTGTGTTAATAGACACCATATAAACATTAAGATCGGTATTGGTGCCCTACTTGTATCCTATCAATGTCCTATATTAAAAGTGTGTTTAGTTAGTGTTGATATATAAAGGGGACTTGCTTTGGACAAAAAGTTATTTTTGGACCACAAAGACTAGAAATAGGAGAAAATCTAAAAATTATTGGTCCCCTCTTTTCTTAATCTTGTTTTTTTTTTTCAATTAGGTATTTACATTTCCTGTTTTTTACATTGTAGTTGACTCTATTCTCATTTTTAAAAAATAGTATTAAAGAAAAAGGGATCAATTTAACTTCACAATATATATATATATATATATATATATATATATATATAAATGTATAAGATCAACTTACTCAAGGAAAAAATCTATCTAAAAAGAACTATGTTTTGTCTTTTTATTAAAAAAAATGATCCTAAAAGATGCTGAAGCATAATACAAAGATTCCAAATCAAGATGGTTATTAGGTGTGCATTTAGACATACTTATTGTGAAATTTGAAGGGAAAAAAAAGAAAAAAGTAGTATTTGGAAAAAATATTGAAAATGACATTCAGAACTCAATGTTTGGACATGAATACAAATGAAGTTGTTTTAAAAAAAATTGTGAATGATTTAAAATGAAAATTATGAAAACAACTTTTCAGAGTTTTTTGACTTTAAAAAAAAATCATTAGTACTTTAAGAGTGGATTCAACTTTTAAAGTTATCATGGTGCTAGAAATTTCAATAAGGATCTTCAAAGAAATATGAAAATATCACACTTGTATATTAACCTATGTCAACGGAATTCTATTATGAAAATATTACATGTACAATGACATTTTTTGATGAAAAGGATTTAATTGAACCCCCTTCGTCAAAGCTAGCTGCGATCCTGCGAAATTCTATTAGTAATATGTTTCCTCTTTAATTTGATCCCCTTCCAATAGTGTCCTGGAAAAGCTTAGTATTTATGAAAGACATAGTGCCTAGACATCAATTCTTATGGTGGGTTGCACTATGTTGTTTGGACTATTCGAAAAATATCAATAGGTGTGTATCTGACTCTTTGAAATTAATATTTTTTTTTGAAGAATACGATATGAGTACTACTCATAAATATCGAAGTGTCGAAACAACGTAGCTTGTGAGGGTCTTTATTAACCTGGATATGTGAAAGAAGGAACATTGGCTGGTTAATATAGGAAAAACTACATGATCAGATATATATACTATTATTATCTATACTTTCAAAATATTATGTATCTTATCACTAATTAAGAGTTTTCTATCATATATTGAGAAAGATACACTTAGATACATGAATTTTTGCTACCAGATACACTAAAATATGGAGAGAGGAGAACGAAATTAGTTATGTATCCCAGATACATGGGAATGACACTAGACACATGTATTTGTATGTATCCGATGTGATTCATATGTATATGAGATACAAGATACATAGGAGAGTGGAGAACGAGATGGGAGAGAGGTGAGAGAGATAGGGAGGGAGGCGAACGTGATTTATTATGTATCCCAGATACATGCGAATCCACATGGATACAATGTATCTAGAACAAATTACACCTAATTTTGACCCCATGTGTCCCGAGATACATGTATCTGGACGCATCAAAATTTGATAAAATTCATAATATTACAAATTAGAGTGTATCTCAATAATTAACTCCTAAATTAGTGGAATTTATGAAGTTTCCCATATATATATATATATATATGATGATGATGATGATGAAGTGCAATGGGCCTCAAAGTAGCATCTTGGGCTTCTTATTTGCAACTGTTGTCATTCAAATTTGGGCTGAGAGGAATGCATGCAGGCTCATATGGTAAGACAAAGGAATTGTAATTGAAACCATTAGAAAGCTTGAATATAGATTTTAAAAATACGAGACAGATAGTATTTGAATCGAGGGTTTATCGAAAATACTCTCTAATTACAAAATAAAGATAAAATCTATGAATACTTACTTCAAGCCCTACTTTCCGAAACTACATTGTATATATTATTATCATACGTTATTATTATACCACATTGACATGTAGATGAAACTTTATTTTTATTTATTAATAGTAATAAAACAAGCTTAAAGAAGGGAGTAGATAAAGTGTGTTGAGTTGATGGCTAAAAACATTGCTTTAGAGTTTAGCCTAAACTATATATCACATTTTATGAGTCTTTGTACTTCAATCATATCCTATGTTTTTTATCCTCTTGAACTACAACTTCAAGCGTTAAAATCTCTTCAATGTAATGGTTGTTGGTGTTTGTATTCCATGATTCTAAAATACTTAAAGATTTATAAAATAACATAACACGCGTCATTTAAGTAAGTTAATACATAAAAATTCCTAAATTATCACTATTTTGTATTAATTCCAATAGAGTTTTTTTAACTTGGCTAAAAATATAATTATTGTCACATGTAGTGTCACAAGACTTATTGTGCATAAGCCCTTTGAGCATTTCTAACATTCAAAATTTAAAATTCAAGAATAACATATACAAAGTTTATATCTAAACTTGCAAAATAGTGACAATTTACGAAGAATGTTCATACTAATTAAGTTTAAAATGTTTGTTTAGAAAAGGACTTAAAAGAATAACTCAGTGCACAAAATATCTTGTATTTACGCAAAATTTGAGGAAGGACAACACCGAGGGTCTATTCGGATTCAAATTTATTGATTGCTTTCACATATCACGATTTATTCCAATCAGAACAATTGGAGACAGACCCAAAACTGAGTTAAAAACAAAATTGTGGATTTGTCTCCAATTGTTGCGATTTTAATGTCTAAGTCGTCCGACGCAACACGTTAGAACAATTCTAAGGCCTGTCGGCTCCAAAACGCGAGTCTATAACAATCACTAGCCTAAACCTAGGCTAAGGATAGTAACAAGCTACCAAAGATCACAAACAACTATGTACGATAACCACAAGGTAAGACATTATCACAACAAAAGAATAAAATGCTAGCACTCTCGAAAAACACCTATGACATGATTTCTAATAAAGAAGTACTCAAATTTATTGATTACTTTCACGTATTAAATCTATTTCAATTCAAAAAAAATTATTGATTGCTTTCACGTATCGAACCGTGATCCATACTATACCAAAGGAAAAAAAAGGAATTAGTCTTTATACGTTGCCTCTGCCTCTAAAAATTTAATTTGCAATGGCGACCCTAATGTATCACATGTTGTCATCGTCTTCACTGTTATCTCTGGGATTCTACCACCTCATCTGCACCACCCGGAACCGCCTCAAATCCGCCGGAGACTACGTCACCAAACCCTACCACCCTCTCTCCTTCATATCTCAGCCGCATCTCCGCCGTCTACCTCTTTATCTCCTCCTTCTCTGCCTCCTCATTTCTCTGATCCATCAATCGCTCGTCTCTTTAGATGCCGATCCTCTCCTCAAAGGTCATACTCCGGTGCACCGTTTCACCTCACTTCAAGCCGCCGCCGTTGTTTTCTCGTTTCTAATACTCGTTGTTTTTCTCCTTATCTCCGAGTCAACTTCTCTTCTCCCGCTTCCTCCCGATCTGTTCTTCGCTTTAGCTGCTGCACTTTTCTACCTACAGTATTCGGTATCCGATTCTTCTGCTTCCGTTCAAACCTCCGATCTCCAGGCTAAATGTGATTCCGTTTCAGCTCGCATTTCTGCGCTCTCCGCGTTACTTTGTCTCGTGATTGCTGTTCAACCTAAGCTTTTTCTGGCTGATGTTGCGTTAGCTGCTTCTATCTGTCTCCAGGGACTATGGGTTCTACAGACGGGACTTTCGCTTTACGTTGATGCGTTCATACCTGAGGGTTGTCATAAGTTATTGGATGTTGTTACTGGGGTAGAAGGTTCAACCAAATGCGATTTGGAGGACTCTAAGCTCAGGGCTATTGCTATACTTGATTTGGCTTTTGTCGTTCACGTGATGTTTGTCTTGCTCATTGTTACAGTCACCTATGCTGCCGTTGCTAAAACTATTGGTATCAGGAGATTTGGTTCTTATGAGGCTCTGCCCAATGCTGACTCGAGTCATATACAAATGAAGGCTATGACGGGAACTCAAGCTTGATTATCGTTGCATTAGGTATCATTCTCCCCTTAACTACTCAATGAAGGACATGTCAAGCTCTTAAGCAGAAGAATTGAAATGGTGAAATGTAAAGAGATGCATTCTTAGTATATAATGTCTTGTAAACGCAATATATCGACCAAATTAATTGTCTACTTTCTGTTTTGTCCTCTGAGATTGTTGTGCAAGTATTGTTACTGTTCATTCACTTGGTACATGCATTATTAATCTCTGTGTTATCAGTGCGGACAGAAGCTCTTGCACTTGGCAGAAAATGAGTCTCAGAGCAAAGGAATTAAGCACATTGCTCGATGTGATGACACAACATACTAATAATATAACGAGAGATGAAAGAAAGCAATCACCTGTTTAATCAAAACTATCAAAAGAAGCTGGGTGGGTGTTAACATTAGTTGGTTTGTGCTTTAGACTATAGTACCTAAATCACCTCCAGAACTGGAGGTGATAGTATTGTGCCCCAATAATAACCAAAGCATACTCAAAACCAATAGCAGAGATCAATAAGGAGGAAAGGAAGTCTCTGTAGAAGTTCGCTTCCTCATATTTTGTTGTGCGAGTGTTTGTTACTGTTCATTCTCTGAGTAAGTGCATTATCAAATCCCCTAGGCTAGAGAGCTTCCTAGATTTGTATTATAAGCTCTACCGTCACGACGTCACATACTTGGTTCTCATTTGCTACTATTGTGCTCCCAGGAACCAGGCTGAAATAGACCTATGATTGTTTTTTATGTGATTTATAAAAAAATTGGATAGCATTAACTAATTTGCTTAAGCCTGAAGTCCGTGATTTTGACCATTGTTTCTGCTTTGAAAATGCCTTGGTCTGACCTGGATTATCCAAGACGGTGTCATTCTTACTCAGGAATTATTAAAAGCATTGGAGCCACTAGTGATTATTCTTATTTATCCCTTGTTTCTTTCGGAATTGATACTTGCAAAGCGGCAAGCCCTCTGATAGAATTAACTAGGACTTCTTAGAGCGTCCTTCTCTATACGGACTCCTCTCCTGTACCATTCTGGCTTATCATGTATCATAACTTCATCTCCATCTATTCTTTTAAATGATTCTCCTGTTGAACTCATTTATACTTACTGTGGTCTTTGAAAAGGGATCCTCTATCCCATGCTTGTTCATTCTTTGTTGAGATGCCCTTTCTAGTTTTTAGGGTCCATAGTTAAGTACTATATAAAGTATGTATAAGAGGGACCTTATCTTGGTTGAAGTATCCGAAGAATATAAACTTGCTTTCATTGAGTCTATTTTACTTCCCACTCTCGTTTACCATCTCGGTTCATATTCTTCTGAGCTACATTCCCCACAAAGTTGATATGAAGATTATTCTTTTTCTTGACCTGTAAACCAACTCGCCCAGGGAGGGGATAAACAAAGAAAAGGTCTCTTTAACATTACTCATCTTTAAAAAATTAAGTTGAGTATCTGGTCTAGGATGGCTCTCTTCTTTCTAGCAGTAAATGGAACACATCATAAAACTAAGTCCTTTCTTAGTCTCTCTGCAAATAGTACAAGTCTTGAGACCTGGAAATTGCATCTTAGTTGGTAGAGAAGGTTTTCCATAAGTGTCTTAAATGGAAAATGGGTCATGTGAAAACAATTAAGGTTTTGGGTAATCTATCCCATTTACAACTGAAATGATCCATTTCCTTTATTTTCCTTTGAAACATTGCTCCTGAGATCCTAACCATTCCCACTTTGCCATTTTGCTATGGATTATCATATAATTGTGCTTGTTATTTGGATTTTGTGAGTCTAACTGATTCCATTCTTTCCAACAAGAGTTTAAAGATATTTACTCCAACATCTACACTCCTCCCTCAGCTGTTAGATTTAAAGTTTAGAGTGTTGCTTAGAAAATTCCTTTGCTTCTCTTAAGCTATTGTTTCACTTGGAAATTTTTCAACAGACTTCCTACTAAAGCTGGGTTAGAAATTGTTTGTGCTGAAAACTGAAATTCTCAGTGTAATCCCACAGGTGGGGTATGGGAGGATTGAGTGTACGCAGACTTACCCCTACCTTGTGGAGGTAGAGAGTTGTTTCCAAGAGACCTTGGCTTAAGGAATAAGGAGTGCCTTTTCTAGGATTATGAGATAGAAACTGTACACAATCTTTTCTTGAATTTGCCTTCACTTAGATTCACCTTCTTTCCACCTATTCTTTGGAGTTATCCTATTTAGTGTTCTAAAGCCTCTTCTCTTAAGCAGTGTATAGACCATGGTCCTTACTCATTACTCAATTACTGTTTCTATTCTTCCATCAAGAACTTGGAAGCATGGAATGTAGTTCTTCTGTTCCAGCGATTCGCAGTTTTTAACAGTAGCTAATAGTTAAGAAGCCTTTCAAGAGATGATGGTCAAGAATGTGATTGAAGCCAGGAACTACTACAGCCTATATGCTCACACTCTTCAAAAATGCCAGAGTGTGTATTGGATCCGACAAAAGTACTGCATTTTTGGAAGATCTAACACGGCAACATTTTGGAGAGTCCGAGCAACATTGACTATAGCTTCTACATGGCAGCATCCTTTTAGCCTCACAAGAAGTGGTAATTGAGAAAGTATTCTCAGTTCTTATCATCAGAAACTTGAGTCCCTTGTGATCTCAATTCCTACAATATTGCAAAAGTTTTTTCTCTGTATTGCTAAATTTATTGACTTTAAGTATTTGCTTTATTTCTAATCTTCTGTCTTTGTTGATCAGGTTATAGGAGGGAGGCGGCATTCCAATCAGATTAGTCCATCATCCTCAGCTGTCATATCTCAATCAAGAAGAACAACAATCTAAAAACGAGCTAAGCCCGCCAAGAAGGTTTCCCAAAGTAGATATATATAGCGAAGTTCGGTTTTTGTTTTTGCAGAGTTCAATCTTGTTGATGGAGTAGAAGCAGTTTCTTTTGTATGGACCCAATACTTTACATTAGACTGTATTTTATTTGGACAAAATGTTGTATGAAATGTCAAAGGCAGTATAATTCAGGAGGAGGAGGTAGTTTTGGTTCCTGCCTTTTTAATCTTATATATGCAATACACACTGGTCAACTAAAATATCGTTTAGATATTTGTAATTTAAAGTTTAGCCAGGGTTGCTTGGTAGTTGGTACCAAATGAAGGATTCCCATCTTCTCTGGAAAAACTATAAGCTCTTCTTTATGGCGATAATACCAAAACATTAAATTGACGTGTGGTGGTGTTTATTTTATATTTTATACTTCCGGTGATTCGTGAATTCTCATTTGTTTTTGCAACTTATTTGTTGTTTTTATTATTGATAAGAATTTTCTGGTTAAACCTCAAATTCATACTAAAACCATGCTTTCACAAGTCGTCCCCCCAGAACTAAGACGAGAAAGCAACAATTAATCAGGCTAACAACAAAGAGGAATTTGAAATATCAAGTGGAAGAGTAAATGGAAACAAATATAAAATATTACCCGTTTTAAGCAGTTCTCAATATAATTATACAGGGTTTCTAAACAACCGAGCAGTTTCTGGGATTGTGTTTCGACGAATCACCCCTTGTAGTAGCTTATTAATCAAGTACAGTACTAATTTAAGCTCAAAAAAGAAGAAAGAGCAATTAGCTTTCTCTTCAGCATTCGAATCTAGCAAACAACAAAAACTGAAAAAAACACAAAAAAGATGTTGCATCAAAGCAAAGTGTGCTTAGTAGGTGTAGCCCTTGACAAACATTCCCTTCTTAGCTTCCTCACTTTCACCTTCTGCGGAGTATTTTCCGAGCTGAGCCAAGGAGTTTGCTTTTGCACGAATCAAGAGTGCCCTCTGTGCAGCATCCACATTCTCAGGACGTCCTTGCCATGTCTTGAGCACTGTGTTCTGGAGTGCTCTTGCATACGAGAAAGATACATGCCATGGGTTGGGACTCTGGTTCATTGCATGGAGGTTGAGTGTCGCTTCAACTTCAGATTGTCCTCCGGACAGAAACTGACGGGTAAAAAACACACGTTTTTTAGCACAGTTGAACAAGAAAAAAGAGCAAGAAGTAGCAACTTAACTATAGTTTTATAAAGAAAAAAGAGTCCAACCGTGTAGTTTCTCTAATCTTTCTATGGTTAATTTTGATTAAATGAGAAACAAATGAGCGAATCGAAGAAAAGTAAGTCATACCATGATTCCGGGAACCGCGGGAGGAACTCTTCTCTTCAACATGGTAAGTGTGTATTTAGCAATGGTATCTGGGGTAGCCTTTTCTTTGTGTTCAGCACCAGGAGTAACCATGCTAGGTTTGAGCAAAATACCTTCGAAAACAACATTGTTTTCTGCTAGGTAGTAGAAGACTTCTGCCCAAACACGTTCGGCAACTTCGAGGGTTTGTTCTATTGGGTGGTCTCCATCCAAAAGAATCTCAGGTTCTACTATTGGCACTAAACCATTGTCCTGTAGGGAAAACAAATGATCTTTAACAATCCATAAATAGAAAGACAAACTTCCATCGTTCCCCATATCATGCAGATTCTTAAAGATTATCCTCCAATTTTGAAGATCGGAGGATATCCAAAAACAAGTGCAACCAACTAAGGAGGTGGGTCGTCTGTTGACTTAGTAATCTCACATTTTCTTGTACAACTTCGGAAAGATAGAAAAAGTCCTAAAAGTTACCTGAGAGATAGCAGCATATCGAGCAAGACCCCAAGCTGCTTCTTTTACAGCCAAAGCAGAAGGACCGCAAGGAATGCTAACAACTGTTCTCCTGAAAATTTCGAAGCCGCATATCATTTATGTTCCATAATTCTTCAGAAAAGTTTAATGCACTTTGATCTTCCAAGGAAAGAATAAGAGAAAACATGAGAGAGGAATAGCAGTAGAAAAGTGCAAATCCACAACGTACCACTTGGCAAAACGTGCCCCTTGCTTGTAGTATTCAGCAGACCTAGAAGCCAATCCATCCAATCCTTGGCACCAAGATTCATTGTTGGATCCTGGTAGGGGAACCAAACCCTGTAAGTAAAAATAGAAGGGTTAAAATTGGACGAAGTTCACCAACAAAAATATTTGCAACAAAAGTTTAAGAAAGGTAGCAGCAAAATCCTAAAGCGCAGAAGAAGTTACACAAAACATAGAAACAAGTTAAAAAGGACACCTTGTCAACTTTGATCCCAGGTACAATATTCTGATCACGCAAGACGTCAACAAACTTCTTCCCATCGGTAGTGGACTGGAAAAGTGTCTCTTCGAATAGAATGGATCCAGAGATGTAATCACCTAGACCAGGAGTGGTCAACAAGAGTTGGCGGTAAGCTTGTCTGTTTGCTTCTGTGTTGTCCAGACCAATTGACGCCAGTCTCTTTCCGGCAGTTGCATTCGATTCATCAATGGCGAGGATGCCCCTTCCAGGAGATGCAATAGTTTTCTACATCAAGTAAGCAACAGACAAAGGTTCAGCATTATTATATTTTGCAGAACATCTTTTACCCCGCATTCTCCAAGTTTACAAGAATGTTAGGCAAAGGTGAGTTTTAATAAGCGGGGGGATATATCTAGCACTCCGTAGCATGTTGAAGCAAACACACTGATTGTGGCTATATGCAGAAAAAAACCTTTTATGTGCATACATGTAAAATAATAAACAATATAGTTGTTGCTTCGTACAAGAAAACCAATTTATAGATACAGGCATACAGCTGAATACATCAACATCAACATATAAAAACAAAGTTTACCAACTAAACCTTTTCCCAATCCACCGAATCCAAGTTATTAAATCCAATCAGAAAACATGCAAACAAATGAAGTGTGTGTGCCTGGGAGAGATAGCACTTTCATGTAGCTCTGGAAAACAAATTTTCAAATGATCAACCTAAAATTAAGATTCTGAAGTCCTTTTTAAATTAGGGGTAAGGTTTGTGTACACACTACCATCCCCATGCCCCACTTGCGGGACTACACTGGTATGTTGACATGTTGTAGTTGTTGTAAAATTAGAATGAACCATGTAGCTGTTTTAGCTGTTTATAACTACAACCAAATTTATCAGCATCACTATAAACAATACAAACACAACAATTCTGACCAAAAACCAAACCTCTTAAACTTCCATCAACTCACTGAACAAAACAGCAGCACACTTTCAAAATTCAGTATAAAATTCAACTTAAAATGCATGATCTAAACTAAAAAGAAGCTTCTAGATCCAACTGATACTACAGCCAAACATATCAACATCAGTATACAAATTTAAATAAACAAAAAGTTGACCAAACTAAACCTTTTCAATTTCAACCAATCCAACCAACCAAGGCAGTACAGTTGCAAAAATTCAGTATTCTACGGAATTCAATACAAAAAATCAACAGAAAATACATGATCTAAACCAAAAATATAAAACAAATCAAGTTGCACCGGAAAAAAAAAACTTTAGATCCGATCATAAAGCATGCAAACACATAAAAGTGAGAAACACAAACGTATATATACAGATATAGATATATAGAGAGAGTTACAGCGGTTTTGATGAGCTCATCAGTATAAGATCCAGCAGCACGGACGACTGATACACGGCGATTCGAAACAGGCAACCGGCAGGAAGATCCAGACCGTTGATTGAACGATTGTTGACCGATCCACGAAGATGACGATGCGTTGAGCTTCACCAAACTAGAACTCGCCATTTTTTCTTCTGAAAATCGCCTCTTTTTTCTCTCTCTGCGAAAAGAAATATAGCTTTTTTCCGTATAAAGCGTCGCTGTTAAACAATATATAGAAAATGAAGTTTGGTGGGTTGGTAGCGACGGCTAACGGAGTGTGTGCTTTTGTTATTTGGTGTCCTCGAAGAGTCCGCTAGTAAACAGTATGGACAATTCAAGCTACGGAGATACCAAATGAATACAAGGAAATTCGAGATTTCGAATTCGAGCCTAATAGTTATTAGGTGATATATATTTTCATAATTCGATTAAAATGAAAATAAATTAATTAGATCAAATTTTTTTCCATAATAAAATGAATGTGAAGTCCATTTCGAATGTTTCTATGATTTGGAAGTTCTTGGTGTAGATGAAAAATGTTACTTAACCTAAATATATTTTGTGAATGGATGAATATTGATCGGTTCGATTTCAAAGTATCGATTTGATTTATTGGTAGGCTTGTAAACATGTTAAACTGTTATAGAATTATTAAGATATTGGCTTATTGATTATTGATTTATCGGTTATTGATCATTATTAATTTAACCGCCAAGATTTGACATTTTTTTTATATATAAAATCTTAGAAACAAGGTGGCAAACCAAATGAATCATGCATTGCATCTTTGCTCAAAAACAAACATTATCACATTATAGAATAATCAAGAGTTTGAGACAACGAAATAAAGTACTTCCTCGGTCCCTCCATTCCATATTAATTAAATTTTTGAGGCATTTTCATTTTTCAAATTAATTTAATTGTTCAGTTTTCAAGAACACATAATCAAGAGTTTGAGACAACGAAATAAAGTACTTCCTCGGTCCCTCCATTCCATATTAATTAAATTTTTGAGGCATTTTCATTTTTCAAATTAATTTAATTGTTCAGTTTTCAAGACTACTTTTAGAGTGTTCTTCCAATTTTACCCTTCATTTGGTTTTTCAATGTGATGACTGCAATAAATTTGACAATAATTAATAAGGGTAAATATGGAAAACTATGTTCAATTTATGTCTTAATCTACTTTTCTTAAAGGGTGTGAAACACCTAAAAAATTCAATTAATATGGAATGGAGGGAGTATGAAACTAAACTCTAAGTCCAGACTCTATAAGTGAAAAATGGTACTCCCTCCGTTTAAAAAAAAGTGATTTAGTTTGATTTGACACGGAGTTTAAGAATATATTAAAGACTTTTGAATCTTGTGATCCTAAATTAAAGTCATGTCAAATATATAAAATTATTTTTTAATCTTGTGGCCTTAAACATGCCACGTGAAAAACTAAAATTAAAATGTTACCAAAAAATGAAAGATGTCGTTCTTTTTTAAACAAACTAAAAAGGAAAGTGAGTTATTCTTTTTAAAATAGAGGGAGTATAATAATATTTTTTTAATTTACGATCGAGTTATTGGTTAACTTTTTAAGAAAATATCTCAAATTGTTAAGATCGTTATCAAAACAATTAAACATATAACCTTTTTTCGATTCGAATTATCGGTTTTGAAATGCCCTAAATCACATATTCTAATTATCTACCTATATTTTTTAAAAATAAAATTAGGAAAACAGAAAAATAAATTAACAAAATAAAAAATGTTCAGAATTGACAAATCTAAACCCTAAAAAGATCTTCATCACCCTCAACAAAATCCCAGCTGAAAAAAAAAACCCTAATCTCCATCTGATATAATGATCCTATAACATTCACAACTCTTCCCTTCTGCAAATCCCAAATTTCCATAATTTTGAACTGAATCAATGTCTCAAGATGGAGCAACAGCCATGGATTGGAAGAAGGACGGTCAATCAACAAACTCTACCGGCAACGGAATCGGGAATTGTATTCGGAATGGATCAAACGGCGTTGTTTACCCACCGTACGCTTCTCACCGGCTGCGATTGAATCCTAGCGTTGATCACAAACCAGATAACTATGATGACCTTCAATTGGATTTTAGTCCGTTGTTGTTTAGTTCCCTTGAACGTTATCTTCCGCCTGCTCTTCTCAACTCATCACGTGACCAGAAGGTTCATTATATGCGTGAAATTCTCCTCCGTTACTTTCCTGAAGGCGAACGCACTCGTGTAAGTTATCAGATTTTCAATTCTGCATTTTGAGTTTTGCATGTGTCAAGTCCTTGTTTTTATGCGCATTTTGATTAGTGTGTATATATATGATGTAAGCTTGTGTGATATTGAGCTGTGACAGAAGGCTTAGAAGCTGGAAAGGGAAAAAAGTTGGGATTTGTATGCAAAGTATTTAGCATCCTAGTTTTTTCTGTGCTTTTGATTAGTGTGTATATGATATGTTAGAATGTGTGTGAATTGAGCTGATATAGAATGATAAGAAGCTGAAAATGGAAAACATTTGGGAGGTGTATTGCAAAATGTTGCAGGTAGTTTGCTTCCTTGGTTTTCTGCACAGTTTAATTAGTGTACATATCATATGAATTGAGCTGTGATAGAACACCGAAGCTGAAAATGGAAATAAATTAGAAGATGGAATTCTTTTTTGGGTTTTGTATTGCAAAATTTTGTATGTATTTGGCTTCCTTGTTTTTTTCTGCACTGTTTGATTATGTTAGAATGTGAGGCTGTGAATTGACCTGTGATAGAATGTTGAGAAGCTGGAAAAATTTTGGGCTTAGCATTATAAGATTTTGCATGTATTTTGCCTTTATGTGAGTTTGCTGTACCCTCTAAGTACAGTTATTTTCAATGTGGATTCCGGTTTTCTAGTGCTTGTTTCTAATTTGAGTACATGAAAAATCCTTTGTTAGTTAGTGCTAGAAAAATGACAAAGGGAGGTTTTTGAGCTCAATTATGTGGGTACGCAGTGTTGTGAATTGAGATATGATAGAATGCTGTTATGCTAAGAATAATTAAAAGAAGTTAAAAGATGAAAATTTCTGGGATTTTTGGTTGGTTATTACTGGAAATTTTAGGCGTTGTATTGCTTGTAACTGCCTTATGCAAGTTGCTGTTAGATACTCAGGATTAGTAGTGAATAACTTGGAAAACGTAGTGTCTGCCTTCAACTATCAGTTGATCTTGTGTTCTGCAGAACTGTTTATGCTATTTTTTGGATTTTTATTTATCTTTTGTATAGTTTGAGAAGTAAAAATTTAAAAGACTATCTGAAGTGAATTAAAAAAATAGTAGATCTTTTAAAAGGATGGGAAATGCTTTTGTACAAATGAGGGGATGTCGTTTGTTTCTCATGAAGTTTTGAAGCACTCACCAGTGATAGTTAGCATAGACAATTGGTGTTATTTGTAGAGAACCTTTCTTTGGTGTAGTTTCTTTACTTTTTTCTAAATACACACGGATCACAAAAATATTTTCCACAAATTCAATGCAATTATTACTTTTTCAAAGGGAAAAAAGATTAGTAAGCTGAAGGTCCAATCTGATCTTTGAATTTGAGTACAATGAACATTTTGGAAGGGTTACAATTTTTTGCAAAACTGAGTAGTTGTTTACTTCAACAACTACTACTATCTTCAACCCCAAGAAGGCAAGAAGAAGTTGGGGTTGACTAGGGCTGGGCATTCGGTATTTCGGTTCAGTTTCGGTTTTTTTTTTCCGGTTTTTTCGGTTTTCGGTTCTTGTATCATGTGTACCGAACACTGAACCGAAATAATTCGGTTCGGTTTTTATTATTTCGGTTCGGTTTTTGTTAGTTCGGTCGCTGATTGTCGCTGGTCGGTCGCTGGTGGCTGCTGCATGCTGCTGGTCGGCTGCTGCAGTGCTGCGTGTTGGCCTGCTGCGTGCTGGTCGGCCGTTCGTCGTTGGCTTGTTGCTGATCGGCCGGTCGCCGGAAGTGGGAAGTGGAACTGGAAAGTGGGAAAATAAAGTGACTGATGTGCGGCTAACTGCTAAGAAAAGATTGAAAACAAAAATCTGAAAAGTCAAAAAGTTTGAAAAGTAAAAGGCTAAAAGCTGAAAAGTGAAGTTTGACCTAATTTTGTCTATATTTTTATTATTTAATATTACTAATTAATATAATATATTTCGGTAAACCGAAATACCGAAAATACAAAACTCATACCGAAAACCGAACCGAAATACCGAAAAATACAAAAACACATACCGAATACCGAACTGAAAACCGAAATACCGAAATTCTTCGGTTCGGTTCGGTATTTCGGTTTTTCGGTGTTTATGCCCAGCCCTAGGGTTGACAATATGAATCCTTACTATGTCTTTCAATTCACGCTTATCTCTGACCAATATTACACCATAAAAAATATAAAAATAAGTTCTCTATTTTTTTTGTGGGCATATAATGAGAGTAGAAAATTATTTTTGAAAAATATATAAGCCAGTTGCTAATGGTTTGAAGGCTATTTAGATGTCAGATGGATTGGATCCTGATTAAAAATGCAGTGACTAGATATGATTTCTATCTTATGATGACTATAATGTTGTGTCCCTTTTGTCGTTTTCTACATACTAAGCTTTTTTCTTGTTGGACATAGCATTTTACTTTCTTTTTTTAAAATAATTCAGGGGAGATGTGACCCCAGTATAGTTGAATATATGAACAACCAAAATTTTGGTTTAAAAGAACTGATAACGTAAGTTAAACCTACCTGGTTAATTTGGTTATAATGTGGTGGAATAGTTGAGCAAATCATTCCAGTCTCCTAGTGAAAGCCTTGTTTACACGCGAATTATTTGGAATGCTGTCTGCTGGTAAAGTCTTCTCTGCATGTTCTTGGTTTCCAAAAAAATTTCCCTGCTATTTGTGAAATTCACACTCTCTCTTTCGTAACTCTATCAATATTATATTGTTTCATCTCCTCTGCTTTAACAGGTCCAGAAGCATAGAGAATACAGACAGAAGATTATATCAAACTATCAGGTATTTACATTTTGCTGAAGGGATTTGGGGTTAATATTTTAATGATGATTGTAAATAAAAAGATCAATTTTATGCTTTTTTATGTCAAGTCTATTGAAGTGAAGTATGAAAGTTTACATCACTTTGCTTGTATTTTCTCTAGAGAGAAATGCTTTTGCATTTGACGAATTAGAAGTATAGGAATATAACAGCCATTGGTCTTTGTTGAATCAGGGTTGATCGCCTTCTTTTTCTAATTTGCTTGCCTTCTATTCCAGCCTCTACACAGGGAATTATATACGATGCATGCTCAAAATTTCTTTGTGCCATCATTTCTCAAGGCAATTAGTGAGAACTCAGAGGAAAGTTTCAGGAACATAATGTCTGAACCCTCTCCTGGAGTTTTTACGTTCGAAATGCTTCAACCACGATTTTGTGAGATGTTGTTGGCTGAGGTATTAGCTGCCTCTCTGCTTCTATTTGCAGGCAATCTACTTCTTCTTTGTAGTTTAGCTTTTCTGTTTTCTTATCAGGCTCTGATTGATTAGGTAGAAAACTTTGAGAGGTGGGTCCGTGAGACGAAGTTCAGAATAATGCGTCCCAATACGATGAACAGATTTGGTGCCGTTCTTGATGACTTTGGCCTTGACGCCATGCTGGAGAAGTTGATGGAAGATTTCATTCGTCCCATTTCAAGAGGTAAGAACTTGTATATTTTTATTAGGATGCAGCAAAGAAAACAAAGAGGAGCTTATTGAGAAGATTACCTGGATCTCTTTTGATCTTCTACTTTGAATTTTTGTGCAGTTTTCTTTACTGAAGTTGGTGGATCCACACTTGATTCCCATCATGGCTTTGTTGTTGAGTATGGAATGGATAGAGACGTTGACTTGGGTGAGTTGCTTTTATTTAGTAATTATACTGTGCAAACTATTGCTCGGGTGCTGCAAACCTTATTTGGTTCTTTGAGTTACTGCCTTGCTTCTAAACAACTTATTTTTCAGGTTTCCATGTCGATGATTCAGAAGTGACTTTAAATGTGTGCTTGGGTAAGCAATTCTCGGGTGGAGAGCTGTTCTTCCGTGGAGTGCGGTGTGAGAAGCATGTGAATGTTGAAACACAACCAGAGGTAATTATTTGTCCATTGTATGAGTTTAGTAATTGTGCATGTGGAATCTCTATACTCTGATAGGAAGTCATGTTTCCATTATTTTTTATTTATAAAAAGTTCTATTCTTTCATACTTCCGTTTCTTTCACGTGGTGGTTATTGTGTTGTTGAAAGTAGTAGCCTGTCATTCTCCATTACAATAAAAAGTTAGTATCTTATCAAAGTGCGTTACTGTCAACAACTTCGTAAGTAAGTAACATTTAGCAACTTTTTTCTGATAAAAAAGCTTACTGTTGATTGTATTTACCAAAAAAGAGGCTTACTGTTCATTTTGATTATATGAAGTCATGATTCTCAAAACTGGATCTTTCCTTTTCGTTCTTTTTTTGATAACTAACTCAAAGTTGGATCTATGACCGTCTGTTCATGGTTCAGAATGGAAACGGGATCCTTTCTTTTACAAGTCAAAATGACTCCATTGACATCCACCAAGTTGGTGTCAACATACAGTAACGATATACTTCAGGATAAAAAAGGGACCTTCCAACAAGTATATGATATGTACTCTTTACACCAAAAATACAAATGACACAGATTGTAGCTTTTAACTCTCTGACAATGGACCCTCAACTCCTTCAAGCATTCTTCTATTCCTCCAATTAGCCAACTAAAAGAGGGACAACTACCTATACTCCCTCGGACTGGCATCCAATTTGTGGGACCTTTATTGACACCTTATTTTGAAGGGAAATTTGCCTTGTATTTATCTTTTCATTAAAAGCAAAGGATAACGAATACACACTGTGTTTGCTTGCTCACCAAGTGTATCAGCTGATACTTGTTGTCTACTATGGTGTAAATAATGAAGAAAGTTACCAACTCCACCTTAGATGTGTGTTAGAGTAGCAATCATCAAATTCAGAATACAGCTTAATCATGTCAACTGTATGAACATTCACTACTGTATCTAATATTATAACAGGAAATCTTCGATTATGCCCATGCCATGGGGCGTGCAGTGCTGCACCGTGGTCGCCATCGCCATGGTGCTAGGGCAACAACATCAGGGCAGAGGATCAACTTGTTGTTGTGGTGCAGAAGGTATTAGATACTTTTGCCTTCCAATTTTGGTCATGCACTTGACGATCTGTTCCAAATGTGATCATGGAAAAATTCTTGTTGTTGGAATATCCTGTTATTGCTGCATTTATCTTCTGTTGGAAGTGTTAAGCCGACATAGTGCTTTTTGATTGTTTAAATATGCAATATTGATGCTTAATTATGACCTCCTTTTCATCTATACAGCCCACTTTGATGCAGACATTCTGATGTTTTCCATTTATTTTCTGGCATCAGTGCTTGGTTTAGCATTTTTACAGAAACATTGCTAAATTAGGCTTCCATTATCTAAATCTCTGAACTTTTTATCAGCCATTGCTAGTGGCTGTTCATGCATACATTGTACTTTGATTCCTCTTTCATGTTCCAACTGAATAAATTTGTTTCACTTGTCAATAAAACTTGTCGATATTTGTTTAGCACATTTCTGGTGCAACTCAATTATAGCAGATAACAAACTTTCACTCTCATCTACTAGAATTTTTGAATACCTAAATGATTGTCAATCTTTCCCTTCCAGTTCTGTCTTTAGAGAGATAAGGAAGCACCAGAAGGACACCTCCAGTTGGTGTGCAGAGTGCCAGCGCAATAAGAAGGAAAGGCAACGGCAGGCTATTGCTGCTACTAAATTGGTATGCAGCAACTTGTTTCCCTCATGATATGCAGCGAGCAGTTGACAAAGCTCTACTTGTGCAATACGACATTAAAAGCTGAAATCTAAATTAATTTGTCCTGAATGTTTTTCAGGAGCTGCTGAAAAGAGGAGCAACTGCTATATAACTATTCATTCTGTTTTACTTCTATATAACCTCTTCTGGACTTTGCCCCCATGTAATATATAGCTGAAACCCTCATATTCAAGGCAGATGCACTTTCTTGTTCGATATAATATTAAAGGGTGTTGTTCGTGTTACTGAAATAGCTATACATGTAAATCGAGTAGGTACCTCCTATTTGTGTAACTTAGATGGTATCAGTACAAAAGGAGCGATCGTGTAAACATTGTTTTGCAGTCATGTTTGTTAATGGAGGCAATTTCTTTCTCAGGGTAGACTATACAATTGTGTTTGTCAATATTTCCTCTCTTCTTCTTTATTGAGTAGATAGTTTCTTCGTTGGCCAATTGAATAGATCGAAAGTTCTGGTTATGGTACACCAATTGGTTATATTCTATCGTCCCTTACGGACATCTAATAAAATTGGAACGATACAGAGAAGATTAACATAACCCCTAGTCAAGGATGAAACACACAAATCAAGAAATGGTCAAAAAAATTTACAAGAGGAAGTTGTTCCTATGGTAAGCATAATTTACTTCCAACCTTAAGGTTGAGATCAAGTTACCAAGAGAACAAAGGTAGGAGATCCCAGGGAGCCGGGAGGGGTAAAAAAAAAAGAGTTATACACCGTATTCAATACTATTCTTATACATAGTAAATCATGACATTCATAATACATGATATTATTTCTATTTTAATACACCCTATTCATTTAATACAACAAATCAAGCAGTCCATGAAAAAATAATGTCAGATTACTGATACACCCTATTCAATACTATTTTTATACACCGCACAAAAGAAGTTGAAGTTGAAGTTGGAAGGAAATGTAAATCTCATTGAATAAAATAGATACTACAACACATCTTCACATTCAGTAGGAGTGATCATAAATGTTTCAAGTACATAAACTCATTCAACGGGTTTCCTCTTTCTCCCAAGTACAGAAGCTTTCTGCAGTCTAGGACCTCCCATTCTCCACTTCTTAAATGCAGTTGTTGAGGATTGACCAGCTTCATACACTTCACCATTGATAAAAAAAAATAAAAAAATATTAATATAGTCAAACGTTGTTATAACAACATTTCACTATAATCTAGACAAATACTATAGGGCGTTGGAGGTGAAGGACACAATGAACATGGAATGCTACTTGTGGAACTCATTTGTTCCTGATTTTTTAGTAGATTTGTTTTTCTAGTTGAAGTTGGGAATGCCAAACACACCCTAAATCTTATTTGGACCATAAATCATTTTCAAAAATGGTTCTTTAGGAAACTGTCCAAAAGCCCCTAATCACAAGATGATTTATGTTTTTGGAGCTATGTTGCTCAGACTCTCTAAAAATCTTGTTGCACCCATATTAGATCGCCAAAAAGTGCGCTACATTTGAAGAATCCGACACGCACCTTGTGGCATTTTTGAAGAGTCCGAGCAACATATTTTTGGAGGGGCAGGGGGATAATTATGATAGAGAATCAATAGCTTGGTAGAATTTTCTCACATTTAGTCTCTTCTTTTGTAAGAAGAGATAAGTGCTTGGGTGCCACAATTGATGCTGCAGTATGAGCCTTGATGAGGACTTCTCTATATCTTGTTCGAAATGCAACCAGAAGTAGAGGTCCAATGGTTTTTTCACCAATCCTGTTCCAATAAGAAAGATGTTGAACATGAGATAACGCTGATCTGAAGGAAACCAAATTAAGCATCTATGTTGATATCAATTGACTAATCTGCAACAAAAAGGACAAGAAAATCAGGATCATTATATGCATAAAAACACAAAGATTGATATATGAATTTATAATTGCATGAACAGCTTAATAACAAGAACTATCCCACTACACTGAGAAAAATAGAGAGAAAGAAAGAGCCTCTCCACAACAAGAAACAAAGGAGCCACCAGTTACATGCATGCATTTAAATTTCCCTTAACTTTTTTTCCTTGAAGGGAAAAGATATGACAGCAAACATAAGATTCAAAACTTTAATGTGCTTAAATCATTGTGAGTGCAGGATGCAACCAGGTATGAGTATAAACCAATACTTGTCTAAGTACACTTCATAAAAGTAGACTTGAATTACACTGACAAGATTAGAATTGAGAATCTGCCATGTCAAGATTAAAGATTACGAACAAGGTATTGTAATCCAGTTGACAAAAAACCTGTCTGGATCAAGTATACTTAATAAAGTAGCCTGGAAATATGCAAACCGTATGATCCTCATTTTCAAAATATGCTTTTACGAAGTCAAGATCCCCCCCCCCCCCCCCCCCCCCCCCCCCCCCCCC
>NW_006238978.1:1001141-1027757 GCF_000226075.1 Solanum tuberosum | reverse complement strand
GCTTTTCCAAAGCCAAATCCCCCCCCCCCCCACCCTTTCTCTTCCCAATCCATGTACACATTTAATATAGCAACTCAGATAGGAATAGATTATAGGTGAAGAAGGAACAATAAAATCAATCTTTCTAGAAGCAAAGCTTCCAACCTCCTAATCTCAATAATGCACCAAAGAAATTAGAAATGCAAACCGCATTGAGCATTAACTGACAAATAAAGTGCTTAATATAAAGTACCATAAACTGCACGAGTTTCAGGTTAAAAATTCATGCTTCTCACAAAGTACTATGAACTACATCCATATTAGGTCAAAACCTCTCCTCCCTGGCAGCATTCTGGTCCAACAACAACAACAACAACATACCCAGTGAAATCCCACTAGGTGGGGTCTGGGGAGGGTAGAGTGTACGCAGACCTTACCACTACCTCGTGGGGCAGCATTCTGGTCCAGTCTTCTGAATTTATTGGAGCTTTTTCAGTCAAGAACTATTATAACTTATAGAGGAAGAAAACTGGGAAGTGGGACTATGCTTGGCCCTGGGAAATGTTGCAGAAAACTTATGCACCTTTTATGGTTGCTTGCTTTGGTGGGGTTGCTGCAAAGAATGCTTGTTTGACCCATGATATTTGTGAAAAAGAGGTTCTCGATATGTAGTAGATGTATTCTATGTGAAACGTCAGTAGAATCTACAAATCATCTACTATTGCATTGCAAAAGTAGCTGGCAGATTTGGACACTGTTCTTCAGTGATTTTGGAGTGCACTTAGGCAAGAAATTAGAAGATGATGGCAATAATTTAGACAGGGAAAAAGAAACTGAAACAGTATATCACACTTTTGGCCAAGTGCAAGGATGGGATGGAGGGGGTGATGCAAGGGACAATGGTGCTAAGGCAAATTGGAATCCACTCCTTTCAAGATAGCAGCAAAATGGGTTTTGCATATCTTTGCTGATGGGTGCATTCTGTAAAATAAAACTTCAAAAGATGGGGTGACACCATCTCCACATTAGCTGTAAAATTATTCGCCCATCAAACCAGATCATCAAATGAGATTACTTATACCTCTCAAATAATTTAAAGACGCTGACAGCCTGACAGCATGATAACACACTAAAAGAGTTTTTTAAAACCATTGATGATTCAGACCAGTTAGAACATAATGCTACACTAGAAATGACAATTGTAAGTACAAGTGATTATTTTGTAATCATCAAGATATCAAATGAATGTAGTGATGCTTAGAATTAAATAACCAGCTAAAAGTCAAAGCAGCAAGGTTTTGTCTCGCATTAATCATTCTACATCAGTTCCCTTACCAGGGGCATTGGGGGTTCTTGCAATAGAGGAAACAGCTATAACGTGATAAGAAGAATAACAAAAGTTGCAGGCAGAAGGAAACATAGTCAAGAAGAACTCACAGGCGTGCTATCTTGCATCCAAAATCGTAAAAGTAGGGGCATAAACTTCTTAGATCAACATGTGCTGCATCAGCTCCTATTTCATTCCTCGTTTTGGCTCTGGTAAATTAGCATATAATAAATAAACAGGTTTCTACTCTCAGATCTACAAAACAAGTACAACTTGTGTACCAAGAACTTTAATACTGAGATAAGACACTCATACTTTTGCAACCCCACCCCCAGAGAGAGAAAAGTTAGAATTGAGATGCGAATTATCATATGAGCTACGACATGCTCTATACAAAGCAGAAAAGAATCAGAGCATCGCAGATTTTCATCAGGCCAAAAAGAACACCAAGTCACTTACAATCCTTTGATCGACTTCTAAAATATACTACAATAAATTGATGTTGGCACAAGTAAGACCAAGTGTCCACACATATCCGACATCTCATCCAATAACTGCTACTTTTCGCATACTTAACTAATTCCACTCATGTTTAAAATAGAGGAAAGCATGAAACTACAAGGAGAAACACCAGGATATTTACTTGGTATCAAAATATGGAGGAACTTTGATGGATACCGCTTGTCTCACGTATAGCTCCTGCGCAAGCCAAAAGGGCATTTCCACATGTGTACCCGCTTCCACCTGGATTTCAAAGAGGAAATAACCATCAATCTTTGGTCGCGAAAAATGAAACAGATTCGACAGATAGTAACCCTCGGTATTTTACCTTGTTAGTGTCATCAGCACAATCAAATATCCCAACTTCATTAGCTGTTTGCAAGAACACAGCTGGAACCATCTGAATTACAAAATTAGTATCAAACCCATAAATATATTTACACCAAATAGCTTATAAGAATCATTTTTAACCAAAAATTAAAAATAAAATAAAATTACCTCTTCTTCAGCTAATAAATCATCAATGTCATAATAACTTGTCATTTTCAATGGTAAAAAAGAGAACTTTACCACAATCTTCGCTACGACTCGCTGAAATCGAAAACCCAGAAGCAAAAAATTATGAACATTTCAAATCTATCCGATTTTTTCAGAAATTCAACCATATTGAGTTCATTGATTCAAAAAAATCAAGAAAACAGAAATTATATCTAAAAATTACTGATATTATTTGAGATTTGACAAAAATAGAGTAAATTCTACACAAAATTAGCTGAAAAATACTCACCCAGATGCTCAGAGTGGAAAAGAGAGAATGAGATCAAACCCTAACCCGCCATTTTTGCTCGAAATATATATTTTTTGAAAAATTGAGATAAAAATGGCGCTAATATTAAAGTAGAGGAATTTGTACATGGAGCCCTTTAGTTTTACCCTTATTTCATTCACGCCCGTGTATTTTGGGAAACTATTTAAAATTGGTTTCCCACATTCAACGGGATATCGATTAATTCATATTCGAGCTGCGTAAAGCTTGTACTTATGTTTTAAGCTTGCTTCTTGATAGAAGAGGAAGCTTCCTTGCATTTAAGTCTCGATAGAATTCATAGAGTTGATATCGACAGATAATTACATTCAGTATCGAAAGTACTGAATTCAGATGAACTCAATAGCTTGATGGTAGATTCGTTCTTATATATAAGTCTTGATAGATTTTATATAATTGACACACTCACATTTGTGTCCACTTATATATATTTTTTAGAATTATAGTATCCAAATCAATTTACACTTATCTTTACTAAATTCATAAAATATTTGTAACCTACTCAATTATAAATTTTCAAAGTAGCATAAGTGTGATATCACCGTATTCCACTATTATTAGCTTTAATTATTAAGGACCTAAAACTTTAACTAATTAGTGAGTTGGAAAGCATCATTTTCCACCTTTATATGACTTGTGTCAATTATATTTGCTCATTGCACTACACTTATATTGACTAATTATTTTTCTAAATTTGATTTGTTGTGATAATTTATTACTATTTTTTTAAATTCTAACTTATATTTGTGCAAATTATTGTACACTAATCACCAATGAAATCGTGATCATACAGGAACTTGATAAAGTTTGTAGCACAAGAACAAATCTTTTTTGTAATTGATGGTATGTAAAACTAGATTAATTTTTACATTCCTATATATATATCCACATTATTGAAAAAAACTTATTACTATTCAAAAACATTTTTTTTTTCTCTTTAGTTAAACTTTCTTGATTCTAAATTAATTTTCCTTTCACAAAAGTATTATCTGTTTAATTTCATTTTGATCTTTAGGTGTTTGAGTGTCTCTATTAAAATAAAATCTATTTTTTCGTCTCGTTCTTAATTGTCGTAGTTATCATAGTAAAAATAAAGGTTTTTTCCCTCTATAACTATAAACTTTTCTTATATTTTTATTTATATATATTAGCTACCAAAAGACCAAAACTAAGCTATATAAGGTACATTTTATTTAGTTTCTAATTTGTATTTATATTATTGAAAAAAGGAGACTACAATATTATTGAAGAGAAACTATGACTATTTGAATAGGTTTTTTTTTTCTTTTTGTTTACCAAAAAAAAAAATCAATTTTCTTTTCACGAAAGTATCACTTGTTCATTTTCTTTTTGACTTTTGCGAGTCACTTTTAAAATAAAATTTAATATATTCTCATAAAATAATTTTTTTCTCGTTCTTAATTTTCATAGTTATTATACAAGCAAGGGATCCATACAAGTAAACTAAAATTCTTTTTTTTTTTCCTTTATAACTATACACTTTTTTGGTATTTTTGTTTATAACTACCGAAACTAAGCTATATAAAGTGCGTCATATTTAATTTTTAATAAATTTTAAATTCTTATAAAAAAGAGATATTAAGTTGGTAATTCATATTTTCTTAGTCAAAATTTGATCTCATTCATTTTTTGATGAGATAAATGAGATGTATTTGCACCTACGGACTTACCTATAGGCTATAGGTTACAAGTTCAAGCAATGAGAATAGAAAAATTATTTAAATGAAATATTTTAATTTTAATCACATTCCCAATATAAATTAGTCGAATAGTAGCCATAAATATATGTATGTAATTTTTTTTTAATATGTATTTGGTATCTATATTGTGTTCAATTAATTTTGATTCGTATCGCGTAGTATACTATTCGGGGGACAACACTCCCTACTAAAGATTTTTTTATATATTTAAGAATGAGTCGAAACATAAGTATCATATAAGGGCCTATTATAAGTAGTCTTATGATATTATTTTTGTGGCTCAAAATAAAAAAGACCGTACCACGATAGTCTATTATAAGCCGTTTGAACATGTATTTTTGTAACATGCTTTTTCACGAATCAAACTCGTAACGTTCTAATCTACTTCCCCTATTTATTAAGTAGTATTTATTTATACAAAAAATAAAATAAAATAAAAATATTTCTCCATTATTTATTGCTTTTCAGTGCCCTCTTCCTCTGTGTTCCTCATTCGTCGACCAGTGGCTCCGCCTCGTCTCTCTCCGGTAAGCTTCATCTTCAATTTCTCCTCTTTTTTCATTTCTTTTCTATCTACATATATTTGTATATATAATCTCAATTTCAATCGGTTTATTTTTTCTGATTTTTTTTTTTTGTTTTTGGTGTTAAATTCTAGGGTTTCGATCCTGCGAAGAACGAAGCTTTAATCGAGCAAAAATCGGCGTCAATTGAGAGAATAGCACAGTTTCTAAGGCTTTATTTTGCAAAATTCGAGCAGCTACGGTAGCTTTGTTGGTGGTTTGAAGGTTGTATTAGAGAAAAAAAGAAAAAAAAATCGAGAAAGTTAGGGTTTTTAGTTGTTGGTGTTTGTTTATTGTATTTCGTTTGATTGTAGCTTCTCTCAATTTAATGAGAATTTGTCTAAAGTATAATACTCATAAATTTTCTTTTTTCCTTTTTCAGTTTTGATTTTGCCCTTTTTTTGTTTCTCCAGTTACATTCGATTGTTGTAAGTGGATTTATGAAAAAAAGAGAAAACAATTTGTGATTCAAGGTTTATTTTGTTATTATATGCAAAAAAGATGAGAGCTTTATAGAGTTTTGCTGTGTTTTTTCAATTGAGTAAAAAAGAAAAAAAGAGAAATAGTTATTTGTGTTCTCTGGAGAGGATGAGTAACACTGCATATGGAATATCTGAGCCAATTTCAACTGGTGGACCCTCTGAATTGGATGTTGTTAGAAACCGCGAACTGGAAAAGGTTTGTTCTTGATTTACCTTATGCTTTTGATTGGAAAAAAATATTTTTTTCTGCTGTGTTTGTGATGGGTTTTCAGATTATGTATAAAGAATACTATGGTTTAACAAGTTAAGGAGTTTCCTCTGAATTTGAATTCATGGTAGAGTTGATTTTGCATAATTCAAAGGTTATAAACTGTGAGGTTGTGTGTCGTCCACTTTGTTTGTTGAGCTGATTTGTAAGTTAAAAAGTTCCATTGTATACTTGTTAAATACTGAGTATATCAGTTGGAACATATGGATCTTCAAAGAGATTTGCTGTTCAACTCCAAAAAAACCAAACCTGTATATCTATGAGTATGAGTAATTATAAATACTGTTTTTAAGTAACCTGCAAATGTGGCTGAGTTGGTTGAGCAGGGATCTCCCAAATGGGGGGTCTCTGATTTGAAACCCATGCATGCCTTCTCATTCGAGCTCGTCGCACGAGGCTTGCCTAGTGTGGTTTAACCCTCCTGTGTGGTTTGAGGTCTATTACACTATAGCTGGGCTATTACACTAGAGCGGGGTTTACCTTGTGCACTGCAGGTCCATTGTCATCGTAGTTGCTGTTTTAACGTAGCGGTGATAATAAAAGTTTTAAGCCAAGCAAATTAAGCTAAGGTCTTACCTAAATACTTGTATAGGTAGGTCAATACTTCACATAGATACCTTTCAGAAGTCTTGTCAACTATAAGCCTATACCGAGCCTAAACTAGTGTTTAGTAGAAATGTTTTGTATTTGCTTGATTAATAAGATAGGATATTCAATTTTGAAGTTAACCAGACATAACCATGCTCTCTACTTATGGCATTGAGAGGGTGCTTTAAAAATCAATTTAAGCTGTGATTTAAAATCAAGCTAAGTTTTCCTTCTCAACTATGTTTTGTTTTGCCATTGAATGATTAAAGTGACACAAACTAGTTTCCCAAGGAAATGATGTCTGGTTCAAGAGAGAACAATGGTTGAACCTAAATATGATTTCTGAGGTACTGATATATATATATATATACACGCGTCCACATGTTTGTGTGCGTGAGAGAGAGAGAGATTGTATTTCTTAAAAAATATCTGATGAGGACTGCACTTTTTCAGTTTCTTGAAGATGCAGGCTTATATGAAAGTCACGAAGAGGCCATTAAAAGGGAAGAAGTGCTAGGGAGATTAGACCAGGTTTTTCATATTTTTGAAATTAAGAATTTCTAGTCTTCTATAACAAAGTCATTAATTACTGATTTTGGAGTGAAACAGATTGTGAAGACGTGGGTGAAAAATGTCTGTCGTGCTAAAGGCTTCAATGATGACCTGGTGCATGAGGCAAATGCAAAAATCTTCACATTTGGTTCATATCGGCTTGGTGTATGTCTCTATTTTGTCTTGTTTATTCCCTTTGTTGGATTCAACTTGTAGCATATAGTCTGACGCTTCTGTTTGTTTTTCTATGGCTCAGTACTGTAACAACTTAAATTGAAGATTTTTTTTGGGGGGTCGGGGGTATTTGCTTGATTGGATATTTAGGGAGTACAAGATTTCCTCAGGTTAAAGGCAGTTGCATGTATAATAAATTTGTTAAATCTAATATAGAACTTGATTGAGGAGTGCTCATTTGGTCCAAAACTTGTCGGCAAGCCCTTGCAGACCTTTTAATTTATAGCGATCTTGTGACAACTTCAGTAAGCAAGAATAATTAGGTGTTTTTACTTCTCCATCAATTGGATACAACCTCTCTTCCCCTGAGGTAGGGGTAAGGTCTGCATACACTCTACCTTCCCTGAATCCCACAAAGTGGGGCTACACTAGGTATATTGTTGTTGTCCTGTCAATTCTATTTTGTTATTTATTAGTTGGTTTTCCAACTTGGCCCTTTTCATCATTCTTTTTTATATCCATAGTGTTTTGGGCCAACTTGCACGCAACTCGACCAATTTTGAATGTGGTATTTGCCATCTCCTACTAGCAGGTATCATGCAACTCTGACTACCAGTACCAAGGTTGTGAACAAATGGAGAAGAAATCACCTTAGTGTTTTTGCCTCCGTTGGGATTTGAACTTGAGGCCTCATGGTTCTCAGTCTACTTAATTAACCACTAGGCCTCACCCTTTGGGTTCCTTGGTCTTTTTTCTCATCATTGTGATGCTTAGCTTTTCAAATTTGGGAGATTATGGGGAAGAATTATGTAGTGATACTTTGTAGTAGCTATCACCCTTTTTTGAGGCGGGTGTCGGGACTTAAAATTGGAAGGAGAAACTTTAGATAGTGAACATATTACATTCTAGTATTGTGATTATATGTGTACTTTACACAAAAGGTGACTTTAAGTCTATAAAGACAAAAGGAGTATTTTGTACATCTATATTGCTTGTCTATTTTGTATATTATATTGCTTGGCTTATCTTGCTTGTCGGGTAATTTTTATCCCTTTACTTTATCAAGTTGAACTTTTTTGTGTCGTTTTTAACAGGTACATGGCCCTGGTGCTGATATAGACACACTATGTGTAGGACCTAGACATGCGATGCGTGAGGTAGGATGACAACCTTTTCAATTTACATCCTTTAATTTTAGGATTCTGTGCTGAAGGTTGATGCATGTAATATTCCTCTTTACATTGCAGGACTTCTTTGGTGAACTTCATAGAATGCTTGAAGAGATGCCTGAAATACAAGAACTTCATCCTGTTCCTGACGCTCACGTTCCTGTTATGAAGTTCAAGTTCAATGGGGTTTCTATAGACCTTCTTTATGCGAATGTATCACTCTGGGTTATTCCTGAGGTATGATTCTCTTGTATGTGATTCATTATACTCTTGCTTTGAGATGCACCATCCTTGGTAGTTCTAGAAAATCTGTCTTCTGATGTGCATTTGTGATTTGACTTTGTTATATGCTTCTGCATATTGTCTTCATAATTGGTTGAATTGGTGAACCTAGCATGGTGGGTTCAGCACCTCATGTTGGTGTTTTTACTTTTTCATTTTCCTGATTAAATTCCAAAGTAGCCAAGGAAATGCGCGATATGTTTTACAACTTAGTTGGGATGACGTAGGTCGTGTGGCATATCCTTAAGTTTGCTTATTGCAGTGGTATGAAAAGAGACAAAAGTGGAAATTGAAAAATAGAATTGCAGCCTTTATTACAGTTTGTGGATTTTGTGGAGATAGAGGATGTTTGAAGGGAATTTGTCTCCTACTTAGAAACTGGCGGGTATTCGGCTTTTTGGTGTAGAATGTCACTTGCGAATGACATGGATGGCTCGACAAATTTTATTAGCTCCCTTCATTTTTTATTTGGATGCAAGTAGTAGCTGACTAGCTGGTCAAGGGAAAACTACTATGGTTTTGCTGTATCTTTAAGTATCAACTTGATGCTTATGAAATAACAATGGATAGGTATTGAGAACTGCACCTGGTCATCTTATGAGAATGTATGTTTGCTTTAGGCTCTTAATACTAATTGACTAATTGAACATCTGAAAGGGGGCAGGGGAGTGAAATCTTATTACTATACTATATAATTTGTGCATAATTACTTGCTACTTCTCCTGGCTCTTGGTTGTAAAATGCAAATTAGTATGTTTTTTCTGAAATTGCACGAGGACTTCTGGAACTCTTTACTGCTTCAAAGTATCTAAACAGTTTTTTTTTTTTCTCAAGAGAGGTTTATTAGTTTCTTGTTTACTTTTTATAAATCTGAAATATACACTTGCCCATTCCTACTTATCTTTGTAGTCACTAATGTTATCCGTTATCAGTAGTGTTCAGTTATCTTCTGTCCTGTCGTGTGCTGATGACTATACTGTTTTCCTTGTATTTGTAAGATCATAATTCTCACTAGTGTTATTGTCATACTATTATTCATCTGTAACTTGGGTATGCTGTTGCATAAATATTTTAATGTTTGAACTTCTCAAGGTGCACCGTATTACATTTTAATCCTATTTTTCTGTCGCAGGACTTGGATGTTTCTCAGGAGTCTATACTACAGAATGTGGATGATCAGACTGTTCGTAGTCTTAATGGATGCAGAGTAACAGATCAAGTTTTGCATTTAGTACCGAATATTCAGGTTTTTGCCTTGCAATTGTGTAAATATATATGATTTGAAACTTTATGTTTAATCCCCCCCTTTGGTCCCTGTAGAGTTTCCGCACCGCACTGAGATGCATGAGATTGTGGGCAAAACGGCGTGGAGTTTACTCAAATGTAAGAATCCGTCATGGCCCTTGTATAATTTTATTTGTCCTTGAAAGGTGCAGTACCTGCCATCTTAGTGAAAGACAGTTCACCTCTCTTAAACTTGTGTCACTTCTATTTTGACAGGTTACCGGATTTCTAGGTGGTATAAATTGGGCACTGCTTGTTGCTAGGATTTGCCAGCTTTATCCTAATGCAGCTCCTAGCATGTTGGTCTCTCGGTTTTTCAGAGTCTACAGTTTGTGGCGCTGGCCAAACCCAGTTTTGCTGTGTCCAATAAATGAAGGATCTCTAGGGCTGGCCTATTGGGATCCTCGGAGGAATTTCAAAGATAGGCAGCATCTAATGCCGATAATAACTCCAGCATACCCCTGCATGAATTCGAGTTACAATGTTTCAACGAGTACCTTGCGTGTCATGATGGAAGAATTCCTTAGAGGGAATGAAATTTGTGAGGTATTTATGTGTGCTCAGTTATTTGGGGTTTACTGCTATTTCTATTCTACTGAATGCCATCATTTTGATCTGCAGGTTTTATCTTCTTATTGGTTCTATTAATTGAACCCATTTAGTTTCTATTATCTAATACAACATCAAAAACAAAACTATGATTTAGGAATGTTTCTCAATCATGTTTTTGAATTGAGGTGTCGCATTCTGTGGGAGTACCATCTTTGGTTTAGTAGAAGCAATTGCTCAACTGTCTTTATCACATGATAAATCACCTTCTGCTTACTTTAGTTTCAGTGTTCCATGTTTTTGTTGCTTAATGCATGTCATAATTGTTGTAGTTTGGTAGAGTCGGATTGAAGTAGCCTGCAATTATGTAGCTCCATATGATTCAAAATTTTCCTTAATGACTATATTTACCTTGCGTCTCTTACATCCCTGGCAACAAGGGTGGCATAAATTAGAGCTATATATGTCCTTCACTCTCTCTCTATTTTTATTTAATCTACAAAATACAAAGTAAAATTACCAGTTTAAAAAAAAAAACAAAAAAATATTCAAAGTAGCCATAATATCCCAAATGTGATGCCTATGAAATGCTACATCTTAACCCTAACACCCGAGATAGTAGCAGCAGAATTTAACTTGGTGAGTATGCTTGATTCTAATAAACCTTGGGAGAAACTAAGCTCCGCTATTGAGACAAATGTCTACGGTTATATAGTCTTAGTATTTTAGTCTTGATTCATACCCCAGTTGAATTGTAAGCATTCAACTGTAGTCTCTAGTGCATGCTGCAATCTAGGAAGGGGCGTTCTTACCCCCTAGAAAATTTTAAACAGCCCTTCCTATACATATAAGTAAAATTAGAATTCGTGTCATATGAAGGTTAGAAGCTCTGCTGTCACCAAAGATTACTTCATCTCAGCTCTTTACTGAATTTCATTCAGTTTTTGCTCAATTGATGTTTGCATTTTCCATAATTTAAGGCTTAAATGTTTGCTTTGGAGGTTGAAGCATGTGTATATATTGAATTTGGTGTTCATGGTTATTGTTACCATTCTTTTAAAGAAAGATTTTGGTGCTCATGGTTAAAATACTTGATCTCCTAATGTCTTTTTAGACTGTTCATTTGAGTTTTGTGGCACTGATGCTCTACAGTTGTGACTTCTATTCTAATCCTATTGCTGTTATCTTCCAATTGTTATTCCTATTTTAATCAATTTTGAGGTTTTCTTTCACTCACTTACTTTTGTGTGTATACAGGCAATAGAAGCTAACAAAGCTAGCTGGGGAAGTCTATTTGAGCCTTTCCCTTTCTTTGAAGCCTATAAAAACTACTTGCGAATAGACATAGCTACAGAAAGTGACGATGACATGAGGCAATGGAAAGGATGGGTTGAATCTAGGATACGCCTGCTTACTCTAAAGGTGATGTTTCTTTTCTTCTGCTTCACATTTTGATGGCTTCAGCTCTACTGCTTCGCCAAAGAAACTGATTGTTGAAGCTTCCTTTCTCTATTCATCCAGATTGAGAGAGACACAGTCGGTGTACTTCAGTGCCATCCACATCCGGGTGAATTCTCAGATAAATCTAAGCCATTTCACCATTCTTATTTTATGGGATTGCGCAGAAAACAAGGTGTTAATCCTCAACAAGGCGAACAATTTGATATAAGGTCGACAGTTGAGGATTTTAAGCAAGATGTATATGCATATTCTTTTTGGAAATCTAGCATGGGGATTCATGTGTGCCATGTAAGACGAAAGGATCTTCCTGACTTTGTCTTCTCGGGAGGAGTACGTCCTGCTCAGCCTGCAAAAAGTGAAAGCCGTTCAGGCTCAAGATCGCTTGGCTCTGCTAAAACAACATCTCCAGATGCTGCTTCTAGCAGAAAGAGAAAACATGACGAAGTTAATACAGGTTTTAGCCCAAAAGGCAGTGATGCCAGCTCACCAGGTGAAAGTAGAGAGTTGAAACGCTTTGATGCCGATATTGGTGATACTTCGAGTACTACGCTTGTTGATAACCAAAGCACATTGCCTGTGCCTGTGCCCGCGCCTGCATCTGGTGCAACTGTAACAGAGACAATAACAGTCGTGCAATCTGCAGAACTGACTGTGGGCCAGCAAAGTGGACCCCATGGTGTCGAAGATCTTGGGTATGATCTGGAATTGACAAATGGAGTTAAGCATTTTGATGGGGCTAATGAGCTGCAGACAGTGCCCCCTACACCAGAGCAAATTGTTGGGGCAGCAACATCAGAGGAAAAGGACAGAATTGGTGGTTCTAGCACTAATGTCCTGCAAAGCGAGGGCTTGGAAGAACTTGAGGTTGTTTCTAACTTCATAGATTTCAATTTTAATCCCAAACGTGTCGAATACTTGTCATTTGAGATCCTGATTTTGTGCACCCTCAGTCTCTCCATACACAGGTTGCATTATACAAATATCCTCACTTTTCAACTTTTTTGGCTGCATCATACCTAGACTATTTTTGTACGGATAATGTCTCTGACAGAGACCAACATAGTGAGCCTTTTAGAATTTTAACAAACCAGTTGATTGTGCTTTTCTTTGATGTGACTTTTGTCCCTCTCTCGCACTCTTAACTCAAGCTGTCATATTAGGAAAAATTATCTTAATTCTTCTTGGCCCTAAATTATTAGTTCTGTTGGTCTTTTTGGAATTGATTGTAAAAATTGGCAGCATTTTGTTGCTGTGATTTGTTGAAATCAAAAAGTGTCTCAGACTAAATTATTAGTACTGTTGGTCTTTTTGGGATTCAAAGACATAAATTTGGTCAAATTTAGAAGCTTGATATGTTCAAAGTTGCTTTCCTGAATAAGTCTTTAGCTCATGTTTTCCTCCACCTCTTTTGTCTCCCTTTTTCATTTAGTCTTCGCACTGAAGAATATTTCAGGAGCTTTAATAAAGAGCTCTTTGTTAGACCACTCTATTTCTCTGTGACTCGATTGTATGCCTTAATAAGCTTGCCTGCTACATCATGAGTAAATGTTGTATGCGAACTTCTAATCTTTTGCCTCTTTCCCGTTGCCCCTTAAAGCCGATTGAGCCAGCACCGTCCTCCAGCATTGCATCTGCTGCATTTGTGGTTCCTCAGAAGCCTCTCATCAGGTATTGTATCTACTACTACTACCAAATTGAATGAGTGAACTTTTCTAGAGGCGCATTTAGATTTGTGATCTATGCACACTTCTTTGCAGGTTCAATTTTACTTCTTTGCGGAAAACAACTGAGAGCACATGAAGAAATGTGCAGTGACCAGATGCTGGAGCTCGAAATACATCAAATACTCCTTTACATGAAGCATTGGAGCTATGTAAAAGACGCAGGACAAAAAAAAATGGAATAAAGAAAAAAGAGAGCTGGAATCCAATTTTGGCTTGGAGGTGCAAGTACATCTTGCAATTTCTTAGGCTAGGCCATGAATGTTTTTAAAGCAAAAAAGAAAAAAAGAAAGAACTGAATCCAATTTTGACTGAAATTGGATTTCTTGTAAATTATATCAGTTGTTTAATACTCAATACCTACCTTTCATTTGGACAAGAGACTCATCCTCATGTGCCTTTTGGGTGCTTATTGTAAATTACATGGATAATATCTTATCTAAATAATATGTACTTGAATGTTATGGTTTGTGTAATTCAATTTTGGAAAAATTTAAGCAAAAAATAATCATTTGCATGGTTAATATGTGGAATTTGGAAGTATTAGTTAGGCTTTCGGAAACAATCTCTCTACCTCTATGAGATAGTGGTGGTAAGGTTTGCGTACACTCTATCACTATATTTAGTGGGACTTCACAGGTATGATGATGTTGGAAGTATTAGATAGGCTTCTTGTGTACATCTTGCAGCCTATTGATGCCACTAATCTTGTCATAAGACAACCTTTTATTCTATGTTTTTGTTAACATGGATGTAAGTAAGTATGTTGCTTTGTGTGGTTTAATAATTTGGTATTCGGAATTCATTGGTTTGATTGATTTAGAATTATGTCGAGTTTGCACACTAATTCTTTTGAGTTGATGGTCTATCATAAATAAGCTCTCTACCTTTCACAAGGTAGGGTAAGGTCTGCATACGTTTCATTTTTTAGATCTCATTTATGAGACAAAGTCGCGTATTAGGTTGAATATAGTCAAGTTTTGTTGTTGTATGGAGGAATTCTAATCATTATATTAATCCCTTTAGTTGGCATAGTCAATGATGGATAGATTCTAACCATTATGTCAATAGTAAGCATACTTTGTATTGATTATGGAGATAATTGCAAACTAATTACTCTTGTTGTTTGAAGATGTTCAATATTTTTCACTTTTTCGAAATTAAATAAAGTGAATTTTGATTTACGTTTTGGGAGGGATTATTATCCATTTAGTTTGGAATCGTGCACCACTGAGTTTCGAATTGTTTGCTACTGATCATCGGAAATCTCTATCATCAAATTCTTTTATTTTCTTGACCTGCGTTCTTAAACGTGGCTTTTAGCCACCCGTACCAAAATAGTTGTCACATTTAGCTTCTTGAGAGTTAACTTAACTCATTTTCAAAGCTAAATTTGATTAATAATTCAATATTTAAAATTAAGATTTAGCTATGGGTAAAAAACTTAAATATACAATTTAAGCACCTAAATAACCTCTATATAACAATAGTTTGACTTTACACCAACATAGCAATATAATCTTTACAAAATAAAAATAAATTTAAAAAAAGGGTAAAAAAAAGAAGAAGCAACGCATCATTCAATATTAAATAAGCTATTAATTCCTTAATTTACTCCAATTGAGTTACCTTCCATAAATATTCATTGTTTAATATTTCTCTCTCATATCTCAAAACAATATATTGTAACCAAAAGCAAAATCTTTATCTCCTGTTTAAGGTCGTTTCAATGGTTGAAAGCAAGAACGTGTCCGTTTTAATTCAGCACGACAATTATGAGATATCACCAGTACGTATCATTTTTTTAAAATTACTTCCGATTTATTTTTGTAAGATTATATAGTTTGATTTTTCAAAAAACAACAACAAATGTTTCAGTGGCTGAAAAATCTCTTTTTAAGGCTTTTTTGTTGTGGTTAATCATGAAAATTTTATTATTTGTATATTGATTTTGATGAATCATTCATGGCACTGATGTTATTTGTATAATTGTTAAAACGAACATTTCGTATGGTTTGTAGATTATGGTATTATGAATTGTAGGATTGCAAATATAATCAAAATCAAGATTAACACCTAATATAACTCGAATTCTATAAATTTACCTCTGTTTAATGACAATATTAATATGGAAATCTATGTTAAATAGTAATGTACTCACTTTTTAATTAATTTGGTTATCCAAAATAATTTGATAAAATTCTTGGTAAGATCATGGTGTAATATTGGTTTAAAATATGTATTATTTATCATATTAAATTATACACCATAATGTACACCATTCAAGTACACTATAATTAATGTGTAAATTTTTAAAAATAGATATTATATGATGGTATTATGCATTTAGTTGATTGTTTAATTAAATTTATTATATAAATAAATTAGTTACCTCAAGTGGATGATGTTCATTTTAGACACCTCATGTAGGGTTTCGCTGTGTCATTTTGGCACTTTTTGCTTACATGGCATAGTGAGTGTAATACACTTGTTGAACGCGCGTGAAAAACCTATTTAGTCGATTTTTTAATTATTTTTTTCTTCTTCTTTCCCATTTTCAGCCACCATTTTTGCAAACTTAAATATCCAACATGGTGAATAAAAAGAAATTTAGGAATAGACCCATTTCAAGATTAAATATTAAATTATTCAAGAAATTCTTTCTTGAAAGAATTTAATATTTAAAGAGGAGTAAGTTTAATTTTTGGTGAATTTTAAACTTGCTAATTAGGGTAAAAAAGAATTTTTTTTTGAAGAAGAAGACACTATTAAAAAAGAAAGAGTATGTAGGTGCCCAGATGTTTTAGCAAAAAAGAGATGGGGGTATTTGGAGAAGACAATGGGGTGGGGGAATGGTATGTGCAGATTTTTCTGCAAATGAGTAGGGGTATTTGGAGAAGACGCGGGGGGGTTCTGCAAATGGGTATGGTTTTTTCTACAAATGAGTAAGGGTATTTGGAGGAGGAACCTGCAAATGGGGGTTATTGGAGAAGACAATTGCGGGGGTGTGGGGGGGGGGTCATGTGGGATTTTATTGATTTAATTTGTTTTTAAAAATTTATTTGGGCAAAAATACACGTGTCATTGAGTCATTGGCTACTTTATATTTTTATTCAAAATTCATATCTACAAATTATTTTTTGACAAATGTCATCATTTAATTTGCCACTTTACACGTCATCGCGAGTGTAAACACACACCTCATGTATTTTTGTTGATCGGCAAAAAAGTGCCAAAATGACACAGCGAAACCCTACATGAGGTGTCTAAAATGAACATCATCCACTTGAGGTGCCTAAGTGAAATTTCGTGCCAAATTTAAGGGGCCACCGATGGGTTAGCCCTAATTTATATATTAGATTGAAATGTATACCAAATTGTCACCATAATGAACACCTTAATCATATAATCATGGTGTTATGCACCGTTGGATTGTAACATATAATCATGTTCAACTTTATCAATCTTCATAAATCAATGTTATATATATAGTTGGTTATAAGTTGGTGTTCGAATTTCATTATAAGAATAATGAAGTGGACACCAATTTTTAACCATATTATACACCATTTCGTATATAACTTTTTTTGGTGATGTAAAATAAATAATGATTGTGTATTTCAAATTTGATTGTTATAACGGTTGTTAAGTAGGTTCTTTAATTATTATTTTTGAAATGTATTGCAGGAAGGTATGTGGATTTCAAGATTGAAGGAGTGATATGTGACGCATATACCATTTTAAAAAAAATAATCAAATACCAAAACTTGTACCAAATATTCATATGAGGATTGGCATTGTTGAGTTAATTTTTTTTTATAACACTTTTTTTTCATAATCTAATTGAATGTTATTAGCGGATTTGAATTTTATTGGTTATTTATTAAACATTTTTTTTTCAGAATCATATTTAATCATATGATGTAATTAGTTCTATTATTTATGTTTGTTTTCCTTGTGGTATTAAATGTCATTTAAAAAAAAAAATGGCACGAAATATCAACTAAATTGGTATATTATATGGGGTAGAATTCAATAATTGTTGGTATATTATATAGTACAAATGTTAGTATTATTATATGGTATATTTTTAATGTTATTCGTAAATAGTGTCATATAGTTTTAGTGTAATTTCAAGTTCTATACCACAATGTATACCGTTTTAAAGAATCAAATTATATACTAGTAAAATTGTATTTACAAATAAAAAATGTTATTCGTAAATAGTGTCATATAGTTTTAGTGTAATTTCAAGTTCTATACCACAATGTATACCGTTTTAAAGAATTAAATTATATACTAGTAAAATTTTATTTACAAATAAAAAAATATATATTGAAAGCATATTGTACATCAATTGACACCATAATAAGATTTCATATTTTCCTTTTTTACAATATTACCTAAAAGAATTCTATTATTGATATACAAATTAGTATGCATAAATAATTATTGTGGTATGCAAATGTTTTTTTTTATTACTTTGCATATATTGGTACTTATATAATGGAACTTAAATTGGGATTTTTTTAATAAAAGAATTGAAACGAAAATGGAGAGAGAGAATAATAAATTCAAGAGTAATTGTATCAAATAAGGAATGTATTAAATGGTAGAAATTCTACTAATTAGGCAATAAATTCTCCCCCAAAAAATCAGCACTAGAATTGAAAAAATCAACCAAAAAAATGAGAGAAAGAGACGTGCATCCTAAAAAATAGGATCTTTAAGTAAAAAAAAATCATATTCAACTATAATTGTCATTGAGAATTCCAAAGTAAATATGGTACGTCAAAAATTGTAATGTACACCAAATTGTTACCATAATGTATACAATATTAAAAAAATTATATCCAAAAAAACATGTTTATGCCATTACATATCCTAATTTCCGCTATATATATATATATATATATTATTATGCAGATAACTTATACCAAGAAAAACAACATGTTTATACTATTCTATTTCATAATTTTACCACCATATATATACCAATTCTGCACTTAAATAATATCAAGAAAAACAAGAAGTTTATGCCATTCTATATCATATTTTTTTTATCATTTTATTATTCTAAAAGTAAAAAAAAAACGTAATTGAAGAGAAAGAAAAAAAAAGTGTAATTGTATTTTAAGTAAGAAAGAGAAAAAAAAAAAGGCAAAAATAATGTAACCAATTATAGTTGTGATTGAAAATCAAAAAAGTAAAAATAATAAATTATGAAACACATAAAATCAGCCCACTAAGCTAAAAAATAGGTAAAAGAATCATATAAAGATATGTATATTTATTAAGTTGTCAGGTCTGTAATTAAAATGATAATGTTGTAAATAAAAAGAGTAAATTAACATTATGTAAATTAAAGTCTTAAATTGAATATTCTAGTAATTTTTCCTTTAGCTATTCAAAAACTATATGAAAACTATTATAAGTTGCGATTTTCCTCCTATCATCAATATGATTAAAAATATATCTTAACAATATTGGTCAAAATATTTAAGTCTTGGAAGGAATAGAATTTTAAGTTATTTTGGTTTACTTGCTTTTTTTTTGGTCTTTGAAAGAGTAAGTAAACACACTAAAATTGGTGAAAGTCATCATTAAGGGTTGAAATTCAAACATATTCATTCTTTCTTGTCTTAAATGGAGCATGTCCAATTCAGGTTGGTAAATTTAGGTATTTGTGTTCAATGGACCTGTCAATTTTGCACTTGGTATTTCATACCCTTGACTTTCCTTTTTTTTTTGTCTTTGTATTGGTTTTCGAGATATTTATATTGGAGTCTCAATTAATTTGAATTAGTGTCGCATAAGGTGATCATCAAAAAAATTTCATAACCAAATACTAACTCGAAGCTTAAGTTAGGATGGAAGGAGAGTCAAGTAGGTTCAAATTCTTTTCGGCAGAAAATTATACTATATATACATAGTTAAAATAAGTTATGATGTATATATTAGTAGATAATGAACCTTCTTTTAGCTTCTTTGTGTGTATATATTTTTTTTCATATTTAAAATTTCTAAATAAAAATTCTGATTCCGCCATTGAATAGAAGGAATTTGGGATAAGGGTCTGAAAAATACCCCAACTTTGGTCGGATTTGTTGTTGCGATACTAAACTTTCATAAGAACCTATTACCTCCTTAGACTATTTAATACCGTATTTTTACCTCCTTAACTATTTAATAGTGTATTTTAAAGGTACATATGTGCCCACGTGAACACATTACTATTTATAATTTTGCATTATTTTTTATGTCCACGTGGGCAAATATATATGTTTAAAATACGGTATTAAATAGTCTAGGGAGGTAATAGGTTCTCATGAAAGTTTAGTATCGCAATAGCAAATCCGACCAAAGTTAAAGTATTTTTCAGACCCTTGTCCCAAGAAATTTCATTGCTCTCACCGCAATTATTGGGGGAGATTGTTTTGATTACTCATCTTTAAATTTTGTCATGAGCAAAATGCAGACAAAATAGCAACAATCAATCAACTTTCCAAATGCTGAAATTCATCTATCATTTTTCTCTCATGTTTTTTCAACTTAAAATATTGTCCTGCCGATTCTAATTTGCTCGAATTTTCTAAAAATATTATTGTTCATTATTCAAAAGACATGTATTTAAATTTGTTGCTCCATCCTTTTTCCTTTCTCCTTTTATTTTTTTTTTTAACATGGAGGGATTATTTGACCTTTTATTAAAATGATTAATTAAACATGATAACAAATTGTTGTTCCTCAAAAGTATTTGTTCGAAAAGCATTCCTGAAAAAAGAATATTTCTCAAAATAAGTATATTTGAAGAGCTTAGTCGAACATGCTATAAATATTTTGTCAAATAAATTTTCATGATCAAATTGAAAATCTTGGTGAATCTGTTAAGACATATATATTTTTGAGGTAAATTATGTGACTTATAGGTCATGAATTCGAATGATAGAAATTACCATTAATACTAGTATTAAGATAGATTGTCTATATTATATCTTTTAAGATGCGATTCTTTTTTAAATTTTGTATAAATACGAGATGCTTTGAATACCAAACTTTCGATGCTTTATTTTGAGGGTATATATCTTTGTCGAAGGCAACAAGGAATTCTACTTCAATAAGCAATCCCATGTGATAATAGTGACTAGTGTCTTTTTGTTTTTATTTGATTTAAATCTTACCCATATCATTGAAAGTGATTTGACATTTTTGTACTTTTTCAAGGTCAAATTTGATTATTGGGCTTAATCTTTGACTTATATTCTTAATGGTGTTGTGGTTACCATCTTAAATTGTTGTTACTCTTTCCGTTTATATTAGTAGTTGTTATGTTTCGTGTCTTGTGTTTCATGTCTTGAAAGTCAAATTATATGAAAACTTTTATTAACATTTTAAAATATATATTTTCACCAATTTAACATGAAAAAAAAATTACAATTTATTTTATTTATTATATAATTTTTAAATAATTAAATTTTAAACATACATATGATTTGATTTAAATTAAATTTAACTTCAAAAAAAGTCAAAATGACTTTAAATAAAGGAAACATGACAAACTAATTTGGAATGAAAGAAGCATTTATTTATTTTTGTTTATTTTTAATTCCCAACAAAGTGTGAATTCTCTACAAATTTTGATTAATTTTGTTGTTTCATGTGCTTCTCCACATTAAAATCAAATATTAGCTATATATGCCTACCTACCACTATCTTCACATTCTTTTTTAAGTATTAAAATGGAGTCAAATTGCCTATGGTGTGATTTTATTTTTATCTTTTATTAAAAAAGTTGACTTTAATCACAACACAATATGTGGATCATCATACAAGTGTATAGATGCCAATAATTTTTTATTTTTGAATTTAAGTTATATATACATACAATATAATATATAAAGTTTCCTAATTTAATTAGTAACTAATTTTTCTAGATATTCATTTTTTCATGTTATATTATATTATATGACAATATAGTAAAATTTACTACATCGACAAAGTATCCAGATAAACAACGTCATTATAAAGAGTTTTTACTAATATAAATAAATATAAATCACTATCATTTACAATTATCTTTAAAATCACTATCATTATCAACTCTAATTGAATTCTATCAAGATAGTGTCATTGACCTCCACATGTTCCAACTTAAACAATTGCAATTAACAAATCAAATTCCTATTATTCAAAAGATTAATGGGAACAAGAAGTGATTAGGCATTTACAATTATTAAAATATTATATTAGAGTGTTTTGCTGTCAAATTTTCTAGAAATTTCTAATTAAGAACATTCTTGAACATTCAAAGTTAGTATAGGCTTTCCCCTCCCTAAGATATCCTCGAGTTTAAGTTATGCACAAGGTAATTATATAAAATATTTATCGTATGGTGAAAAAAATATTTTCTAAAATAATATATTTGTTACCGTAAACTTGATATGGTAACTTGAAATATAACCTTAAACGTGTTGTTTCAATTGCACCTCTATTATTTCTGATGTAACGAGGTTTTAGTTTTTCCAAGGACATGATCCTAACCAGATTCAATCCTCTATAATGAATTTAAATTGCAATAATAGTATATATTTTAACACTATCAACCCATATAATCTAAATTTAATCTCAAATTCCTATTATTCAAAAGATAAAGTGGAACAAGAAGTGATTAGGCATTTACAATTATTAAAATATTATATTAGAGTGTTTTGCTGTCAAATTTTCTAGAAATTTCTAATTAAGAACATTCTTGAACATTCAAAGTTAGTATAGGCTTTCCCCTCCCTAAGATATCCTCGAGTTTAAGTTATACGCACGGTAATTGTATAAAATATTTATCGTATCGTGAAAAAAATATTTTCTAAAATAATATACTTGTTACCGTAAATTTGATATGGTAACTTGAAAGATAGCTTTAAACGTGTTATTTCAATCGCACCTTTTTTATTATTGGTGTAATGAGGTTTTAGTTTTTTTCAGGACACGATCCTAACCAGATTCAATCATCTATAATTGATTAAATTGCAATAATAGCATAATTTTTAACACTATCAACCCATATAATCTAAATTTAATCTCATGATTATTAAAAAAAAAAAAAACCAATTTTAATATTCATGTCTTTTTGCTTAATTAACTATTATGACTTCCTTACCTGTTATAGGAGTTTCTAGAGATAATAATAGTTGTTGAATCTGCTGTACTTATGCCTAACTTTGAACAACCATTATTAATTTAGTATAATATAGCATGTTAGAACTTGTACTAGACTCATTAAAATAATGTTTAGCTTGCTAATTAAGGACCACTAATATGACGCTAAACTGCACAGATGATAGACCCAATTTTGAGATTATTATTTAAGTCATATCGATAGCGCGTAAAAAAATTACAAAGTCTACCTAGATATTTTGAAATAATTTAATATGCGGTATTAAAATTTTTATATGATTGAAATTCAATTTAGCTAAAGTTTAGTGATTTTGCTTGAACTTCAAGTATACATGATTGAAGTTCGACCATTTCACACGAACTTAATTCTAACATAAACATTTTATCTGAAGCTAGATTTTATCAAACTTAATTTCAAACACCATATATTTGAAGTTTTTAAAGAATTGTTAACATTTATAACATACAATTTTCTTAATACAAACATGGTTAACTTTTTGAGTATAAAAAATAATACCTCCTTCGTTAATTAGTTATTTAATTATTTTTTTACTTTTTGAATGAGATAGTGAACTTCCTTAAATCTTAAATTAAAGAAAATATCATATTTAGTGTAGTCTTAAAGGGTTTAGGGAAGGTGGGGGTGTACATGACCATATTCTTATCAATTCGATAGCGATAAATAAAACACATCAAAATATAATCAAGTATTGAAGGGAAATATAATATCATACTAAATATAAAGGACAAAGAGTGTTGAATAATTCGATAATTGAAATAAAAGGAGGACTGGAGCGAAGAAAATGACAAGTAATAATAAATTGAAGCCTAAGATTAATAGAGTAAGTAATTTTTTATTTTGGTTTTCCATTTGGTATTTACTATCCACATTAGAGTCTGACTATATTCAGATTTCGCCGGAAAGTCCCACATTGAGGGTAAAGCGCTCTTAAGTCCTAACAAAGGTGACTCCGTACTCAGAGGACTCAAACTCGAGGCCTCTGATTAAGGATAAAAGAGTACTTACCACTCCACCACACATTAATAAACTAAAGGCAAACAATGAAATATAATAGGTCAATATATGCATTTTCAAAATGTGAAAAATATTGTTTATGGATTATTATACTCCATAAATTATTTATTTATATTTTTGTGTATCAAGTGGTTTTTTTAAAAGCTGATTAATAATGCAGTCGGTGGATATGCAAATCTTCATAGAACTTTGACAATTAATATTCTTCTCCCTAATAAACTATACCATAACATTAATTAATTATAGTTAATTAATTAGTTCTCCTGGTTCTCTTTACCCAGTTTCAGTTCATCAATTATTTTAATTTTTATTCAAAGAGTATTGTGTGGTTGATCCAAAAACAGCCGACTTAGTCTTTTGTTTAATTAATTAATTAGTAATGGAACATTTTTTGATTATCAATAAATAAATAAATAAATTTAATGGGACATTTTTATCCACTTTTTTTTCTGTGAAATAAATAAATAGAATATTGATTTGACACCCACAAAACAACATGCTTTTGCCTTAGCCAAAAATAAAAATAAAATTGTAGAAAGAAGGAAGAAATTACACATTACAATCAGGGGCGTAGCCATGTGCATGTGAGGGTGTCCAATTCATCAAAAAAAAAAAATACTATATATACTAGTAAAATGATACACAAAATGATTAAATAACATATTCTGGACATCCTTAATACAATAGGTTGTTGTAGCCCAACAATTTTAGACCCCTTAGATGGGTTCCAGATTTCTTGAATGATCCAGTGCTTGTATGTTCAAATCTCACTAGCAGCAATTTACCCCCCTTTTTAAAACGAGCTTTTGTTGTGTAATTTCTGAATACCCTTCGTAAAATTCCTAGCTTCACCACTGATTACAATCTAGTGATCTACTATTTTATTTCATTTCTTTTGAAAAAAATCATAATTTTTATGTCCAAACGCTTGCTAATAAAAGTTGTACATGTGTATAAAGCATGCCACATAAAGATTATAGTAATTCTATTAATATTGACTCAATATCATAATTCGACAAATATTGACTCAATTTATATTATTATCTTAGATAATAATTTGATATTTTATTTAACAAATATATAATCAAACATTAATTCAAGGCTAACGTTATTCAAAAGAATAATTTTTAAGAGTTATATTTGCATGATTTTTAAAAATAAAGACAAAATCTAAATAGAGACTTGAAAAAGAGATATTTGTGAGATACGTTATAACTTTAAATCACAAACATTAATTTTTTTTGATTTTTTTCTTTTTAATTTATAAATATTAAATTATATCACATAAATTAAAACGTACAAAACAATATTTTGTAAAGGAAGTTGACTCTAGAATTGTTCTCTTTACATGTTATTCACGATCCAACACACTAAATTCATCACATTTAGTTGATGGAATATTTGGTTAAGGATATTACTATTGGGTACAATTAAATATTATAATATAAAGTTTTTTCCTCATTTATTTGTGTGGACAGACTAAAAATCAAATCTTTCTAAAAAGCAAAAAGCAAAAAACTAAGATACGTACGTCTGTAAATAGAGAATACAGCTGGTGGTGTTTGGTTGAGAATCTTCAAAAAAATAATAATAGAATAATGGAATATTATTCTTCGTATTTATGGATAAAATTATTCGATATTTATATGAATAAATTTATTTGATACTTATATGAACGAGAAATAATATATATTGCTTATATTTTGGTGGGAGATATTTCATCTGTCTCAATTTAAGTGATGTAGTTTGATTAGATATAAAATTTGAGAAACAAAGAACTTTTTGTTTGAATCTTGTAATCTTAAATTAAATATGTATATGATCTTTTAAATCTTGCGATTTTAAACTTGTTAAGTAGAATATTGAAATTTAAAAACTTACAAAATATAATAAGTAATAACATTCTTTTTAGGACATACTAAATAAAAAAAATCCACTTAAATTAAAATAAAGAGAATAACATATACTGTCTAATTATGGGAGATAACATATACTACCTTATAGTGGCAAAACATGTAACACCTAATGAAATCTTAGAGTTGCTCGATATTTATATTGGTAAATAGTAACAAATACTTAATAATGAGAAATATCATGTATTGGTGAAAGATAACAAATTTCAATAAGATAATTGAAGTCCGAACAAACTAATTTAGAAATCAAAGCTATATACTTTTGCTATTCATTTTTACTTGTTCATCATTCTAAAAATAGATTTTCAGTTTTAGTTGTCACTTTTTATATATCAAGAGAATTTTTTTTTCTTGTTTTACTCTCAACATTAATTACTTATTTCTCAAATCATTTTTCAAAACCTAAGACTATATATCAATTAATATGCATATGATAATAAACTACTCATATTAATCGTTATATCTTAAGAAATCTGCAAAATCAATGTAAATAAATAGACATAACGAACATATCAACAAAATAACATTTTTTTTTCTGTTTACTCTCAATATTAGTTACTTATTTATCGAATCATTTTTTAAGACATAAGACTATAAATCTACTTGTAACAAACTATTTATATTAATCGTTATATCTTAAGAAATCTGCAAAATCAATGTAAATAAATAGACATAACGAACATATCAACAAAATAACTATTTTTTCTGTTTACTCTCAATATTAGTTACTTATTTATCGAATCATTTTTTAAGACATAAGACTATAAATCTACTTGTAACAAACTATTTATATTAATCTTTATATCTTAAGAAATCTGCAAAATTTAACATAAACAAATAGACGTGAACGAACATATAATTTTTTTTTTTTTCTGTTTTACTCTCAATATTAGTTACTTCTTTATCGAATCATTTTTTAAGATCTAAGACTATATATCTACTTGTAACAAACTATTTATATTAATCGTTATATCTTACGAAATATACAAAATTCAGTGTGAACAAGTAAACGTGAATGGATAGAAACTAACTTCACCAACGTAACCAAC